>NC_027750.1:34473196-34508222 GCF_000695525.1 Brassica oleracea var. oleracea
TCATTTAATTTAACTTTAAATATTTACTTACAATATTTATTTTTTTGTTTTTAAGGTTGTCCCTAAAAAAAAGGGACGGTCGTTGGGTATTGGTTCCGTCAACGATGTTCCGAGAGCGACATCGTCTTATGGTCAGCGACGGGATGATGAAGTCACTGAGCTGCGTAGAGAGTCCGCTCAGCTGCGTAACGAGTTGACCGCGACAAAATCTCGTATGGGTGGAGTCGAGGGCTTCTTGGAAATAATTTTAATTATTTTGAGGAACATGCGACAACAACATCCCATTCAAGGTGAGTCATCCGACGTACATAACGAGGCGGATGTTACGAGGAGGAGTGATGAATTCTACCGGGCGATGAACGACCCTTAGTTTTTTTTTTTGGTTGTTGTATTATATAAATTCAAAACTTATTTATATATAAAATATTTTCATATTGATTTATTTTTATTTTGAATTTTAATTTATTATTAAATTAAATAATTTTAATTATTTTTTAATTATATTTTTAAATTCTGTAAAATAATAAAAACGAAGTAAATTCGTAGCCAATGTACGACCTCTTTACGTGGAAACCTTACGAGGAAATGACGAGAAACATTTAACGAGTATTTTACGAGGAATCATTTACGAGGAAATAACGAGGAAAAGTTTACGACCATTTTACGAGGAAATCATTTCGTGGTTGTTACGTGTATTTTCCGAGGAAACTCTTTCAAGGTATTTACGTGTAGGTTACGAGGAACTATTTTCGAGGTATTTACGTGGTATTATAGCGACGTCCTTTCGTGGAATTTTGACGTGGTCTTTACGACGAATCGTCCTACTTCGTCTTTACGATGAAATATATTCCTCGCTAAGTTACGACGAATTAGCGAGGAAATATGTGTTACGACAGACGTGTAACGAGCAAACGCGTTTCCTCGCTAATTCGTCGTAAAGCCTTTTTTACGACGAATTAGCGAGGAAAACCGCACTCGTTAAGATTATGTTTTCTTGTAGTGTCCAGTTCACGATTGAGCACCCATATTGCCAAAACCCAAAAGTTCAACCGATAAAATCCATATTGAACCGTTAAAAATCTGAGAACCCGCGACCCAATGAATTGGGTAAACCATTGTTCGTATATAAACCATAATTTTGTTTGTCAGAGTAATAAAGTATCACCATCTCGTTTTTTTTACGCCTCTGCAACTAACAAGGTATTGTATGCTTCTATTTCTCACTTCGTTGAAATTTCATGCACTTGTGCTGAAAACTTTAATAATTGAAAATTTTCGTTTGTGAAATTTGTATAATTTATAAAAGAACAAAGCACTCTTAACTTATTTTTGCTTCTTATTCCCCTAGCAAATTAAAACTTAGTTTATGTGATCTGTTTTTTTTCTTGCTTGTGATTTAAGCTAGTTTACGTGGTCTGTTTTTTTTCCTTGCTTGTGGTTTAAGCTTCTTTTTTTTTCTTTTGCAGTGTACTTAGCAATGGAAGAGAATGATCCAGAAATTCAACTTTCACCAAATTCAAAGACAGAAAATCAAAAACTGTCGCAATGTTCCACTCGTAAAAAACAAGATTTAGCATGGGAACATGTCACTCATACTTTAGATCCAAAGGGGAAAAGCATTTTTTCTTGTGCTTTTGTCGCAAGGTTAATCATAGAGGTGGAATCAATAGAATGAAACAACATCTGGCGAGAGTGAAACTGTGAGAGGAAGCACAAAGGGATGCAAAAAGGTTCCTTTAGAAGTTCGACATGCATTAAAAAAATCACTGAAAGAAAATGAGGATAGATAAAAAGAGAAACGAAGAGTGAATAGGCAAGTTTACGAAGAGTGAATAGGAAAGTGCTGTCACTCTTCGTGGAATCTCAGTTCAAGCCATCATCTTTCATCTGTGGAAACAGCGTAATTGTAGTCTTCCGTCTTGTTGACCGTGACGTTCGGACCATCATCACTGCAAAGCGACAACAAAAGAACTTTGCCTCTCTCATGTCGAGTTGGCTGCGATAACTGATCTTCACAGATCTTTCCTAGCTCCATTATGTTTTTCTTTTTTTTTGCCATAGTGGTGCTCTCTGATTTTGTAAATCTAATTCTTTCATTAATTTGAATATTAACAGTTTAGCAGTTTACGATCTTGATGATGGTGAAGGTTCACTCAAGTTTATGTGCCTCCAAGTCAGAAAAGAAATGTCAGCATGGATGTAAACTCATACTTTAAAGGGTTAATTTGTGTAATAGCCAATTTGAAAACAAAATTAAGGATATAGCATTGATTTTCGCATAATTAGATTTTCTAGCTTTTGTTCACCCTTCTTCCGGTTATATCCTTCCTCTATACAAGTTATTGGTAAATAAATGATGTTGAAGTGTATAAAGGATGACAATTATTATAAAAGAACGGCTGTGATAAAAGATATATAAAATGGAACATGCAAAATGGTAATAAACGAAATAATAAAGTATATATTCCTCAATTTTTTAAAATGTCTATGATTGCAGAAAAAGAGATAATGCTTACTCCAACGTCAACCCAAACATTTAGTAAATAAACCAAAAACACTAATCACTAAACCCTAAAGGAAAATATAAACTCTAACCAAATATCATAATATAAAAATAATATATAATATGAAGTATTATTAAAATAAAATAGTAACAAACGAAATACCATAGTATATATGTTCAGATTTTGAAATGTCTATGATTGCAGGGAAGAAAATAATGTTTATCCCAACGTTAACTCAAACCTTCCATAAACTAAACCCGAAACACTAATCACTAAACCTTATAAGAAACTATAAACCTTGATCCAAATATCAAAATATGCACATAGTACATAATATCAGTATTATCAAAATAGAATAGTAACAAACAAAATAGCATATAGTACATATTGTTCAAATTTTGAAATGTCTATGATTGCAGGAGGTAATGCTTACCCCGACGTCAACCCAAACCGCCTATAAACTAAACCCAAAACATTAATCATTAAACTCTAAAAAAAAAATATAAACTTTAACCCAAATATCATAATATACACATAGTACATAATATGACGCATTATTAAAATAAAATAGTAACAACGAAATAACATAGTACAGTCGGGAACCTACAATACATATGAGTTTGAGAGATCCATCTTTTATAGAGACGAAAAATAAAAATTAGAAGGAATAAAAGAATATATTATTTGCTGGTGATTTGGTGAAGTTGTTGACTAAATTGACTATGGGAAGAGGAGAAACCACAATAGGAATTGGAGGAGAAGAAAATACATACTAACTATAACCATAAAATAGAATAGTATGCTGCATAAACATCACTGTTCATCTTATTCAAGTTCTACTCCCATCTTCACTATTATGTGTTTGAATCATCATATAGTTAATCAATAAGCATATCCACATGATTCATTTCAATCTTTACCTCTACCGGTTTGATTGCTATCATCTATTAAAACCATTATATTCTGGTGACAACAAGTGATTATAGAGGTGGTTGGTATAGAGAGGTAGTTGGTGAAAAAGTGTGGTTGATATAGATGAAGCGACAATGGGAATGGAAGAATCAGCCATGGTGACTAATGATAGAAAAATAAACTGTTTGTTTTTGTCAACTAGTTACTAAAGGGTAATATAATTTAGATTTTTGAAAAATTAGAGATGGTTTTTTGGGTTAAATTCTTAATTATACTTTACTTTGTAGTTATCTGGCCCAATTTCCCTACTTTAAAAGGGGTCTAGAAGATTAGACACACATCCAACTATAAAATCATGCTTGCAAAATAAGGAAAAAGTTCTTGATGTTGATATGAATATTGCATAAGAAATCTAAAACATTGCTTAGTGAGATGAATCATTCCGCCTACACGGCTAGTCTCAAAAACCTAATCCTAACATGAATAATGATCCTAAGTCTTTTAAACGACGATAGCATCATGGCCCAATCGATCCTTATAGCACTCGGCCTCAGGGTCTTTGTCCGATAGGTAAGGTTCATTCCCAAGGGAAGGCCTTGGCGAATTCCTCTCATCTGTCGGCTTCCTTAACCAATCGCCCAACACCACATGCGACCCTTGGACCATTAGCCTCGTCCAAAGCATACAGAAATACTTAGGGTCTATAGGCATATAGTCGGTTTGAGTAATCTACATGAGTGCACCAAACAAGGATAATACATGCAGCCTCAATGCCAACACATATCGAACACGCAACAGTCAATCAATCCAACACACAAGCCCTAAACGACCCAAAGGCCATGACAATACTCGGCCAGTCATAGACCTTTGGTCCTAACCCTACTTCATCGCATTCACCTTGGCCAATCAGAGAGAAAAGAAGAAGAGAAGAAATCGCAAACACTAAATGCACCCTTTCGGTCCTTTCATAATTCCGATCAACCGTCTCACCGAACAGTCTCGCCGGACCACCCGAGCACTCACCTAACCAAACCGAACACTCGGTCTTAACCCTTCTCCGATTAGACCTCTATCTCTCTCACACAAACTCTCTCTTCTCTCTCTCTCTATAGATATATATATATATATATCTCTCTCTCTCGTAATTTTGTGGTAATTTGGGAAAAAGCAACTTATGCCAAGAGGGAGAGCAACTTATGCCAAGAGGGAGAATGACGGTGGGTATATGTAGAAACAAGAGGGTGCGATTGAGAGATGCTCTGGTTGGGTCAATGGGATGCAATGGTTTGGGCCGAACTGGTGCGAGTTGCCTCGTGACCATTCGGCCAGCCATTGTGTCCCTTTGGTCAAGCATGACGACACCACGGGTCAAGCGTTGCGACCCTTCGCCTATGCACCATGTCTTTCGCCATTGTACCCAATACCCCTTCGTACTTGACAGTCCCATCGTACCGCTACCCCCCCCCCATTCAACCGCCATGACTAAGCCCAACCCTAGCCTAACCAGAGCCAACCTACCCTAACCCAGGCACCACCCGACCACTGCCCATCGGACCACACTAGTCCTGGACCACCCTGTCACTACCCAACCACCTCAGCTGGGTTAGCTGGTCGAGCTAGTCAGCTAGCTGGTACGAGATGACTACACTACACCGAGCTAACCCCAGCTACCTAAACTGCACCACACTATTATGAGATAAACGGGAACTTGGTTTAGGTCGAGAAAACTGCCCAAACTTCTCATTGACCGAATGATTACGCCTATAAAGTATTCGGGTCGAGGGTTCGTTTTGAACCTCGACTACGCTTGTCCATAGGACGTCTGCCTGGTCCTATGAAGAACCGAGGGTGTTACACGAACGACCACCAAGAAGAAGGAGCGTCGCCGGAGTCGAGAAGACGGAGGGAACGTTCTCTCTCTAAAAGATTTAGAAGAGATAAAAGAGAGAGAGTTTTTTTTAACGCTGATTTATTATGATCTTACAATTATGATATGAGAAAGATTACATAGACGATTCGACAACCGACAATACTATCTGGCTTATGAAGAGCTACGCCTAACTGCATCACCTGATCCGTCTTACAAAGATCCACGCTTGACAAGATTTACTTGCACCATGTTGAAAATTCCTTGTAAGCTTTTCTTTCGTAGTCTGCATAATTGTTTAATAAACCGATTTCTCCGGGACTTGAAACCTGAATTTCCTGTAATCTACAATAAATTGCATGGTCTGGGATTCGAACGCCAGATTTGGGCGTAGAACAACGTACGTTTAAGGCTTCTTCCACGAAAGAGAGAGTTTTGTATACAATTTTTAGAACAACATACGTATATAATTTATTTCTTCTTTTTTTTTGTTCAAATATAATTTATTTCTTCTTTCTTTATATTACTGCGGATAGATGGGAAACCCAACCGGTTTAACCGGTTTAAATTACATTGAAGAGAATAAAACCATTCCTAAAAGCCTAGGCACCGTCTACAATTCTCTCTTTTTTTTCCGTCGCCGGTAAGGATTCTTTCCTCGATTCCTGTTTGATTTCGCGAATTTGCGTCCTTTGCTCAGGTCTACACACTGTATCTGTTAGTTCGATTTTCAAATTGAATTTTTGGTTAACATTGCAGGTGATTCTCTGGAGTGGTGTCTTAAGCAATGGGTACCAAAGGTGAGTTTTTTCTTATTGGAGACTGATAAACGGTTTATGGGTATGTAGATTGTATAGCAATGGATCAGATAAGCGATGCAAAGCGTGGAAAGAAGTTGAAATGTAAGAAGAAAGCAGAGGATGTAGCAACGGATAAAAATGAGTTGAAATCTAAGAAAGCAGAAGCTGAGGAGCATGAGGAACAACTTAAGAGGCTTCAAGAAACGGTGAGTCATCTATTATTAAACACATTGGTAATAATAATCTTCTAACGGGTTTGAGTTGTAATCTTCTCTTTCTGCAGCAAGCTGAGTTTTTTGAGTATACGAAAGAGCATGATGAAGAGCTTCTCAAGTTTGATGCTGCCGAGTTTGAGGTGAGTATGCATATAGTAGATTGTACATGTTGGATGATTGGATCTTGATGCTAATTGTGCCTTTGGTTAGGATGATGTTGAAGCTGATACTGACTTGGAAGACACTGAGAAGCAAGGTGTGGAAGTTGCAAAGAAAGCAAACGAGCAGAAAACGATTACAGCAGCCATGATTGACTCATGGTGTAAATCAATCCGAGAAGACGGCAAGCTAGGCGCAGTGCGTTCCATCTTGAGAGCTTATAGAACCGCCTGTCACTATGGTGATGATACAGGAGACGACCCATCTGCAAAGCTCAGCGTTATGTCCAGCGCCGTGTTCAATAAGATAATGATATACGTTCTGAGTGAGATGGATGGGATTCTTAGAAAGCTGTTAAGGCTTCCTGCAACTGGAGGTATGAAAGATACTATAATGTTGCTGACGAACACAAGGCCCTGGAAGAACTATAACAACTTGGTTAAATCATATCTTGGGAACTCACTTCACGTCCTGAACCAGATGACTGACCCAGGGATGATATCGTTTACTCTCAGGCGGTTGAAACACTCTTCAGTCTTTCTATCTGCCTTTCCAAGCCTCCTTAGGAAATACATTAAGGTTGCACTTCATTTCTGGGGAACCGGAAGTAGCGCCATCTCTGTTGTTTCGCTGTTGTTCCTGAGAGACTTGTGCATACGCCTTGGGAATGATTGTGTGGATGACTGCATCAAGGGGATGTACAAGGCATACGTGTTGAATTGCCAGTTTGTAAACGCTGTTAAGCTGCAGCACATCTCCTTTCTTGGGAACTGCTTCATTGAGCTTCTCGGCACGGATATCTCTGCTTCATATTAGCATGCGTTTGTCTTCATAAGGCAACTTGCAATGATTCTACGTGAAGCGCTCAACACAAAAACTAAAGTAATTTCTCAAATTGAGTTCAACACTTTGTGAAGAGTTTTGCTTTAACTCTTTGTTGTTTTTACAGGAAGCGTTTCGGAAAGTGTACCAATGGAAGTTCATCCATTGTCTTGAGCTTTGGACCGGAGCTGTTTGTGCCTACAGCTCTCAGTCCGAACTCAGATCAGTTGCTTATCCACTAGCCCAAATTATATCTGGTGTGGCAAGACTTGTCCCCACCGCTCGATATATTCCCCTTAGACTAAGATGCGTTAGTATGCTAAACCGGATTGCCGCATCGACTGGTTCCTTTATACCGGTCTCAATGCTTCTTATGGACATGTTAGACATGAAAGAGCTCAATAGACCTCCCACTGGTGGTGTTGATTTACGGACACTACTCAAGGTGAAAAGAAAAACTTTACTTGGCGGTGTCTTTGAAGAAGTGACTGGAATGAAATTAGTAAACCAATTTTTGTTGTTAAAATTGGTTTTTCTAGGTAAGTAAACCGGCGGTGAAGACGAGAGCGTTTCAGGAGGCGTGTGTTTATTCTGTAGTGGAGGAGCTTGTGGAGCATTTGTCTCAGTGGAGCTGTTCCGTGGCTTTCTTTGAGCTTTCTTTTAGAGAAAAAGACAAAAATAGCACTAAATCAAGTTTTTGTTCCCAAACTAGCATTCAAGGTCAAAAGTCACAAAAATAGCACTTAATGTTTTATCAAAAGTCACAAACTTAGGGTTTAGAGTTAAAGGGTGGGGTTTAGGATTTAGGATTTAGGATTTAGGGTTTAGGGTTTAGGGTTTAGGGTTTAGAGTTTAGGGTTTAGGGTTTTGGGTTTAGCGTTTTGCGTTTAGCGTTTAGGGTTTAAGGTTTAGGGTTTAGGGTTTAGGGTTTAGGGTTTAGGGTTTAGGGTTTAGGGTTTAGGGTTTAGGGTTTAGGGTTTAGGGTTTAGGGTTTAGGGTTTAGGGTTTAGGGTTTAGGGTTTAGGGTTTATTTCAAATTTTGAAAAATAAAAAAATTAAAATTTTCAAAGGATAAACTTAGAAAGGTGCTATTTTGGTCATTTTAGTTTTTGAGTGCTATTTTTGTGATATAAACTTAGAAATGTGCTATTTTGGAGATTTGTCCTTTTTTTTATCCCGACCTTAAGGCTCCGTGGCTTTTACAAATCCACTAAAGCTGAGAGGTTTAGGAAAGAAATGAAGCAACTCATTAGCCAGGTACATTCCAAGAGAGAAATGGGCTTTATACATAAAAATCCTGTACTCGCAAGATATGAACTGACTGTTTGTTTTCTCTTCAGGTTGATGCTAACTCAGAGTTTGTAAACAGAAAGAGAGGGTCGATTGATTTTCAACCCAATGAGCCTGCTGCTTCATCATTCCTTGAGGTTTAGTAGCTCGTTTCTCTTGATTCACTTGGTTCATAAAGTATTGCAAAACATATAAATGTGGCTTGTTCTGAATGTTCTTTGGGGGCGTTTTCTGTTTAGAATGATAAGAAGGCAGGGGAAAGCCCTTTATCGCAGTATGCAGTGATAATCCGCCAAAGAGCCAAGCAAAGAAACGAGCCACTGGTGGAATCAGAGTGAGTTACTTTCCTCTACTATTTTGATCACCTTCATTTTCTTTTCTTTTTTTGAATGCTGGTATTAATAAATGGTCCGTCTGGTTTATATAGTGTTATTGTGGGAGAGGAGTCAGCGGTGTTTGGGAAAAACGCACCAAGCAGCGAAGAGGAAGAAGATGAAGCAGATAGGAACGAAAAGGGTGCTGCAGCTTTCAGTTCGTCCTGGTTACCTGGAAGTGACTCCAAGTATGTCTGTCTATTCATTCCTCTCTCATCTCTGGGGTTTCAAATGTTAAAGCCATCATCTATATGTAGTTGGTGGTTGAAGCTAAAGTAATTGTACGATTGACAGAGAAAAAGAACTGGAAGAAGAGAAGACGGTTAAGAAGAAACGTAAGAGGAAGAGTAAAACAGAGAAGAAGCAAGACGTTGAGGAAGGTGCAGGGGCAGATGACGTTGTGGAAGATTTTGTGTTGAGTTCTGATGAAGAGGAAAAGGATGATGATCTGTTTGATATAGAAGGTGACAAAGATGAGGATGAGTATGATGATGCAGAAGACGAAATTGCAGAGCCTGAGACGAAGACATCTTCTGATAAGAAGACTAAGGGAACTTATAAGACTTGGCATAAGAACTACAAGAAGACAAAGAAGAAGCCCCGATTAGCTTCTTAGTCTTTTGGTGTATAATTTGATGATACACAACCATTTTTGTCGGATGCAAAATTTTGGGAAAAGAAACTAATATTTCCCAAACTGGAATTTTTCATCGTTGCCAGCCCAAAGTTTTTGGATGTAGATTGTGAAAATGCACCAAGTAATAAATAGTGATATCAAAGAAACTGAACAATCGAATGAAACGGCGTCGCTTTATGGTTGATGCTACTTTGAGTAGTAAACGACTGCGTTTTAGGAAACGTGTTACGAAGCAACGGCTGATTTTGAAATCAAAAGGACGTTAGAATAAAATGAAACTGAAAAAAAGGATAGGATTCTTGAAAATCTTCTTCTTTATAACTACCTTCTCTTTCAAAATTTGAATCATTCTTATTTCTGATCAGAAAGAAAAATCGCAGAGTGAAAAATAGGAGAGAGAAAGTATCGAAGTTGATTGAGAGGAGCCGTTTCTTGCGAAGCAAGCATTCATTGTAGGTGATGTTTCTCTCTCGTGATCTTAGGGTTTGTTTTAGTTTCCGCCATTGTTGAACTCCCTTTCATCTCTTTTGTAGTTCTTATTCCCCGAGAACAAAAACGAAGATCTTCGTTCCGATCTTCACAAAACCGTACACTGTAATCTCTCTCACGATCTTCAAATAATCCGTCTCTTTCACTTTGGTTACGATCCTAAACCCCAAATCTTGTTTCTAGGGTTTCATCACTCTCTTCTCCGCAAAAATATGAATGATCTGATGACGAAGTCGTTTCTAAGTTATGTGGAACTCAAGAAACAAGCCAAGATCGATACGGAATCAGAGCGCGACGTCGAGAAAGGCGAACTCAACGAAGAAGCCCTTTCCGCTTTCTTCGCAGAGACCGAATCAATCAAAACCCTAATCGAAGAGATCACTCATCTCTTGCTCGAACTACAGAACCTAAACGAAGAGACCAAGTCCACGCACAGCGCCAAGATCCTCCGAGGACTGAGAGACAGGATGGAATCCAACATCGTCGCCGTGTCTCGCAAGGCGAACACGGCCAAAGCCCTAATCGACGCCGTCGAGACCGCGAATCGTAGGAACGGATCTTGCGCGGACAGGACGCGTGTCTCGATCACTAACGGTGTTAGGGCGAAGCTGAGAGAGACGATGGGGGAGTTTCATCGGCTGAGGGAGATGGTCTTTGCTGACTACAGAGAAGATCTCAAGAGGAAGTACTTTTTAGCGACTGGTGATGAACCGAGTAACGAGGACGTGGAGAAGATGATATCTGGAGGGCTTGTGAAGACGTTCGAAGTGAAAGCAGAGATGGATTTGGAGATGAAAGAGAGACATGAAGCTGTGAATGAGATCAAGAGGAGTCTTAACAGGCTTCACCAAGTGTTTCTCGACATGGCTGTTCTTGTTGAGACGCAAGGAGATGGGGTTGATGATATTGAAGCTAACGTGGCTGTTGCTGGGAGCTTTGTGAGTGGAGGAACTAACAGCTTGTTCTATGCGAATCAGATGAAGAAGAAGAACAAGAAATGGGTTGTTTGGGGTTCGGTTTTGGGGGTGATTATTCTTCTTGTGTGTTTGATCTCCATGCTTGCTTCTCGTTGAAGTGTGTTTCTGATTCCTTGTTTTGGTGGAGATTTGTTGCTTCTTTTGATTAGTCTCGATGGAAGCTAGTTGGGTACTTTTTTTCAAGTGTAGTAGATCGTCTCTTGATTTTGTATCAGTAAACATTCAGGTTTCGTTTGATGAATCTGTATATACTATTCGTCTTTTGTAACCAAAATGGAAATGTCATACACCAAAGTTAGGAAGAGGAAACATGATCTATAGTGTTATGACTTTGTTTCATTCGAATAGTACTTGTATGAGTGGAGATAAAATTATATTTAATTGACTACAAGATATTCAACAAGAATCAAATAAAATTTGGTAAATTTGTACGAATATGTGATACAAACAATCTAGAACAAAAGCTGAGGTAAGCATTTGTATTTTGATTTGACCATTAAAAACTCATGTTTCTGAACAGTTTATACTTATGTTGTGGGATAGGTGTCTGGTTTTCTTGGAACCAGGTTCACAATATATGACAAACCAAACAGCACAAGCCCCAACCTAACCGAAGCCTCCACTCTAAGCAAGCATCCACTGAGTTACCTGTTACTAGCTATACCGCAGAAAACATAACCTACGAGCTCAATTTTCTTCGCACAAGGAGGGGGGCCTAGAAGAATGCACTGCGTTATGGACTCTACACCACTCTCTTCTGTTATGCACGCTGAGCCATCAGTAATTAAAGGCATTAAAGAGTATGTTTCTTCCTCGGCTTCACCAAAAGGAAAACCAGCTCAACAGGCACAGAGATATGTGATATTTCTCCAAGCTCTTGGTGGATAAGCTTAATGAAGTTATATCCAATGTAATACATAAACAGAGAGACATTACACAACAACATATAATAGTTTTTAAAACCTAATGTGACAATAGCAGTGACCTTCAACAGTCTCAAACTTGTCCTGCCCAAAGCTCTCTCATCTCAGTGTGGAATAAGTGATAAACTCCGTTGAAGTAAACTGAAATGGTTGGCGCGGAATAGGATTCCTGCAATCTCACAAGGATTAAGAATCAATCAAAGGCAACCATAACTTCAATTTTAACAGTATACATTTGTGCCGATTAAGTCGGTGTAAGGAGAGGAAAGATACGTACGGTCTAGGGCCATAAACTTTGATCTGGCGGATATGAGTATCTCTCCCGTTGAGGTGATTTGACAACATGGCTATTTGCAACATGAATGTATTCACAAATGTTTCCCTGTGAAGAGAACACACACTGGTTAAACTGATCACCGAAACAAAAACATCTAGTAAGCAAAACCTCAAAGGCAAACGGCTCAAAATCTGACTGATACTGGAATCTCAACCTATCTCAGAGTGAAAACTCGCTATCTAAAGATAACGTCTAAGCAATATTAATAAACTTGTACAAGAGCTTCTCTGACAAAAGACAGTCATAAAGCTGATCATAGAGCTAACATAGTAAGCAAAACTCCAAAGGCAAATGGCTCAAAAGCTGACTAAACTGGAACCACAACATATCTCAGTGGAAACACTCGCTAGCTAAAAGACATATATCTAAGCAATATTGATAACCCCTGCAAGAGCTTCTTCCGTTCTAAATGACTCAGTACATACCTTGGATCAGCTCCAGATAGAGATATGGAAACCCAACCAGATGGCTTTACAAGCTCAACACTTTTTACTTCCTAAACAATTGAAAGAGAAGGAGACAACACCATGAAACATCAATCCACATCACAAGCTAGAAAAAAAAAACACCTTTTAGAGTAAAAAGATCACCTTTAAGTTATGAAAGCCATCACCAGCACGAACAGAGATCTTACTAGGCGTATAGCTCTCGTCAAGCTTAAAGTCAACGTACAAAGCCACTAACTTTTCAAATCACAAAAAAAAAGGGTCAAAACCTCAAGATCTGAATCCCCTTTCCCCCCCAGAAAAAAATTAGATCATAACCATACCTGTAACCTCACTTTCTTCTGGAATTGAATGTTGATCAAATGTGGTTGCAACCCATCTGATCTGCAAAAAAAAAGGTGGAAACTTTCGATTCAGCGAGACAGAGAAATGATTAGAGGAAGAGATGGGCATTTAGATTTAGGGTTTAACTGCCAATAGGTCTCGAGATTGTCGTCGCGGAGAGTGTTGACGCCATTGCCGGGCTTGCAGGAGCTAACGCTCCAAGCTGCGTTTTTTCCCATCTCTCTCAGATCGTCGTCCACGATTAGCTTATCGTTTCCTCCTCTGATCTTCCCTTCTTCCTCCGATTCCGATGATTCCGTCGCCATATCTAATCTCCGATGTCAACCCTTTTTTTTTTTTGCTAAAACCCTCCCTACGAGGGTTTGAATTCGTCTTTATGGCTCAAGTGGCTTCCCTCATAGGAAAAACGAAAAACGTCATGTCGTTAATAATCACTAAAACGACATAAAGTTTTTGTTTGTTAACAAGAAACAACATCTATTTATTAGAGTTTAGATTTAGATTGGGTAAGCCCTCAGACCGGAAAACGGCCGATCCATAAATCAACAGTAGGCCGCGGTCACGATCAGTACATACACTGATAACCTCTGCTAAAACATACATCAACGTAAATTTATTTTAAATTTCATACGCCAACTAATAAAATTAGGCTAAATCATACATTGACCACTTTTTCCTTACTCAAACGTTAGTTATTAAAAAAATTTATTCTTGTCGAAACTGATCCAGGGGGGCTTCAAAGTTCAAACCCGTGTTTGGTCAATGACTATTATGTCTCTAAACCACTGTGCCAAGTAGATTCTTTGTTTCTATTTTCCAAGGTTTAATATTTATAGCTAATACATATTTAATTCTGATATTTTTTTGCTTGCCGTCTGTCTTCTATAGTCATCATCTTCCTCCTTCCTCTGTAACATTACTGCAAGAACCACCACTTCTACTCTCATCTTTTCTATTAGACATATATTTTAAACCATAGATACAAACAACTAAATGGTTTGTCACTGTTGTTGATTAAAAAAGCGATAAGGAGGAATTCAATTCACGTGGAACTGAAAATGAAAAAGGTGAGAGTGGAAGTGGTGGTTCTTGCTGTAATGTTACAGAGGAAGGACGAAGATGATGACTATAGAAGAGAGACTGCAAGCAAAAAAAATATCAGAATTAAATATGTATTATCTATAAATATTAAACCTGTGAGAGTAGAAACATAGAATCGACTTTGCACAGTGGTTCGGAGACATAATAGTCATTGTTGGCTAAATGCGTGTTCAAAGCTCCCCTGCAACAGATTTGACAAGAATATTTTTTTTTAATTAATAATTATTATTTTAGATCGAAATAATTCCATTATCACACGTATGCTTCCGTTAATAACACGTCATCATTCATTAACGGAAAAGAGGTCAATGTATGATTTAGTCTAATTTTATTATTCGTGTATGAAATTTAAAATAAATTTTCGTTGATATATATTTTAGCACATATCATTACTGTATGTACTGATCGGGACCGCGGCCTACTGTTGATGTATGGATTGGCCGATTTCCCATCCTTAGACTATTAGGTTTGATAATTGTAGTTTTATATTTTTTTGCGGTAGAACTAAAGTTATAACTTTCTTTTTTTCTTTTTTGATGTGGTTATAGATATTTTAGAGGTAGAATTTTGGCTGTAGATTTAAATTTCTTTAATGATTTAATATAAATTTTCTAAAGCTAAAATAGAAGTGTTCTGGCAAGTTTGTTTTATACAGCTAAAAAAATGAGAAATAAAATTTTGTAACTTAAAATTTTATTTTTTATAAAGGATAAAATTGGAAGAACTTTACGGTGCTTCTAAAGCACTTGCCAATCACACTTTCGGGGTGATTGGTAAGTGTTGTATTTTTATTTTTTTGGCTTTAAAATAATGGTGGTAGATTTATTTGCTGTAACTATTTTTGATGTAGCATTGTAAAACACTATTTTCTGCTTTAGAAATGAAGCTTTCTACAGCTTTTTTTTTAATTGTTCAGAGATATTTTTAATGTAGCTTTTTAAAAGAAAAGAAAGCATGATTGGTTGACATGTATGACTTTAAACTAATTTTTAGTTTTCTAGAGCATCTACATCCAGTTGTATCTTCAAATCTTTCCCACAAATTTCCGGAGGTGGACTGTCAAACACCCTCTTGTTCTTCGTAAACAAATTCCTACTCCTACGATATGGATGATCAGGTGGTAGGAATCTCCTGTGACAGTCAAACCAACACGTTTTCCTTCCGTGTTTTAGTTGGAAAGCATCAGTGTTATCTTGACAATATGGACATGATATCCTTCCATGCGTTGTCCATCCAGACAACATATCATATGCTGGAAAATCACTTATTGTCCACATTAGTACTGTCCGCATTTGAAAGTTTTCTTTACACGAAACATCGTATGTTTCAGCACCTTGAGCCCATAGTTGTTGCAACTCATATATTAGTGGCTGAAGAAACACATCAAGTGATCTCTTAGGATGCTCTGGTCCGGGAACGAGAATCGAGAGAAACAAAAACTCTCGTCGCAAGCACAAGTTTGGGGGGAGGTTGTATGGTGTAAGAATGACGGGCCATAGAGAATATTGTCTTCCACTCTTGCCAAACGGACTGAAACCATCAGTACATAATCCAAGGTAGACATTTCTTCTTTCATACGCAAAGTCGGGATACTTTGATTGGAAATGCTTCCACGCTTTTGCATCTGAAGGATGTCTGATCTCACCATCTGTTGAGTGCTCCGCATGCCATCTCATTTATTGCGATGTGCGTTCAGATAGATACAACCTCTGCAACCTTTCCGTCAAAGGTAAATACCACATCCTTTTATATGGCACTGGAACTCTTCCACTCGTATCTTTATAATGAGGCTTTCCACAAAATTTGCATGTAACCCGCTGTTCATCCGCCCTCCAATAAATCATGCAGTTGTCGCTGCATACATCTATTACCTGATACGATAAACCAAGACCAGCTACGAGTTTCTGAACCTCGTAGTATGAACCAGGAGCTACATTATCCTCGGGTAGAATACCTTTTACAAAATCAGCAATCGCATCCACACAGTCTTCAGCCAAATTATAATCTGTTTTAATGCTCATCAATCTTGTAGCAGATGATAAAGCTGAATGACCATCTCTGCAACCTTCGTACAATGGTTGCTTTCCAGCATCCAACATATCATAAAATCTCCTAGCTTCTGCATTGGGTAAATCTTCCCCTCTAAAATGATCATTTACCATCTGCTCAGTACCTACACCATAATCTACATCCGTTCTAATTGGTTCTTCTAATCTAACCGCTGGCTGAGGTTCGCTAGTACTACCATGTTCATAATCAGTTTCCCCATGATGATACCAAATTTTGTAACTTCGTGTAAACCCACTCAAATATAGATGAGTCCAAACATCCCACTCTTTAATAACCTTTCTATTTTTACAATTAGAGCAAGGACATCTTAACTTACCTGTTTTTGCTTCCGGTTGTCGGTGAACTAACCCCATGAATTTGGTTATACCTCGTTGGTATTCTTCCGTAAGCAATCTCGTGTTCGGATCCAAATGAGGTCGATCGATCCAAGAACGAAAATAATTTGAAGAAGACATATTTTTTATGAATCAAATTCGTGTGTAAATAGAGTAAGAGGGAGGATGAAGATATGGAGTGAATGAAGAGGAAGAGGAGTGCTTGTTTATATAGATTAAATCCTGCCGACATACCGAGGAAATTCCGACGGAATTCCGACGGAAAAGGCTAGTTCGTCGGAATTTCCTCGGAATTTTGTAAAATCCCCCAACGGCTCTCCAACGGCTATAATATTTCCTCGGAATTCATCGGTTTTTTCCGAGGAACACATTGTTCCTCGGAATTTCCTCGGAATATTCCGACGGACTGAGGTTTCCTCGGAATTCCGTCGGTATATTCCGAGGAAATTCCGAGGAACCCCAATTTTGTGTTTCCTCGGAATTTCCTCAGAAGTTCCTCGGTATATTCCGAGGATTTCATTTTCCGTCGGAATGTCCGTCAGAATACCGTTGTTTTCTTGTAGTGATTGGTTGGAAAATTTGATATGAGAAGTACATTGATCCACTAGTAAGCTTGAAAGCTACTTATTAACACTATCAAAATTTATAGGAAGAAATTGTGTCAGCATCAGTAGCACTATACATATAACCAATGACGGATTTAAGCTGGAGACCTTTTTCATTTTCATTCACTAAATCAAATATATTTAATTAAAGAGAATTAACTTATATTTTTGAGAGAAAACAAAAATTAGTAGAGAACATGTGACCCATACCTTCATGCATGCATTGGCCCCTGTTAATCACTATTTATCTGCTTAAATTCATGAAGAAGTTGGGAAAGGCAATGAGAAAACTATTTTGCGGTAAGCTAAGATTGTATGCATGTAAATCTGACTTTTATATTTTGTCTGGTATAAATCGTTTTTGGATCTACCACTGCATGTGTAAGTAAGGATCCCTAATAAAAATCGCTTTGATCGTCTGATATTTAATGTTTGTTAACGGTCTATTTCATTCGTTTGTTTATTATATATAAAGTACCTCAATAATTGGCCTGTCTTTTTTTTGTCTTTGTCGATGGTTAATTATGCTATTACAAACTATAAAAAAATATTACAAGATGATTCTATAGCCGACAATTATACCTGCTTTATTAGGATTCACGTCTGACTGCATCTTCTTCAGCCGTCCTATGAGATCTATGTCTGACAGTACTTCTTGCGCCATGCCTAAGATCTCTTATATGCTTTTTTTCATAAATCTGCATAATTCGCCTTTGCTGGGATTCGAAACCCAGACCTCTTGGTGTAGAACCATTAATGTAACATTAGTTAAACCACTGGACTAATGGGGCTTCCACAGATAATAATTGTCCGTCTAGACACTGTTTACTCGATTATCTTTGTTTTTAGATAAAAATGTTTACTCGGTTATCCATTTTTTTTCAATTTGAATTTGATTGTTTAACAATGAATTCTATAACAATTGACTTGACGGCCACCTAATGGCTAACAACAGAATGATGCGTATACTTGACATGCGATCTTGGAAAGATCGGAATTTTACAAGTTGCAGAAAAGAAACAAAAAAAGGACTAATAATTTGCTTCTATGACTTTCAGAGTCTCCACTAGTCCACTATTGTTACATTTACACCATGTGTTTAGATCGAATGTAAAACACACTCACATTCGGTAAAGGAGAAAAGGGTCTATGTGTGCAACAGATTTCAAATTCCCGAAGAAATCCTTACATGATTATTTTGTAGTTTGTCCCTTATAGTGGTTATTCCACTACTTCACTCAAGAAGAAAATCCAAGCATAATTCAAACACACAAAGATAAAGACTTTACTTCACTAGTTTCTTTTACAATAGAGAAATTCTATAATTTTCTTTATTATAGAGAAACATGTTGGAGGCGAACCTTCCCACCTTTATTTTAAGGAGATGCTTTTAAACATATAACTTAAACTCTGCGGGAATGAAGAACCCCACAACAAAAACACCCAGCAATCGGGAAGACAAAGTTTTTACTTACTCTCTTTCTCTCTCTATATATTACTTTATTTAACAAAATTTATACAAAGATTGATGGAGTCAAGACCACTAAATTGCTCTCTCCAGTTATTCAGGTTTATATATCAGAAAAAGGATCAAATGATAATGCAAAAGCTGAACCAAATTGCGAAATTATCACCCTTTTTTTTTTGCACTGGGAGAATCGTCACTTTGATCAGCATATATAATAGAATATGATTCTGATTCTGATGATGTCAACTTTGTCGCTTCAGTGAATCTTTTCTTAGTAGTGAAATCCGAGGCTAGATGTGTTGTAGAGACTCCGTGATTGAGTTTCCCAGCTTGCCGATGGCTGAAACAGAGATATACATGACACAGTTACTTTCCAGACAAGTAACAATAACTCAGAATAATCAAATAAGTTTTCAGATAGATAAATATTCTTACAGCTTCAGTAGATGTTGTTTGGCTCAGGTTTATCACCGATAAATCTAGAGATCCTTGTTGATCTAGCGGAAACAATGGCACATCCACCATTATTGATGGCTTTGAAGCAATTACTACTGGAAGATTTGTAAAGTAATCCTGCAACTGAAGTTCATAACAAAAAAAAAAAAAAAGATTATTATGAGAAGTTTTTGAATAATAACAATTTGATCTTGAGGGTCTAGAGAGTGAATTCACCTGTTTTACATATAAATCTTCCACCGAAAGCTCCAGTTCTGGGTTTAGGAAAGCGAGTTTCATAGACAAGAACTGCAAAAGTTTGTCACTTCAAAGATTCTGACTTGTAACATTGGTTAATAGTGAATCATGGTTCATTACTTACCTCAATTTGTGTCTGGAGAGATTGAACATAATTGATGATCTCATCAAGCATACCAGCTTGTCCAGTGACTTTTTTGCATCCAGGGACAATATCTTGCAGATATTTCATCTTCTTGCTGATCTTTTCTCTTCTTGCCTGCAGATACAAATCCATTCAAAACCCTAGGACTATCTTCTTCCTTGTAACGCAAGAAACTTATCATAAACAATGTTTATTACACGTTCAGCTAAACTGTGTCTGTCTGTGGCTTGGCTTCGACGAGATCTGACGTGGATATAATCCAATTTATGGATCTCTGAAGCTCCCTTTGATGTCTCTTTTGAAGTGTCTGAAGATGCTTCCGTGTTACTCATGCTTGATTTTCCTTTCATGTTTGACTCTGTCTCAGCCTCTACTTTGATCTTCTTCTCTGTCCTTTCTTCCTCCCTTCTCTTAACCTGAGACATAATTATATTTATAAAAAAAATCTCAAAACCCATGTCTTAGAACAATTTTTAAAACCAAAATTTGATCTAACAAACCTCTGATTTTCTCTTGTTTTTCGAGGAAATAGTTCTGTTTTCTTCACTGTTCTTCAACATAACCCCCATTGTATCCACTGGATCCATCTGGAAGCTACTTGTTCTTGAAATGCAGCCATCCATAGCTTCATGTGAAGGGCCAAAACCCATGTTAGGGTTTGGTCCAAAACCAGATCCAAGCATTTGAAAATGGCTGAAGGTACTCTGCAACAACTCATCATTGTTGCTTCCATGGAACTGAAGTATCTGAAGAAGTTCAGGTGAATTGTCGCTGGTCCGAGACACAACTTGTTGTTGTTGCTGTTGCAGCCATTTAAGCCTTTCAAGTACATTCATGTCCATGGAGCTTAAGGACAAGTTTTCTGGAGAGACAAGACCTTCCAACATATTGTTCTCAGGAGAAAACTCTCAACTTGGATATTTATGTAAAGAGAATTCGGCCAAAAAAAACGTCAACTTTGCACGAATTGCCAAAAGAAACATGAATTTTTGAGCTGACCAAAAAAACACCGCTGACTTGCCAATTTAGCACGCCGTCATCAAATTTAACAGAAATATTTGACGACGTTTATTGTTGGCGTTAAGTGAAACGACGTCGTTTTACATGATTTGAAATTAAAAATATGTAGACCCCTGGATTCGAACCCAGGTTGCTTGGTCAAATGGCAAAGTCTTTTACCATTAGGCTAGTGGAACTTTCAATGTTCTTACTAACATGTTTACTTTTATGTAGTACTGATTGAATATAAAAATATTCTCTAAAAACTTAAAAAAATCTTTAAAATTCCAAAAAATTGAAAAATAAGAAATTTTTTATAAAATCAATTTTGAAATTAAAATTGAAAATAAAATTTTATTTTTCTTTAAAAAAAAAAATTTTATATTTCTTAAAAAAAAAATCTCCCAAAATTTTCATAAAATTAATTTTGATTTAAAATTAAAATATTTTTTTTCTTTAAAAAGTCAAAAAGTTTCCAAAATTTTCATTTTTTTAAAAAAATCCAAATTTTTTAAAAATTATAATAAAATGCAAAAAATTAAAGTTACAATTATCAACTTTTTATGTGTGTATAATTAATTTCAACTTTTAGCAAATGTATTAAATTTTGAAAGATTTTTTATTTTATGAAAAGAAAAAATATAATTTTATTTTCTATTTTAATTTCAAAATTAATTTTATAAAAAATTTCTTTATTTTTTTTCAATTTTTTGGAATTTAAAGTTCGTTTTAATTTTATAGAAAATTTTGGAAGAGTTTTTATTTTTTAAAAAGAAAAATAAAATTTTATTTTTTAAAAAGAAAAATAATTTTTTTTAATTTTAATTTCTAAATTAATTTTATAAAAATCTTCTTTATTTTTTAATTTTTTGGAATTTTAAAAATCTTATTAAGTTTTTAGAGAATTTTTTATATTTAATATGTACCAAATAAAAGTAAACATGTTAGTAAGTACATTGAAAGTGTCAGTACCCTAGTGGTAAAATACCTTGCCATTTGACCAACCAATCTGGGTTCGAATCCAGGGGTCTACATATTTTTAATTTCAAATCATGTAAAACGACGTCGTTTTATCTCATTTGAAAACGACGTCGTTTTACTTAACGCCAACAATAAACGATGTCAAATATTTCTGTTAAATTTGTTGACGGCGTGCTAAATTGGCAGGTCAGCGAAAACATTATTAATTAATTCTAAAGTCAATGAAAGTTTGGTGTTTTTTTGGTCAGCTCAAAAGTTCATGTTTCTTTTGGCAATTCGTACAAAGTTGAGGTTTATTTTGGCCGAATTCTCTTTATGTAAATGATCTTTAAAGTGAGACCAAAAGCACAAACAGAATAGAGAATGTGGATTAAAGCTTTATAGCTCTGATTTTTTTGTGTTGATAAAAGCAAAAGAAGATTTGTTATAAATGTATGAAGGGGATATTTAGGTTTATATGATGTTGTTTGGGCAGTTTGCTTAGAAAAGCTGAATATGTGGGAGAAACTAATCCATTGATAACCATGAGATGGAGGTCTAGTGGCAGACAAGCCTTGGATTGTTAATCAACTTGAGTTCGAATGTACCCCACTATATTCTATTATCTAATCACGCAGATATTGATTTAATACATAATTTGAATATTTAGAAAAAGAATTCATCTCTGGGCTGCACCTTCTTATAAGAATTAGCTTTGGCATTTCCGAAAGTTCGTTGGAGTACCTTCAAGTTAGTCCATATTGATATCATTCTTCTTAGCTTTATTTTGACATCAACATTGGCCCGCACACATAGGTCCCCTACTTCTTATGTTTTCTATTTTCCCTTTAATTTTTATTTTTATTTAATTTATTTGTTATCTCTTAGCTCAATACATAAATACACCCTTTTATTTTTTGCTAAACGGATAAATATACCCTTGCAAACTCGGGATGTGACCACAATTTTAATATGAACAATACAAATATATTGAGCAATAATAACTTTTATTCTTTTAATGCGTTGTTTAACAGAATACTGTAAACTTGTAATGTAATGCTATTGCTAACTGATAGTATATTATATGACTCATGATATTTGCATATATCAGGTTTAATATTATAGTACGCCGTGTTTAAAGTTATAAAAATCAAAACACATATAAACTTTTATATAATTATTTAATTTTTCAATTATATAAATGAAAACACATGCAAGTATATTTTTCTCTTTTTTCCTCTTCTTCCTCATCAATTTCTCTTTTATCTCGTTCTCTACAAACAGTTAATATATAATCACTGCTTAATAATATGGTGTGATTCGTTATAGGTTGGATCCAACCTTGTTATTCTTTATAGAAAAAAGAAGGTATGATTCATGTTACTCGTAAAATATCATCGCGATGCATGCACACGTATGATGAAGGTAAAAAGGTCAGATATGGTAAACTATCAAATTCTCCAATTCAAATCCTTACATAAGTATTTTTGTTAATTCTTTCATATAATAGTTATTTAACTAATTCAATCTACACCAAAAATAAAATTCGTACTTTGTAACAAATTCATGTAAGAGTAGTTTCGATATTTTATATTCAAAATTTACATTAAGATCGCAAACTTATTATAAACAAAGAAAATAAGGTCTTTTATGCAAGGATATTCTGAATCTATAGCCTCGGATAGAGGAGGTCCATATATATATGGTTTTAAGAACAAAGAAAATAGATTGAAAAGTTTGTAAAGAAAATTTAAGATGATAGTTAAAATATACTATGTCGTTATCTTAAATGAATGTTGGCAGTTAAAACATATTTAAAATTAGTGTTTGGTGGATAAACCAGGTCCAGTGTGTAGACATTTGACTATGACTACAAGAAAAAAGGCTCAAGAACAATTTGCATAAAATAGTAGTAAAGATTCGGTATCAAATGGCGATTGGGACATAGATTGATAAAAGTAGTGAAGGAAAGAAGATGGGAGGAGAAGGTGTAGGGTCTATAAGTGACATAACCCACAACATGTGGGCATGTCCTTATGAACACTAAATTTAGAGGTTGTTGATCCTTTCTTGTGTTTTTTATTTTCTTCTTTTTTTTCCTTTCAAGTTGATGAGAGGATGTAATTAGGAAAATAAACGATGAAATAGACCTCACGAGTTAAGAGATATTAAATTAAATCGAGCAGTCATTAATATGTCAGTGGTTTTTTATCTGAAATATTTTATTCATGAACTGATTTATTACTGAATGATATCCACATATCTAAAATATGGTTGTATATCCAAAATATTAGTTATATTTAGATACGAAATATCCAAAACACTAACAGTTACAATTTTAATACCAAAATTAGACCAAAATATCAAAATATCCAAAATATGTGAATGCGTTAGTTATGTTTATAAAATAATTGTTTGGAAAATTTAATCAGTTTTGTCAAAATATAAAAAACTTTTTTTTGAATATTTTGGTTTGTTCCATCGAATATTTCAAATATTTTTTATGATAATTTATTTGGTTCTTTTGATTAATACAAATAATTTTAAGTTAGAATATCCAATTCAAACTAAATCAAAACAATTCGAACCGAATTTTACTAATTGATTCATATATGAAGCCTAACCAAAAAAACAAATATTAAAATGCCCAAATATACTCACAGCCATTAAAAATGAAATTGAATCAATGCAATAAGTATATTTTAATGGGTAAATTAGCTAAATTACTTTCCCTTTCTACTTATTCAGTTAAATAACCAAATACTCATTGATATCTTCTTCTGCTTTCTTGAATCACTGAAAATTCCATAAAACAAATATATCAACTCGCTGTATCTAAGCTAAGTGGCATGTTGGACAGTTGGTTTTCTACTCGTAGATGGTGGATCATCCCTTTCTCGCACATGATCGTTTAAGCCCTTGATTTTTTCTTGTCTAACCGATATTTCTTTGGTTGAGCTAATTCGTACTTTGAATCATTTTTTAGGTGTCTCTTTAGACCGGATGTTCCTTCGTACTAGATGTTCCTTCGAACCATATGCTTTTTGGGGCAGATGTTTTTTTGAATCAGATTAACAGGTCGGGATGTTCAAAAAATCTAAACAATGCTTAAACTTATTGCGAGGAACGGATTTAGTGAACATGTCAGTGAAATTATATGTAGTTCTCACTTTTTTCACTTTAATTTTCAAACATTATTTACCTATTAAGTAAAAGTTCCTGATTAGTTAATATGACACTCTTTGAAATGTATAACTTGTGATGTTTTGATTTATTTAATTAATAAAGATAATTTTTTGGAGCGATTATTGTTAAAATAATCTATGAGATGAAAAGAAATGTAATCTATATAAATAAAGTTGTAACTTATCTTTAGAGTTCCACTTCCGGATCAGACATATTCTTAGAGCACAAAATACCTTGGCAGACAAGCTTGCACGTGATGCGAAGAGTTCTCCTTCAGCTTTGCTTTATGTCGATTCAACTCCACCGGTTTGGCTTGCTAGATCGGTTGGAGATTCTAGTTAGTACTTGAGTGATGTTGTCAAAAAAAAAAAAAAAAAAAAACTTCTCTTTAGAGTTTTGCACCTTATTTCTCACAAGCATTCTCCAATTGACATGTCATCATCTTTCTAAAATATTTAATAACTAGTGGTATTACCGGGCTACGCCCGGATTTTTAACATAAATTTTAATTTTAATCTATTATATTACTATTTGAATATATATAATGCATATCTATCGATTTTTACAAAATATAAATTATAAAATGAATTTTAAATTATTAGAGTGTAAACGCTAATAATATGGAAAATAGATATTATATGACTTAATAACTATATGTTGCTGTTTTATTGTTTTTATAAGTTTTATTAATGCTTTGGATGTACTTTTCAATTAATTTTATTTTCTTATTTCGATATTTTTATTGTTTAGAACTAATTGTTTCAATAAAATTAAATATTTTATTGGTTAGAGAAAATAAACTTTGGGCTTTGTTAATTTATGACATTTTATTCTTTTTGGCGGTCTCCTTTTGTAGGAATACAGACCTCTCACTCAAATGAAATAAGATGTAAATATATAAATTGTATTTTTACTTGTTGTTACTTTTTTGTTGTGAAAAAAGTGATTTAAAAAATACTAAAATTAAATGTTTGAAATTAATATATGATGTTTCAATATTTGATTTTCAGTAAAAAAACATAATTTATTTGAAAATTTATATTTTATTTTTAAAGTGTAATTTCTTTTTTGAGCTTTTCTTCATTATGATATAAATATAAAGTACTAATTCAATTATTCGTAAAGAATTGTTTCACATAGACAATATTAGGCAAACAATTTCATCAGAAAGACTTTAGTGTTGCGTTTGTCCTAAACAAACCAAATCAATATGTCAAGAAAGAGTTGCTCTTCTTTTATAAAATATGCTACACTCTTTATATATACTCTTTTTTTTTATCTCATAACGATCCTTCAAATTTCATATTAAAATTATACCATGATGTCTCATAATTCCCTACAAAATGGTAATAAAGACTGGATCAGAGATACATTTGTATAATTTGTGTGCCTAAAAGAAAATATTAACTACACACCAACAAAAAGGTGCCTTGGGGTCATTTGATAAGCTGATATTTGTATACACTATATTTAGATTTCATTTTTTATATCTTTAGGTGAAGAAATTACAAAAAAGCATGGGATATTAATGCGTATGGAGCATCCATTTCATTTAATATATGTAAATACCTTAGTAGCTGCTCAAATTCAGGATTGCATGACATGCAGTGCATGTTAGTAATAAAGCAACCCTGCATCCACCAAAAATGATTTTTATTTTTTTTTGTAAAAAACACCAAAAATAATTTTTATTGCAAAGAAAATTAATAAATTCTGCACACAATGTAGTAAAACGAACCTTGTCACTGAATAAATCTTTAAATTTGGATAGGAAAACAATGAACCTTCTCACCAGTTTCCTCGTGATGCGCTTTAGGAATCGCCTTCCTCTCCATCTTTCTTTTACTGCATAAGTTAAAGATAAAGAAGAAGCGCAGAATCTTGAAACTAATAATACATATAAGGAGTACTGACTACACATACATGTAAAGAAAATAATATAAGCAAAAATATATAATATAACTTAAGCTAGGTAAAAAATTTAGTCAACAAATAAAAACTAAGTCAAATACAATATAATATAATAATAGATAAATTTGAAGAATAAATTGAATATTTTCATAAGAAAAACATGGAAATCTTTTTATGATATTAATTTTTCAGTTTGATCAAACTCAATCTTAAAAGAGTAAATATAACGAAGTTTCTTTCTATTTTTGTCACCAAACTAAAACTTAAAAATTTGATAAATGATTAAAATTCACTACCAAAAATTAATATATAACTAAAACAGATAATTTTAAATTTTTATAAAATAACATTATAACGAATGAAACAATTAAAATTTAGTAAAATACATAATATGAAAAATTAGAGAAATTCAAAAATATATACGAAAGACTTATAAAAATAAAAAACATAAGAATCCATCATTAATGTTGTTTATCATCAAAACAAGATCAACGAAAAATATAAAGAGTGAATCTAACAGTTTTTTTTCTTTTCAGATCATTAAACTTAAGCTAAGGAAAACTAATATTGAGAAAATCCACAGTAAAAGATTAATGTATAATCAAAATTAAGATTAAAATTAAAAATGAACATCGTATGATATAACAAATAAAACAATAAACATAAGAATAAAAAGGAAAAAGTTAGTTTTTATGATATTAACGTACGAAAGCTAAGGTTATTGTATTCAAATAAATTTGAAATATATATTTTTAAAGGTTATGTCATAAATTCCATAAATAATTTAAAAATAAATACAATATTGATATGAAAATAAAAAGTATATATTTTCATATTTCGAACTAAAGTTGCAATACAAAACATCATAACAAATAATATATATATATATATATATATAAGCACATAAATAAAACATATGTCCTAGAATAAAATAGATCAAAAGATCTACACCGAAAGTAAAGTATAACATAGTCTCATTAAAAAAATATCAACAATTGATTTACGAAATTTATTTAATTACAACAAAACTGCTAAATATCCTAACGTCAAACACTTTTAATTGAAAGTGATGACAACAGATAAGAAGAAAAACAAAAAATAATGATTCACACATAATATATAAAAACACTTCCGAGTAAAAACATATGTTCAGCTAAATATACAAACTAACTCCTAGTTTCATATAAAACACATGTGAAATCGACTTTCTCCTTATTCGTAACATTTACACCAAAAAATTCTCCTATTTTAAAATTTAATTCACTTATTTCTTTTTACAAATGAATGTTGAGACTTAAGAGTGGAAAAAGGTGGGATTGTATAAATAAGTGTTTTCTTAAAATTAACATAACTCTCTAGTGGTCATCATAAAAAAATATAGAAAAAAGTAAAAAAAAAACGCGCTAGAGAGAGCGGTCGAACCTCTGACCTTGTGGTTAACAGCCACATTCTCTAACCAACTGAGCTACTCCAGCTTGATATATATATATATATATAAAATGATTATTTAAATAAATAAAAATTAAAAATTAAAAAATTAAATATTTTTTTTATGTTTTCGAGTTATATTTTTTCAGACTCAAACTTTTAAAGCATCTTTAATAGAACTAGAGTGTTTCTCCGCGCTACACGCGGATAATTTACTTAATTTTTGTTAGGCGATGAATAATATCCTCAATTTAAAGAATGAAATTAAAAATAAAGAATCGGTCCTATGTTTTTGGGAGAATTCTGTTTTATCTCATTATGGTACTATTATTTATGTTTTTTTTAGAAAACTATTATTTATGTTTACTTTTATTAAATGGATATTTTTCGCAAATACGTAAATTATGAAGTTTCAATTAAAATCCAAAATACTATTCTATCCTTTATATAAATATAAATAATTATTTAAAGAAATAATTAAAAAAATTATATAGTTTTCGAATTATACGTTTTTAAATTCGAAATCTTTATAAAACTTTTGATTTTTTCCCAAAATTTTATGTTGCAATTCAAAAAGTCATTTTGAAACTATTTTTAAAATTTTATTTATTTTTAAAAATCCTAAACTATACAATCCAAAATCACACTCCTCAAATATAAACTCTAAGTCTATATTAGTCAACCCTAAGAATATAAGTGCTTATTTACATCTTTAAAACTAAAGGTAAATATAGTTAAATCAAACATGAAAAATGATATTAAGAGTCTGATTGTTTAAGAAATTTCTCATTTTTTTGGATACTTTAGATATATACTCTTTCACTAATCACTGTTTTGGCAGTAATATATAATCTTTTGGGATTAGTTATCAACTATTTGAAAACTGATTGACAATAATACAGAGAAATAGCAAAGCTCAAAGTAGGGTTGAGTATTTTACCCGATATCCGAACTCATATCCGAACCCATATCCGAACCTGACCCAAAAAACCCAAATAGAAATCCGAACCGAAGTAACAAAATACCGAAACTGGTATTGAATTAGGAGAAATTTGATATCCAAACATAAATAGATATCCGAAAATCACCGAACATATGTATACTTGACACTATATTTCTAATATATACATTTTGTTTAAAAATATTTATATTAATGCTGCACATAGTTTAAGATCAGATAACATACATATAATTACAGACAAAATGATTTGATACTCACTTTAAATGTATGTCAAGCTTCTTGTTTCATCCATTAACAAACATTGCATCTAAAATTTCAAAACAATAACCAAATTAGTGTATTTTAATATACATATAATTTTATCCCCAAACCTAAATCATTCTATCTATTAAAATAAAAATCAGTTAAGTTAAAGATATATTTTAAAATTTAAGAAACTTAAGCAATAAAGAATTTAGATTTTCTTCCTATCTTTTTGAATTAATTTTCTTGTTCTTGTTTCTGGTATGGCTGGAACGGTGGCATTCGAGCGCTTGATCTGATGGAAAATAACGTCCCCATGTTTTGCACGTAAAGCTACATCTTCCTCCTAAGTTCGTATTGGCTCATGAGTCATCATGAGACAGAGTGTACCCTCTTCCTCAGCCATGATCACATCAATTATAGACATAAATAGATGATTAAACTTTCTCAACATCGAGTAGATCCTTTAACCAAAAATAAGTGCCAAGTCAAATATGCAACTGGCCAAAAACATCAAAAGTTGCACTCTTTGCAATAAGAAAAACATTTCCATTAATCTTTTTGTGTTCCAAATTGATCTTCCACTTTTATAAGAGCATTCAGAAAATGAAGAAGCAAATGACTCTCATACCTAAAGAGATAAGCCACACTTTTGGCATTTTTCCAAGAAAACCTAGCAACACTTTGATCATTTACACCAAGAAAAACCACATCTACCAAATGAGACACAATAATATTTTCTTCATTTTAATCAAGAGTAAAAGTTTACTCTCATTTCCACTTTTTTCTTCCTCCATTTTCATCTTTCTATTTTTCAACATTTTACTCCATTATTACCAATCAAAGCTTATATTAATTTATATATCATGTCAGTAGTTTGGTAAATAATAAAATCTTGTTGGTTTCACAATGAGGAATTTGATGTTACAACTTTTATTTTAATTTTTAAAAAATTCTTTGTTACTGCTGCCAGAAAATATTTAGTTGACACACGTGAACAGATGGTTTCGAAGTCTCTGCTCCTATGGTTACGAACTTAAGATGGTTATTAGTTAACTTATGGTTAGTACACTCATGCTTATGTTCGTGATGAATTCACACAAGCTCGGGTGATAAACACATGTTGGTTAATAACCTTGTTCTTGTAATAAGTTTTTCTTATGGCACATGTTTCAGTTACCTGTTTGTTATAATTTTTTATTTATCATATTTAAATGTTAATTTTAGAGAATTGAATTGATATGAACTTAGAAGCCAATTCCAATGATTATTTGTAAACTGATTTGGAACATATGAGTGAAGAATAATTTTAGATGTTTCTTTGAGAGAACATATGAGAGAAGAATAGACTGTTTTGGAACATATGGGTTACGAAAGTTGTATATTGTTTTTTAACATCAACGGAATGGAGATGCTTAGGATCTGAGTAATTAATGTCTTGAGGTTGACTTGATAATCAGCTGCTAAAGTCATGCCCCAAATCACGCTTGTTAAAGATTGAATAAATATACAACTTTCAAAGATGTTTGTCCTAATGATAATCACAAATCCTATATTAGTTCCGATGCGTATTAGTAAACAAAATCATGCGTATTACTAATATGCGCATTAATAAATCGAATAAGCAAAATGGCATAAGGAAAATCATATAACGGGAAATTGTATTCAAAGAAACAGAAAGACTCCAAAACAAAAGTCTGAAAATAGAATTGGAGTGAAGGCAAAGTAATTAGGTAAACATAAAAACAAAACTCAAACTGTAGCAAAATCAATCACTGCGTAAGAGGATTGTCGAAGCTATATCAGCCATTCTTGCAGCGCTTGGCTTCAGCTGATTCAAGACTCTCAGATGCTTGCCTAACTCTGTCACCTCCAGTCTTCAGGATATCATCAGACGTCGATGGAACAGCGTGTTCTTCCAAGGCCGCTATAGGCTGTGGAGCTGCTGGTGGGAGTATCTTTGTGACAGTTATGGTTTGAGTATTCCTTGATAAATTATGATCTGAGACTTTCAGAATGAATCTATAAGTGTGCCCTATTGTATCAAGTAAAGCTTGCGGTACCGGCACGCAATGATCAGCTACTACACCCTCATTAGCCTAATGTTCAAGAAAATATATGCAAGTTCAGATAACTTGGGGCTATGTATAGGGCTAGAAAATATAAGCAAGTTCAAATAACTTAGCTTTGAAATTACCTCAAAGTAACTGGCAACTAATTCTGATGCATGCTTCCCAGTCAGCTCCTTGCCAGCATCACCAAGAATGACAAAAACTGCCTGCTCACTCTTATCGTAAACAGAAATCCTCGTGAGGTATCTGCCATGAGAGGGGATTAGCTTCTAGTGGTGGAAAAAAAAAACTAAATGAAACTATGTATACGACACTTACTGAGCAACGCCCGTAACATCACTTTTCCCACATTTCTTGTTGTTACAAATCAGAGAGTTAGGCCCTTTGACTGCCTTACTATTACACCCACCGCATGAGATATAATACCAAGCAAAACCCGGAAGAACATCATCTATAGTCGCTGTGCATTCAAACCAAGCAACCTATCATTGTGAAAATAATACAAACTCTATTAATTCACAAGCATAACACAATGAATATGAATACATAACAACTATTGTACCTTAGCAGTCTCTTGTTTGATGTAGGCGAAAAGTTCCTCTAGAGTCGCTGTCTCAGGCTTATTAACAACCTCTGCATTAATCTTATTAGCAAGATCTGAGTTGGAGCTCAGCCTATGAAAAATGTGGAAACCAAAAGAATGTCAGAACTGAAGTCACAGGAAATGCCAAGGCAGAAGTTAATGGAAAATATATCTGAATATAAAAATGCCTACCATCCAAGATAATCCCTGCTAGGCTGGACATCGTTATCCATAAACACTCAAGATGATACCATCGAAGTGAGAGCAAGGGTTCCTGTCCAGAGCACATGAATTCATTATTACCAACCAAATGCATAAGCGATGCAATAATAGGATTCAAAATGAACACATGAACACATGAACCGTCTCACTTAACAATACAAAATAAGAGACTTCATACAGTTCAGTTAAACCTACTACAGCTACGTTCTAGCCGAGGACACAACCAATTACGATAAACGATGAGAGACAATAGAATCTAAATGGCCTTACACGATATAATAATGTCTCATTTAATCCCAATAATACAGTGACTTAATCCGGTTGTTTAGTGAAATGCTAACCTCCAAGATGTTTAGGGTTTACTGTGGTGACCAACAGAACGCGTGGAGTGCTTCCATAAGATTTGAATTTCTCGCAGAAGTCAGATGCAGCCTTGTCCCATAGATAAAGCTTCATCACCGGTCCACTGCATAAGATTTAAATCATATGTTAAGCATAACACACAAAAAACGGCGTATAATATTTAGAAAAACTTACTCATGTGTCTGAACATGAACACATAGATGTCGCCTCTCTGCTATGTCGACTTCGTCGAGGACCATATGCTCAGTGATAGTCTGCCCATTCACCAACTTCATATGGCCAACATAATAAAACAATAACGTATGAATAATATTCATTGGATATGGAAATAACTTAAAGATTTAAGTACAAAGATCAACAATGCTCACCATAAAGATCAACTTTGGGGTCACAGTTGGCCTGAAACTCGTCGTAGCTATGGAATCTGAATCTATCTTCGTGAATTAGAACCGGAGGGTTATCAAGAATCGATAAGTTAGAATTCCAAGCGAATGTAACGGTGGCGCTATGATCCGTAACCCGATACTGAGCCTTGTTCTTGGAGCCAAAAAAATTCCTCAGATTATAGACAGAACCTGGTTCCAGTTCATACGTCCCAACCCGCCCAGCAGGTACAAAACCCTGAATAACAGTTCCCTATTAAACATTTGTAGTTGTCGATTAGTCGAAATCTTACAATATATCGAGCATTATTAAAGAAGGAGAAAGAGTAGTAGAAGATTCACATACGAACCTCTTCGTCGATAAGGATCATCTCCTGTCCAATGAGGGTTTTCGTGCTTGGATTTCGAGCCTCCCATAAATGAATCAGTCGAAACCTCAAATCGGCTTCAGTTGGGCTGAGTGAAACATCTCTGAAGAACATCACTTGATCGCCATGCGCGGAGGAGGGAGCGGTAGAAGCGTTTGGTTTCATCAGAATGGCAGATGAAACAGCAGACTTCCCGTTAGGTTTCATCACCATGGCGGAGGATGCGGTGGACTTCCGGTTTGGCCTTGCATGCGCGGAGGAGGCGAGGGTCATCTTGTTGGTCTTGCGGTCGCTGGAGATCGAAGAGCTTCCTTTGGGTTCCATCGTGTTGCTTGTCTGAGAAAAGCTTTTCAATTTTGATCGACATAAAAGCAAAGAGAAGAGATTTATACTTAGAAAAATGGTGAGGAAGTTGAAAAGAATCCATTGAATGAGATGAATTAAGGTTTGATTAGGGGAGTTAGTGGTGAAATCATGAGTTAAAACGGAATCGGAGAGGAGAGTAGGGGAAGATCTGGAAGTCAAAAGGGGAGATCGGCGTGTTCACCGTAACAGAAGAGAGAATGATTGAGAGAGCTTTCGAAGAAGCTCTAATAAAAAAAAAAAGAAGCCCAAAATCAATTTCGAAGAGAAGAAGCTCGAGAGAGCTAAGAAGAAGATTTAATCAAACTAATGTTGGGTTGAATTAGAAGCCCGAAATCAAATAAGAAACTCAAACCAAGACAAATGACATGTATAATTCTTGCAATATTAGTGGTTGAATTTTTGATCCAACGTGGTACACTAAGGAGGCTGCATATTGTGCTTTTAATAGAGTAAGATTATCTTACAAAAATTTCCTGTTTTATTTATACTTGGATCTTTCTTTCATGAGAGAGTAATCTTTTGCCCACCTTACAAAAATCAGTATGGTGTAAAATTTTTCTATATTTGAAACATTAAATGATTCAGGTTGATTGGATCCTCCACACAGATTTGGTCTTTCTTTTCGTGTTTTGATGGTGGTCTGAAGAGTATTTGGAACTAATTGTCAGGGATTTCTTGCTCTAAGAATTTTAAAGATAGATCCAATTTCTCTTCAGTAAGTAAATGTACATTTTATAGCAGGGAGATCCGTAGGACTAGGTATAATCTGTTTGGTTTTTGATTTTTCGGTTGTAGATATATAAAAATTGTTCGGTTATTTATGAAATTTGATTCTTATTTCAGTTTTTGGTTTGGTTGGGTAATATTAATAATATTGTGAATTGGCTAATATTCGATAAAATTTGTTCCAACTCAGATCTGGTTTTTGAATAATTCAAATAAAAAATTCAGAATTTTTTTGTAGTTTTAAGATTAAACTAGATCTCGACCCGCGCAATCGCGCGGATTTTTGTTTTCATTTATTTTTATATAAATATTTTGTTTTCAATTCTAAATTAGTATATATTATAATATATATGTGTCTATCAATTTTTAAAACATAATAAGTTTACTATATATTTTTTTTCATTGAATAGATTGTTTCAAACTTTCACATGTATTTGTATCTTCTTCTATATATATTTTTTCGGATTATTATTTCATTATTAAAATCATAACTATATATATAAAAATTAGTAAAATATTGTTTTATTTTCATATTCAAAGATATTGTAACATTTCACAAATTTAGAAAGTTTTTAAAAAATTAAAATTTTCGCTTCATAGATTTATATTATCGAGTAAATAATTAAACATTTAGTTTTTGTTTAATTTTTAAAATAAACTATATAGTTTAAAATTTGTTTTCATTGGTTTAAGGTAGTAAAAATTAATCATTGTTAGATAATATGATTTTTGTTATTTAAA
>NC_027750.1:34510261-34515641 GCF_000695525.1 Brassica oleracea var. oleracea
GATAGCATAAAGAAAATTTAATATTTGAAACAATGAGTTTTATTGGGCCTAGTTTAAAAGTCTGTTAAGGCTACATTTGAAACCCGTTTAATCTGCAGGATCAAGAGAACCTTGAGGAGGAAGGTGCACTATAAACACAACACGTGGAGCAATAAGCACCGTCCGTTTAAAAATGTATCCGTTGCTGTTTAAAGATGCAACAATACATATATAAAAACAGCGTATTAATATATCATATCAGAAGGAGATGTTTCCTCGGTTCTGTCACTTCTTAGGGTATTCTCCCAAAAGTTTATTTCTCGAAATTTCTGGAGATTAACTCTTTTTCAAAGATTTTCACAAGCAGAGAAGTTGACGACATCCTTAAAATAGTATGTTCTTTCTCTTCGATCGTGAATCTGTTTTGTTGGGTTCCGTTGATGCGATCGATTGGGTTTTGCGATTTTGTTTTTAGGGTTTCAAATTTCCTTAATCGTTCATTCATTTATTGTTGTAGTGATCCTGGAAAGCGCTTGAATCCGAATGGAATAATCGTTGAGGTAACGTCTCTGTCTACGCAAATTGTTTTTGTTATTCTAATCTTTGAGAATCAAAGACGAACATATCTGACAAGTTTGCGTGGAGATGATTGTATTTATTTTAGCAATTGATATTTTGATTTCCAGTTTTACTTAGAACTTGATCGTGCTTTAGGTCTGGGCTACTTAAATGTTTTGTTATTTAAAGTGATGCTTATATACAATGATTCTTTCTTGCGCCTGATTGCTTGTATATTGGAGAATTGCTGATCACTTTAGCATCTCTCTCTGTTTTTGTTTTACAGAATGTGGAAGCTAAAGAAGTAGCAACATAAAACAGATAAGTTCTCTCATCTACTGTCAGACTCTTACTTTTCTTTAAGTTCTATGAAACTCCAAAAAGATCAAAGGCAGGCTTTAATCTAATAGTGTTCTGCCAGAATCTTATTTGGAGACATTGTCCCGACTCCCTGCTGCGTGTGAAAAGCTTAGACCCAGAGGAAATTTAAACCATGACCCTAGAAACTATTGGTTGGTAGTGCATGTCTATGCAAGAGATATTTGGGGGATGGAAAGTAAAACACACTTTAGTACCCACGGCTAAATAAAAACAACTGCCGGCTTAAAAATAGTCTCTAGACGGAAAATGACAAATATTAGTACCAGCGGCTTAAAAAGAAGTCTTTAGACAGAGACTGTGATTGAAAACATCTTCATCACATTAAAAGAAGTCTTTAGACACAGACTCTGATTGGAATATGTTTTCATCACATTAGTAGTACCCACGGCTTGCCAAAAAAGGTGTTTTCATCACATTTGTACCCACGGCTTTCCAAAAAGGTCTTTAGACAAAGACCTTTAACTACCAACGGCTTTAAAAGTCTTTAGACAGAGGCTTAAAAAAAGTCTTTACCCACGGCTTGCAAGAATGTCTTTTTGACAAAGACTGTGATGAAAAAAAATTTAGTCAAAGGTTACGAGATCGTCCCAATGGCTCTAAAACAGTATTGGTTGGTAGTGCATGTCTAAGCAAGAGACATTTGGGGGATGGTAAAGTGAAATATGCTTTAGTACCCACGGCTTTACAAAAACAACCATCGGCTTACAAAATGTCTTTAGACAGAAAATCACTATGTCTAATGGCTATAAGATCATTGGAAGGATTCATTAACACAAAGGATATGAACTTGTTGAATGGAAATAACGATCACAAGTCATGAAAACTAATTGTCCCCAGTCCCGTTGTGTGAAGTAACGATCACAAGTTCCTCAAAGTGATTGGAAAATCTTGTTTTACCCACGGCTTTATTAAGGGGGTTTAGACAACATTGGTATGTCTTCAGACAAAGATTCTAAATCAGATCCCTTGCTTACCCACAGCTCTAAGTTTGAGGATGCAAAGTGTGGGACAAAATTTAGTACCCGCGGCTTGAAAACAAGTCTTTAGACAGAGACTGTGATTGAAAAAAATGGTACACTACGTGAGTACCCATGGCTTGCAAGAAAGTCCTGAGACAAGGACTGTGAATCATAAAATTAGTACCCCACGGCTTGCAAAAGGTCTTTAGACAAAGCCTGTGATTATAAACGTTTTCAGCGCATTTGTACCCACGGCTTTGCAAAAAGGGTCTTTAGACAGAGACTTTGATTAAAATATCTTCATCACATCTGCACCCACGGCTTATGAAAAGTATTAAGACAAAAGGCTTGCCAAAAAGACAAAGACTGTGATTGAAAACATATTCATCACATTTGTACCCACGGCTTTGCAAGGAAGTCTTTAGACAAATACTGAGTGAACACAACACGTCTGCATCACATTAGTACCCACGGCTTGCAACTGTGATTGAAAACGTCTTCATCACATTAGTACCCACGGCTTGCCATAAAAGGTCTTTAGGCAGAGACTGTGATTGAATATGTCTTCATCACACTAGTACCCAAGGGTTACAAAACTACCTACGGCTTATGAGTTGGTTTAGACAAATATTGGTACATACGACTTGAGAGAACCAAAACCGGATCCATTGTTCGGGGATGCGAAGTATGACAAAACTTAGTACCAATGTCTTACCAAACAACTTTTTAGACAGAGACTGTGGCTTATAAAAGATTGGATTCATCAAGTACTCACGGCTTAAAAAAATGTAGACAAACACTCTAAATCTAAACCAGATCCTTTGCTTACCCACAGCTCTATGATGCAAAGGATGTTTGAGGATGAAAAGTGTGACAAAATTTAGTATCAACGGCTTAAAGAAAAACAAGTCTTTAGACAGAGACTGTGATTGTAAACGTACATTGCGTTAGTATCCGCGGATTCCAAGAAAGGTCTTCAGACATAAGAGAATGTGATTGAAAAATTATTCATCACATTTGTACCCACGGCTTGCAAGAAAGGTCTTCAGATAAAGACTGTGATTGAAAACGTCTTCATCACATACAGTCATACACCCACAGCTTCGCAAAAAAAAAAAAAAAAAATCCTTAAGACTGAATGTGTTGCATGGGATCGAACGACCACAGCTTAAAAAGATCCTCTAGACAAACAAAGACTAGTTGGATGGATAAAACGACCAGCGACTTTGCAAAAAAGTTTTAGACAAAGCTCTGAGGTCGTTTCAATGGCTTAAAGTTATATAAGGCTTTAGAAGAGTCTAGACAATATATTTCTACCCACGGCTTATGAAGGTCTAGACAACTATAACCAACGGCTTACAAAGAAACCTTAGACAATATTGCTCCCCATGACCAGCGGCTTAAAGAAGTCTTGAGACAGAGACTATATACCCGAAAACTAATTCTTCACAACAACCACAAGGCTTAAAAATCACTAGACAAAGAACAAACAAAAAGATCAGTTTAAAACAAAGAGCAAAAACAGACTCCTTACTAAAGTTAAGCCTTGTCAAAGCTTTTAGAAAAAAGACTACAAGTTTTTGGCTTGTTGGATGGTAAAAACGACCAACAACTTAAACCAATTTCAAGATAGAGACTAAACCAAATCGAGTTTTAGCTTGTTTGGATGGTAAAAACGACCAACAGCTTAAACCATGTCTTAAGACACTATGAACCAAAAATTGATTCCTCACCTCACTATGTCCGGCTTAGGAAGTCCCTATACAAAGACTTATGTCATAGTTACTACTTACAGGGTAATAACTCACAAGATAATTTTTTTTTGAACTTAAAGACTAATTAGTTATGATTTCCTCAGGTTTTGTATGTGCTTCAGAAGACTCAGAGATGATTTCAAGTGTATCAGATTTTTTTAACCAGGTATGTGCTTTTCAAACTTGTTTGTTACTTAGTCGATACATTCAATTATGAAAATCACAAGCAGGAGAGACTGATATGAAGTGAAGACTAATTACATTTGTTTAGGTACGTTCTTCACAAACTGTTCATATCTTCATTGACGCCAAGGATTTACCCAGGTATATGCTTTTCTTCACTTTTTATCTTACAAAATGATATTGTTACATATGAATACAAACTAAGTTAAGTGATATATGCGTAAATGTAAAGGAATTGGAAAGCTCTGTTATTATCTTTGATAATGTTTCTCTCATTGATCTAGCATTCATAAGATTCTAGAAACTGATTGTTAACATATCCATTGATGAGAAAGTAGATTCTTTTTTCATATTGGAACATTATATTGTGTTTAAAGTGTAATCTCTCTCTCTCTCTCTCTGTTCTCTTTAGTTTGGTGCTTGTATGTATGATAAGGTCTTTTATTTTAATGAAATTGATGTATGTTAGACTTTCTTGTAGATCATCCTAAAGTTGAGAGACTCCTGCAAATTGTGGTTGTAGTTTCTTTGAATCTTGAATGTTTTTGATTTGTGCCATGCGTTTAACCCTCAGTGGTCATTCTAAACGTGTTAGAATCTCTTTATCTTGGTGCTTTTCTGTATTATAAGGTCTCTCATTTTTTGAAATCTATGTATCTTGGACTCTGGCAGATCAACATAGGTGGGAGATTCCATCTGTTGTTGTAAGTAGTTCTGTTTTTGAATCTTGATGAATATTTCTATTTTGTGATATGCTCTTAAGCCTCAGTGATAATTCTAAATGGTGTTAGTATCTCTTTAGTTTGGTGCTTTTATGTATTTTAAGGTCTCTCTTTTATGAATTGGGTATGTTTTAGAGTCTCTTTGTAGATTAACAGGTGAAACTCCTATAGATTGTGCGAGTAGTTTCTTTGAATTTTGAATGTATCTGTTTTTTTGTTATGCCTCTCTTACTCTCAGTGATCCTTCTAAACTGCGTTAGTATTCTGTATGTTGATCAGAAAAAATTATTCAAAATTAGTTTGGTTCTTGTATGTATTATAATGTAACTGATTTCTATGAAGTCACTTCTAGATCAACGTATGAGAGATTCCTGCAGAATGTGGTCGTAGTTTCTTTGAATCTTGAATGTTTATGTTTTGTGTTATACTCTTAACCCTCGGTGATCATTGTAAACATGTGAAATGATTTCTCCACAACTCTGCATAGGAGGCTAAATGATTACTGTGTTAGATTCTATAAATTGTATATGTTGACTTGAGTTTTTAGTTTTTACAATAACAATGATTGGAAATTTCTCATGGTCTCTAAGTCTTGGCAACATTTCTGTCATTGATTTAGTATTCTGTGAGAATGTAGAAACTTATTGCTTGTTAATCCTTGAAAACATCAAGCGATATATACTTATAAGAAAATACAATTTAAGCATCAGAAATGTTTTTTAAAGAACTGTTTTCATATCATTAGTAACTATCTTTGATTTAGTATCTGTAGCATTCCGTGTTACAAAAGAAAAAAAAAGTGTCTGTAGGATTCTAGAAACTGATTGATAATATTCATGAAAAC
>NC_027750.1:34516475-34522336 GCF_000695525.1 Brassica oleracea var. oleracea
TTTTTTTTTGAATGAAAGTAAAATTATAATCAAACAAAAACTGTGTTACATCTTGTGCTTCTGTTTTACTTATGAACTCATAAGGCAATAAAAGTAAAAGATTCTAACCACCTATTACGATGGTGTTAGATCTTCTCTCGTGCCAAACCAAGTACGCAGACTTCTCTCCAAGTAGGCGTGGCCTCTTGCTTTGACTGCAAGCAGATGCAATCTGATCGTTTTATCAACGAGTTTGCTCAGAGTAATGGCATCCTTTGGTTCTTCACCATGTCTCCTCGAGTTATCTATGTCATATTAATATTATAAACATTCATGAATATCAATAATATACACAAAATATTTATGTAACAATCATACAATAACTAAAAGGACAATATCCTCATCATGGAGGTCCTCCACGTCGGACTAGAAAATCGACCAATAGGATCGCTGGTTTTCGCCATGTCACCGATGGGATTGGGTATTTTGGGCTTCGATTTTTTAATTTTTTTTTGTTCAGTTTTCAGGCCCAGTTAGCCCACCCTCTGGAAACCGTAACAAGCTTTCTCTCCCACGATGCTTTCTCTGTTTCTTCTCTTCGTTCTTGGACGATTCATCTTCTTAACGGAAAGTCGATCAATCGACTCCACTCCATATATGTGCAATGAATCCATCATTTATGGGTTCTTTTCGCATCTCTCCCTCTGATTTTCTTTATATCTCTATCTTGCTCGAGATAGTCTACACTATCACAATCGAAATTTGCGATGAATTCCAACCGCAATTCCACTGTTTTCGGCGGTTTTATCTCGAAGCAATCAAACAGAACTGACGGAGTCTCCTCCGCTGACAAGCTTTCTCTTCCATGATGCCTTCTCTGTTTCTTCTCTTCGTTCTTGGACGATTCATCTTCTCAACGGAAAGTCGATCAATCGACTCCACTCCATCTATGTGCAACGAATCCATCATTTATGGGTTCTTTTCGCATCTCTCTCTCTGATTTTCTTTATATCTCTATATTTCTCAAGATAGTCTACACTATCACAATCAAAATTTGCGATAAATTCCAACCGCAATTCCACTGTTTTCGGCGGTTTTATCTCGAAGCAATCAAACAGAATTGACGGAGCCTCCTCCGCTACATCTCTCCCTCTGATTTTCTTTATATTTCTATCTTTCTCGAGATAGTCTACACTATCACAATCGAAATTTGCGATGAATTCCAACCGCAATTCCACTGTTTTCGGCGGTTTTATCTCGAAGCAATCAAACAGAACTGACGGAGTCTCCTCCGCTGAGCCGATCAAACGTACTGGCCGATCCGGTGTCTCTTCCGCCGTACCGGTCAAACATTATCATCCTCTTTGATGCCAAGCCTGTTTTTTTGTTATCTTCATCTCTCAATCGGTTCAGTTTTCTCTGAGAAACATAAATAGCCCTTTTGGTTTCCATGGAGCAGTGAATCATGAATCTAATGCTAACTCTACATCTCCCCCATCTTAATCGATTGTCTAGCTCTGCCTCATATGTCTCTTCTGTCTAAATTTGTAGAAGAAACTGTGTAGATGAAGTAAAGAAGAAATTTCCAGGTTATCCAAGAGGTTTATACTCTCTTTTTCTTCATCTTTGTCTTTTAAATTATTTTATCACGGAAACAAATGAGAGTTTATTATTGGATACAGAGGATCTTCTGTTATTATTATTTCCTTGATATGTGTACTTTTTATTATAAAAGTATTGTTTATGTGTCTGATTAAGGTTTTCTTTTTCTATTTGTTGTGGGAACATAGTTTCGTCTGACTCCAACAAGAGGTTCGTGTATGATGTTGGAGCTTATAATAGTGATGATGATAAAGCTGACCAAAACGTAAATTCTTCTTTTTTTTCTTTTTGCTAAAAGATAGTGCAATGTTTCTTGACATGTCTTCTTTATGAACTATGTGGTGATGAATCATTTTTGGTTTACAGGGAATGAGAGATTTCTTGAACGAGATGGCGGCCATGATGAATCTTCGCATAGTGTAAGACTCCGCATAGTGACTCTGCATTAGTTTTTACCTTTGGTTTATTATTAGACATGACTGATTGTTTGATATTTGAGATGTTGATTTTGGCATGAGAATAATTCAGGGGACAGTTTTGAACTGATGCTTTATGCGACCAAATCATGAAGCATTGACTTCGTTGACATTTGTAATTATGAAGGCTGCATGGCTTTTTGTTCGTATCCTCATCATCAACGTCTTGGCTCGTGTCTCCATCTGTTTGTTATGTAATCTAAGGAAGCCGACGGCGGTGGTTCTCTTGAAGAGGGTGGCGACAGAAGTAAAGACGTTAATGGGGGCAGTTCTCATAAGGAGGTTGGTGATACCCATTCCACAACTCGCAAAATAGAAGTCCCGAGTTTAAAGGTTGTTCAGTTTAGTTTTCTCTTTTGACTCTTGTGTGAATGAATCTTACGGTGTTATATATCCACTTATTTATTTTCTCTACATACTTAACAAGTTGGCACGCTTATTGGTAAAGGTGGGGAGATAGTAAGGAATCTTCAGCTCAGTTCTGGTGTCAAAATCTAAATTTGGAGGGATGCAGAGGCTGATCTAAATTCAGCACCAAGACCGGTGGAGATAATTGGAAATCTTGCTTCTATTGAGAAAGCAGAGAAGCTTATCCATGAAGTTATAGCTCAGGTTATAAATTATCTTTGTTTCTATTTAATTGACAACTTTTGTTTTTACTGTCCGACGTAACATTTTTTTTTCCTGCTGCAATCTTAGTCTGAAGGAGAAGGTATACCTGCCCTTTTTGTAAGAGGGGCCCCAGAACAAATATAGATCAAAGTTCCAAAAGATGGTATTCCCTGATAATTGTTCTGCCTGACCATTTTTAAGTGATACCTAATCCATCTTCGGCAGGTTGGTGTGATCATTGGCCGGGGAGACTATCAAGAACATGCAGACAAAGTCGAGAGCACGGATTCTGGTTGTCCTTTCTATTTATGATCTCAAGTAGTCTAGCATCTTGGTTTAGATTTATATTGTGTTGTTTAGGTTAGTTTTTGCCTGGAACATGACTCCAACCTACTACTTGATAGTTGATCAGTTCATTGTTGGGATTTGTTTTTATGATTTGTTGAAACTGTTTACTTATTGTTTCCACGACATGGACGTAACTGTGTACTTTTTTTGTGGTATGAGACTGCATCAACCTTTAGGGGCCTCTTGAAATCGGGGGATAAAATTCACTCTGTGATGTTGGTGACCACAGTCAATCCTAAACTGTTTGGAGATTGATCTAACTAACTGTGGTTCTGCAGAAGAATTTGAGAATGATTCTTCTATGCTTTGTTCTCTTTCATTCCTATGCCAAGTTGGTTCGTTTTTATTTTGGTAACTGACGTTGTTGCTTGTCTTTGTGGTGGTTACAGACAGGCTATGCCGATGGTTGATGGGGCTGCAGTAGTGATTTTAAAACTGTTTTTGTGTTATTAGTTAATTTCAAATTGTGATAATGTATCTTTTTGAAGTTACAAAAAAAAATAATGTTCTTTCTTTATTAAACTAGCATTATATATATATATATATATATATATATATATATATATTATATATACACAAATAAATATAATATAACAATATATGCTTGGTTTTTCCGATTCATATGAAAACTTTTTAAGTTATCCACCAAAGCAAATTAACTAAATCAATCAAATTGTTAGAATACAGCAAATTAATATATAATTTTATTTTATATTAAATTATTTAAAAATGTATTTTCATTAAAATAATAATAATAAATAAGTAAAACTGATTTGATGGTAATTTTTATGACATATATATCTATATATATATATATATATATTCTGTAAAAGAAATAGAAGCTTAATACGGAAAAAAAATCTTAAATACAAAAAACTCTAAAAATTAACAAAAAAAACTAATAAAAATTAAACAATGATATCACTTGAAAGCTTCTTAGACAATATTAATAAAATATTTAAAAGATAATTAGACAAATTTGATTTTTTTTTTTTGCCAGCCAAAAGTTTATTTTTAATTAGAATCAGTTATTTCAAGATATTTAAGAAATGATGGACAAAAAAATAGGATGGACATAAATGAAATATGAACTATGAGTAAAGCTGAATTAGATAACACATCTGCACATACAATTAGTAAGTAATTTCATTTTTCTTATATTATATAATAAATATATATTATTTACTGATAATAAAAATATAGTTATTCATCTATCACATATATCTACGCAAATATGCGAATCAAGTACAACAATCAAACAACATAATGATATCCACAAAGAAAATTTTAAAAATATATTTATGTTATGTAGTCTTATTTTATATTCTTTAAATAATATAATACAATATTATACATAATTTTTTAGAATTGAGAAATACATTTAATATCTTATCCGCGCATAGCGCGGTCAAAAAATCTAGTATACGTTACATTTTGTCTCATTCCCCCTCCCCACACAATTCACGTTACTCTTTTTTTTTGAACAAATTCTTCTTCTTACCAATATAAATATATTACGTGCACCATTATAATTATTTACAAACTTACCATGTATATAAAATAATTCATTAGACATTCTCATAAAATTTTGATCCACAAAAAAACAAAATAAAACATTTGTATAGATGCAAGGATAATATTCTAAAACTTGTGGTAATACAATTGACGGTTTACAAGATAAAATAAAATTAAAAAATATAAACTAAAAAACTATTATTCTTATAAATGTTATTAAATAATTATTTAACACAGGTAAATTTTTTAAAATACATATTATCACTTAGACAAAATAAATATTTATTTACAAAAATAAAAGCAAACATCAGCATGGTCGTGGTTTAAATGTACACAAATTTAAGGGCTTTTTGCAAAATTGACTCAAAACTCAAAGTCAAACCTAAAACTAACCCATGTTTTTTTTGGATTTTTTTTTGTCCTATTCACCCTACAAGTTCATATAATTCACGAAAATGCCTTCAATTTTTTTTTCTTTCCGAAAATGACATTTGCTCTCTCACCCTCATCATCTTCAAGTAAATACAAGATTGTCATTGTCATCAATACTCCAACCACCATGAACAATCAATTTGAAGTTCTTAATGCACTTAAAATCGATTTACACTCTCTCTTTCTCACTTGTTATGAACTAAAAACAACATCTCTTTCACTTTCCCTCTATATTCATTCAAAAAACTGAAGCTTTTGATTCAAAATTTTTTATGGTTGATAGAACCATTCAAGCATACTATTCTTAGTGGGTTACTTTCGTTTGAGGTTCTGGGTGCTTGGAGATGACTCTGTGTGCTAAGGAAGTCATCTCACTAGTTTAAGGTATGAAATTGAAATTTTTTTCAGATCTGTTCGCGTAGAAGACTTACCCGTAAGTAGTCTGACTATAGTAAGTCGTCATCTTTGTTTGTTAAAAAAAAATGTAGAGAATACCCTAGACGACTTACTGGTAAATCATCTAGGATAAACGGGTTAGTTTTGCATTTGACCGAATTGTGTCAGATATTTGACTTTTCCTGGACGACTTACCAGTAAGTCGTCTCTGGGAAAACAAAAATTTCAATATTTTATTAAAGCTAGACGACTTATCTTTAAGTCGTCTCAGGTTACTTTTGCAATTGGAAAATAAAACTTAAATATTTAACTTTTCCCAGACGACTTACGCGGAAGTTGTCAAGTAAGACGACTTACTTGAAAGTCGTCCGACTTACTTGAAAGTCGTTCAGGATAAGCAAAGTCGTCCAGATTTATTTCCTAGATTCTGGTCAAACCTTGCTTATCTCGGACGACTTTTTCGTAAGTTGTCTACCTGGACGACTTTCAAGTAAGTCGTCT
>NC_027750.1:34522435-34524654 GCF_000695525.1 Brassica oleracea var. oleracea
ACAATTCGGTCAAATGCAAAACTAACCCGTTTTATCCCAGACGACTTAAGTCGTCTAGAGTTTTTTTTTTGACAAACAAAGTTGGATGACTTACAAGTAAGTCGTCCTATTTAAAATTCAATTGCAAAAATTACCTGTTTGGACGACTTACTGGTATGTCGTCTGCGTCAAGGTTTAGTAAACTTTTATTTTCTCTATGTTTACTAATGTGTTTTATTTTGAATTTTTGCAGATGGTGCGTCAGGTACATGCAGTGTATGGAGAATGGTTGTTGAAAGATTGATGTTGGGATTTTGTGGTTGATAATGTCAAAGGAGCGAGAATCATTTTTTTGGGGGAAGGTTCGACACATGCTGAACTTCTTGCAATGGCTCAAGAAGATTATAACCTGGACATGAGCACATAATCTGTGGAGTTAACATACTCATTACCAGCAGAAATGATGCTCGCTCCAGACACCCCTCCTATTCATGTTACAAGTGATAGACAAGTTCGAAACTTGCTCGAGATAACCAAAACGCATGGAGTATGGCTTTGTGTATAAGGCCGTAGCAAGGTGGAAACGGTTTCAGATTTCAGGAAGTTCGATGATGAAGCTGATGAAGCTGATGAAGCTTATGAATGTTTTGAAGATGATGATGATGATTTGGTTGAAAATGAAAATCATGATGGGGAGGAGGATGATGGGGAGGAGGACGATGGGAGGAGGATGATGGGGAGGAGGATGCTGATATCTCTATAGTTGCTGAAGCGGACGAGAATGGTGAGGATTACAGTGTTTATGGAAAGGTTGAAGATGAGGATGAGGAAGATGATGATATGTGTTTTGAAGATTTCAAAAACATTGAATGAGGAAGATCGAATGGTAACAGTATCTATGTCAACCAAAGTTTTGTTAGCAAGGATGCACTACTTTCAGAGCTGCGGTTGACATCATTGAGGCTTAGGTTCTCCTTCAGAATATACAAGTCAACGAAAACTCTCCTTGTGACAACATGTCCGGTAAGTGGTTGTGAATAGAAGGTCAGAGCGAGTGTGAAACATGGGACAAACACATTTTAGGTAACAAAGTATGTGGAAAAACATACATGCTCAGTGGGAGACCGAATCGCTCAACGGAGAAACTGTACTCCGAAGTATGTTGGTAGGCTTTTCATTCTTCGTGTTGGAATCATTGATGGGTTGAATCCGCAGCATATCACTGACGCAATGAAGAACATGTTTGGCATGAAGCTTGATTACACCACTTCATACAGAACACTTTTATATGCACAAACTTTGGTGAGAGGATCAACAGAAGATGGGTATTCGCGTCTGCCATCATATCTCGAGCAAATCTCCTTAGGAAATCCCGATTCTATCACGGCTATAGAACTTGATTCTATCAATAGATTTAAGTATATATTTCTCTCTTTTGGAGCTTCTATCAAAGGTTTTAGGTATCAGAGAAGGGTCATTGTGGTGGAATGTTATTTGCGGCCGCACAAGATGAGAATTTTCAGATATTTCCATTGGCTTTTGGGATCGTAGATGCTGAAGATGAACCTTCTTGTGAATGGTTTTTCACAAAATTGGCTAGTTGTGTATCTGATGAGCAGCCTCTGGTGATTGTCACCGACCGGCACACGACCATTAAAAGTCCGTGTGATAAGGTGTTTCCTTGGGCAACCCGAGGAATATGTTATTATCACCTTCAAGATAACATTGTCAAAAAGTATAAAAAGAAACATCTTTTGTACTTGGTGAAAGGTGCTGCTTATGCTCATACGGTTTCAGATTTTGACCGGTACATGGCTGAGATACGGAGTGCAAACCCGGATCTTGCAACGTATTTGGAGAATGCCGACGTCAGCCTATGGTCAAGGATTTATTGTCAGGGGGACAAGTACAACATAAAGACAAGCAACATCGATGAATCTATTAATTCCGCTCTGAAGCGAGCTAGAGGATTTCCGGTTCAGTTCCTGTTGGAGTTCATAAGGGAGAAGCTAGGAAAGTGGTTTTGGAAAAGGAGAGAAGATGCTTTGAGTCTCCCAACTCAACATAGTCGAGGTGTTGAATACTTGCTTGTTGTTCGATCGGAGATAGCGGATACGATGACGGTACAACCAATTGATGGATGGCGATTCTTTGTGAAAGGTGGGAAAATGGACTGTGTGGTTGATTTGGAACATGGAAAGTGTGATTGTGGTGTCTATGCAGTGGAGAAAATACCTTGC
>NC_027750.1:34524734-34525013 GCF_000695525.1 Brassica oleracea var. oleracea
TTGAGGAACACACATGCTTTCCTCCGGATGTAAAGCGTGGTCCGGGAGGACAGAAGAAATCAAGATGGCACTCTTGGTTGGAGCTATCCAGGATGAGAGGACGCAAACCCCGGAAGCAACACAGGGTTTATAGATGCTCAAAATGCAAGGAAACTGGCCATAAGAAACCATAATGTAAGAAATGACGTGGACGACCTTCAAGTAAGTCGTCCAAAAGGTCGTCCAGTTAGTTGTTCAAGGTTTTTTCTTCCAGAAGACCTTCAAGTTAGTCGTCCAGTG
>NC_027750.1:34525176-34532013 GCF_000695525.1 Brassica oleracea var. oleracea
TTAGTCTTCCAGAAGACTTTCAATTAAGTCGTCCAGAAGGTCGTCCAGTTAGTCGTCCAGTGTTTAGTCTTCCAGAAGACCTTCAATTAAGTCGTCCAAAAGGTCAACCAGTTAGCCGTCCAGGGTTTTTTCTTCCAAAAGACCTTCAAGTTAGTCGTCCAGTGTTTAGTCTTCCAGAAGACCTTCAATTAAGTCGTCCAGGAGGTCGTCCAGTTAGTCGTCCAGGGTTTTTTCTTCTAGAAGACCTTCAAGTTAGTCGTCCAGGGTTTTTTCTTCAATAAGACCTTCAATTAAGTCATCCAAAAGGTCGTCCAGTGTTTAGTCCATTTATTAAAAATTTGTGTTATGAACTTATCTGTGTCAACTTCTTTGTTAAATTTCACTACCAAACAAATTTGAGAATGTCTTGCCCTTTATATTATCCGAAATATAGTTACAAAAGGTCACTGCTCAGAAGACTTTCCAGACTACTTATAGTTAAGTCGTCCAACATTCCAGACGACATAACTGTTAGTATTCTGCGCAGAATATAGTTACAAAATAGGGATCAAGTTCAAATACACACATCAGCCTAATCTATCATACAAAACAATCTAACGTAGCCTATTTATCACCCCTCATATGCACCCAGGTTGGCATCATTGTCCTTGTTTTCGAACTCATGCGCGTCAGGAAGCTCTTGAAATATATCCACCGCCATCTTATCCCTCCATCTTATCCCTCATAGTCTTCCTGTTGGCCTTAGCAAAGTCTTTTTTACTAAACTCTATCCCAAGAGCATGACATTCAATGTACTTAAGAGTGTACACGCCATAATCACCAGCTCGGGCCGGAGGTATATTGGTCGGTCTCTCATATGTGAATGGCTCCAGGCTGTATTGGGCATGTTGTTCATCTAAGGAAGCGCACTCAACAAGCAGATAAGGGACCATGTAAGAAAATGCTACATTACCACATCGAGTTCTTCTGGGGAAATACTGGAACAAATGCTATCAAAGACGACTATGTGCTTCTTAGGGATCGATATCCACAAAGCAATCCAATGAGTGTCGGCATAGTTCACTGGCGCATAGATATCATAGATATCATCAATATTTGTCCCCCAAACCTTGTTCGATTGGCAAAATGATGGTATAGTGCCTGCATAATAATTCCACGCCCCACCAAGGAGTCTTCTTCCTAAACCGTTCTGATCGGGCTCCGAGTCCTTAAAATCCTTGAAGTTGAATCTCCATTGCTGAGAAAAGAGATGATCAAGGAAGTACATTCTCTCGCTCCTGAAATGTTGTGGGTTAGCGTCGTACCTCTTCCTCAGCACATTAATCCAAGCATCAATATGCTACATATAAAATAGGGTACAAGTCAGAAGATATCAGACGACTTACTGGTAAGTCTTCTACGTAGACGACTTACCATACGACTTACTGGTTAGTCGTCTACAAAGAAGAATTATCAGTAAGTCATCTAAGTCATAGCAGAAGACTTACACAGTCCTCCAGCCACTCTAAGGAGGTTCAGAGGATTTGATACCACCAAGTTTTACTTGTACGTGGTTTTTTATCGAGAGGTGTTCTATAATGACTGCAAACACAAATGTTGAAAAGCAATCGGTTTTTGTAGACTAAAGCAAACTATTATGGGAAAAGCAAGCTATTATGGGAAAAGCAAACACTTACGGACAAGTTTTCAACCAATTAGCGAGCTCCTTCAACTTCTTCTTGTCAATTGGTGCAAAAGGATTATAGCCTGAATAAAGCTTTTTGTTTGGAATGATCACTCTGATCGTTCTGTTTGCCGTATAAGGAGATTGCTGTGAGGCAGCAAGTTTCCTTGTTCGATCACTCTTTGCATGGCAAAGTGCCAAAGCAGCATCCCTCTTTTCCTGATATTTAGCATCCTCCTTCTGTAAATCCGAAACAGTGGGTTGAGTTATGTCCAATAGAACAAGACTCGGTTCTGGAGCTTTATCTTTCGAGGAACTAGCATATGCGGGCACATCTGCAAGCACATCTGGACCTTTATCCTCCGCCAAGCTCTTCCTTCCCGCGTTCGTCCCATTAACACTTTCACTCTGCAATATACAAGATGGGTTTATACAATAATAACCAAAGATCCATTTCAAACAATAATAACCAATGAGTGTCTTCAAACATGAAACAAAATACATATATAAAATCCATACACTATAAACAAAGCACACATGTTCTGACATACAAGAAACAAAGCAAATGCAACTTTTCAGTTCTTATTCTTAAGACTTTGTCTAGTCAATCTCTTGTTGTGAGAGGATTCGTTACTAGCCCCGGGTTCGAGCGTTGGTTTAGGTGGAGAGGTAGTGTTTTGAGATGATGTCCCTTTCTGTTTTTTGCTGATACAACCTTCTTCTCCACATCTTCCACCCTTTCCGACAGATACTTGATCTCCTTAAGGCACGTCCCAAACCCTTCCCTCATGGCATCAACTATGTCCTTGAACATGGTTTTAATATCCTCTTTGGTCAACCCACCAACAGTCGTAGTCACCTCTTCACTAGCCTCTGCAGCTGCCTCTTCACTAGCCTCTGTAGCTGCCTCATTACGAGTTTTCTTCTGAGGTCTTGGACTGTCTTCCTTCACTACCTTTTTTTCGCTGGACTCACAACCGTCGGCTTTGTATTGACCAAAGTACCGGTGATTTCCCAGCAATCCATGGTTCACTTCCACGGTTTCTTCACAAACATGAGTTTAATTATGTTCTCCGCGAGCGGGTCCTCAACATCAAACTCCCATTTTGGAAACATTTCACCAGTGTCCTTTTGAATAAAGTTGATCACCCTAGTCTGCAGTAAATAGAAGATATGAACTTAGATATTTGACGGATTAAGAAAGATGGAAAGAAAAGACTTCGCAGACGACTTATAATTAACTCGTCTGGAAATCAAACAATCAAAGACTTATAATTAAGTCGTCTAGCAAGTTTTCCAGGTGAAAGACTTATAATTAAGTCGTCTGGAAAGTCTTCCAGCTGGAAGACTTAGTAGAAGACTTATAATTAAGTAGTCTGGATAGTCTTCCCAGGCGACTTAATTATAAGTCTTCTACTAAGTCGTCTAATTGGAAGACTTATCAGACGACTTAATTATAAGTTTTCTGCGAAGTCGTCCAGATTGATGTAAATACCTGACTAAGGATAGCCTCTTTAAACTGTATGCGTCCTTTGCGACCCATAATTAGCACCCAATTCCGGAAGAGCTGTGTACACCCAGACCTGGAGAGCTTGCGCAAACCCATTAATAGTGTAACAACCCGAAATATCTCTGCCCTTNNTGGATAATTCTCAAACCGTTCTAGCTCCATCACTAGCCTTGCCAGAGTAACCCGTGTAGGGGTTGAATACTTTCTCCCTTTAATGTATCCAGTGAAGATGGCAAGGTATGCGAGCCGCTTGCGATCATCCCGAGACCACCTTTCGCATCTCTCAAATGCTGCTATTATCTCGTGAGTAGATGGCCCAGCTTCGACATGAACTCCCAACATCTCTCAGAAAGAAGTCAACTCCTTTGTAACAATACATTGAGGTCTTTCAAGGTCCTCGATGTATTCGCAGTTTAGACCAGTGAGGTTTTCAAACTCTAACAGTGAAAACCTCACAGGTTGTGGACCAACGAGACTCCACAGCTCATACTTCTTCTTTATGTCCAGCTGGAAACCGAGCATGTAGTGAACCAGCCTTGAAGCCCAATCAAATCCCAGCTCTTGGAACTTGATGAAAACTCCCAACTTCGACTCCTTCAGCTCTTCATATTCGTCATCATGAAGAGCTTTCTTTAAAGCAACATGCAACGTCCACCAATTATGATACGAAATGCTATGCAGTGCGGGGGGCTCTTCCCCTAATGTATGTATCCTACGAGGGAGTTCTGGCATCTCCATTTTTTTTTCCTGCAAAACAAGCAAAGACAACCATCTCAAACAATCAAAGACTTATCATTAAGTCGTATGACAAGTTTTCTAGCTGAAAGACTTATAATTAAGTCAGCTGGAAGACTTTCCAGACGACTGAATTATAAGTCTTCCAAGACTGCCAGTTTTATGTTCATATTTTCCTCAATCAATCACTCGACGGTAAGAGATAAAACTTACCGGCGGCAGAATTCAACGAGACGCCTCTGAGAGAATGCGCGCTAGGGTTTTCTCTCAGATCTTAAATAGAGGAAGCGGCTGTGAGAACGGTGGTGAGAACGACGGTGATAACGGCGAAGATATAACTGGCGGTGAGAACGATGGATTAGAGAGAATCGACCCAAATCGCCTTCGAAATCGCCTTTGAGAGAAACAGCGTTAGGGTTTTCTGATTTTCGCGAAACAGTGAATAAAAAAAACACTTTATATATGGCCGGTAAATAATCCGGTAAGGTTTAAAAGTACATTGTAAAATTAAAGGTTCGGTCCGGTTTAGACGACTTACTAGTAAGTCGTCTATTGAATACTGTATATCAGACGACTTACTAGTAAGTCGTCCCAAACCCTAAATAAGTCGTCTCAGACCCTAAATTTAAACCCTAAACTAAATTGAATAAATTAACTAACTAACCACGTTATAAAGCCGTAGTTATACTTAAATAGTGTTTAATATACACAGAAATAAACACACTTAAATTTTAAAGTTTTCAAAAAAACATTTATGCATTCCAAAATCTAACCCTAAGAACACATACAATGCTACAACATATGTTGGCAAAATCTAAACCAAAGAATATCATGACTCACTACTTTCACTCATCTATGTTGAAAACAATTAAATTTTGTTATATCTTAATTTATATCTCTTAAAACATATGTTAATTACATGATTTCAATTTTTCACTTATCAAAATATTTTTTACAAAAATTTTAAATTATTTCTAAGTAGAACTAGACCAGACGACTTTCCAGGGACGACTTACGGGGGTTAGAAACGTAAAAAAAATTCGGTTTTTTTGTTTGTTCACAAGGGGCTGGTTGTAATTTCAATATCCTTTTAAGTTACTTTTGCATTTGATCCAAGTTTGATTTTATTTTTGCATTTGAAATCAAGTTGTGAGTCATATTTGGCAATTTTCTTATCAGTTACATCAAATTTATATTTTCATTTTATTTTCAATCTTAATTTGTATATGCTCCAAATTTCATAGAATTTTAACAATCATTTTATTTTTTTACAAATATTATAGCTAATGTTTCATTTATAACATGTTAATTCACAATTGTCTATTTTTCGTACTTATTATTTAAATATTTGTTAGCTATATATCTTAGATATGGATCTTATTATATAAATGTTTGATTTTTTATATAATACCTAATATCGGTGATACATTTTACGCTAAAATGCTAAAATATAAAATCAAGTACAAATATAACATTTACATTTACAAGTATGACTACATTAACAAATATATCATTAAATACAAACACAAATTAAATACTCGCGCGGTCGCGCGGATCAAGGTCTAGTATCTTATTAAAGTTGAAATACCTTTTAAAAATAACCATTCTTTCACCTTAATAATTACAATTTCATGCCACTTTATTAATAACTATTAATTTAATAAAATCATATATTATTAACTACAAAAGGTAACGATTATTTAGGTTGGAAACTAACACTACAAGAAAACATATTTATCACAAGGGTCATATTCCTTGTTAATTTGTTGTAATAGAAGGGTTACAACGAATTAACAAGGAATAGCGTTTCGTTTACAACGCCCGTCGTAATGCAAGATTCGTCGTAACTTCCATGTAACATTTACGACGAAATAAATTCGTTGTAAAAGCGAAAGAGAGTATTTCGTCGTAGTTTCGTTGTTACGCTTCATCGTAAAAGACTCGTATAGTTTCCTTGTAAAGTCGTCTTTAAGTACTTGTACAATTTACGACGAATTTACAAGTCTTTTAATGTAAAGTTCTTGTTATATTTACGAGGAATTTACAAGTATTTCCTAATAAATTTCTCGTAAAGATTACGAGGATTTTACAAGTACTTCCTTGTAAACTCTTTGTAAACATTACAAGAAATTTACATCTCATTGTCATATTATTATCTTATTATGAAATATTCAAAATCAAAATATATAAATTATAAAATAAAATATTGAAAATTAAAATATTTTTTTAAAAAAATATATAAATGTCATAAAATAATATTCAAATTAATAGTAGAAAACAAAAAAGTTGAAAAATAAAAAGCTAAGGGAGGACGCCGTCGAAGTAGTTGTTGGAGGTGTTTCTTCCTGTAGAGTCTCGTACTTCATCTATGGGTTCCGTCTCGAAGAGTAGGATGAAAGTCGTCCTTGTGGCTTCATTGATGAAGCTTATTCATACCGTCAGTTCCATCTTTTTAGGAGCCACATTGAAAAAAGAAACATATTAATATAATTAATTACATAAAATTATAAGAAAATAAAATATATTTAATTTTTTTTTTTAAAATATCTAATCAGTCGTTTAAATACCTCAACCTTTATTTGAATATAGTTTTGTTACCTAAAATTACCACCTAAACTAACCACCTAAACTAACCACATAAACCTAAATTAATATTAAAAACAACATACCTTTGAGAGAAGGAGAGGAGTGGTTTGAGAGGAATGAAGGAGGCATTCCTCATTCATGTTTCGAGTTTATATAAGAAAACAACATTCCTCGTAAAGTCGTCGTAATTTTACGAGGAATCTACCAGGCCCGCATTTTTAATGTTACGAGGAATCTACCAGATCCGCGTTTTTAGAATTACAACGAATTTACAAGGAATATTTACGACGAACTTACAAGGAAAACTTTACGACGACTTTACAAGGAAAGCTTTACAATGAAA
>NC_027750.1:34532032-34537626 GCF_000695525.1 Brassica oleracea var. oleracea
GAAAGCATTACAACGAATTTACAAGGACACATGTATTACGAGGAATCTACCAGGCCCGTGTGTTTTCTATTACGACGAATTTACTGGACTATATCTGAAACCCCGAAAATCAATTCTCTAAACCCCAAAATCACTTATCTATTTACACCATACCCTTTTACCACATCATCCCCTTTATCCTATTTTTTCTTAAACCCTAAACTCCAATTGAATCCTTAAAACGTAAGTTATAAGTACTATAATCAAACAACCACTTGATAGCAAATAATCAAATTATTCTGTTATCTCTAAACCGAAGGTATGAAATGAAGTTAACTTGCTTGGCTTGAGAATGCTTACAACAAAATCAGTTTGGTAAAACAGCTTAAACACGTTTTCACCAAAAATAATGGTAACATGTTTCGTGAAAAAAATCCTTGTAAAGTTACAACGAATTCACAAGGAAAGCATTACAACGAATTTACAAAGAAAGCATTACAACGAATTTACAAGGACACATACGACGAATCTACCAGGCCTGCGTTCTTAGAGTTACAACAAATTTGCAAGGAAGCATTACAACGAATTTACAAGGACACATACGACGAATCTACCAGGCCTGCGTTCTTAGAGTTACAACAAATTTGCAAGGAAGCATTACAACGAATTTACAAGGACACATACGACGAATCTACCAGGCCTGCGTTCTTAGAGTTACAACAAATTTGCAAGGAAGCATTACAACGAATTTACAAGGACACATACGACGAATCTACCAGGCCTGCGTTCTTAGAGTTCAACGAATTTACAAAGAAAGCATTACAACGAATTTACAAGGACACATACGACGAATCTACCAGGCCTGCGTTCTTAGAGTTACAACAAATTTGCAAGGAAGCATTACAACGAATTTACAAGGAAATCTTTACAACGAATTTACATGGAAATGATTATAACGAATTTACAAGGACACATGTATTACAAGGAATATACCAGGCCCGTGTTTTCCATTACAACGAATTTACTACGACTATATCTGAATCCCTGAAAATCAAATCCCTAACCCCCAAAGTCTCTTACCTATAAACTCATATCCCTTTTACCCCATTCCCCCATTCTCCCATTTATCCTATTTTCTCTTAAACCCTAAACTCCAATTAAATCCTTAAAAGCCAAAAAATTATTATTATAACCAAACAATATACACTTGCAGTAAGTCTTAAACTGATTTATATATTTTTTTAAAAATATTTAAAACATATATTACATCATTCTGAATCATTCGAGTTTTCATCAATCAGTACAATGATCAGCATCGCTTGCATCGAACTCTTCTTCACCTTCTTCATCCGTCATATCGTCGAAAAGATCTTCATATTGACGGTTATCCACATTAATTAGAAGGATGTCATCAGTTTGTTGTTCAGATACTCCAACTTCAGTGATACACACTTCTTCTTGCAAAGGTGATTCTTCTCTAGCAACTATTCGTTCACGAGGTGTAACTTTGATAGCAGCTAATCAAGTTATTCCAAAACCGAGGGTATCAGTTTGGTAAAGCATGCTTAAAACACGTTTTCACAAAAATTTATGGTAACATGTTTAGTCGTAAAAGCCTTGTAAAGTTACAAGGACTTTACAACAAATTTTCTCTTTCCTCGTAAAATCGACGTAAATTTACATGTAAATTACCAGAAAACATTTTCCTTGTAACTTTACTACGACTTTACGACGAAATTCAGTTTTGTCGTAAAATCGTAATAATTTTCTCGTCAATTTACGAGAACTATATTTCCTTGTTATATGCATGTTTTCTTGTAGTGCAACTCCTACATTTTCAATTTCTTTTTTATTTTTAACCACCGAGATTGGGTTAACATTCACCATGAAGTTCTTTAATATATTAAATTTGCATTCAGAATATATAGGGCATTCCTTAATACTCCCTCTGTTCCTAAAAGATCCATGTTTTAGAAAGAAAAAAATTGTTTCAAAAAGATATATTTTTCATATTTTCAATGCATAAATTAAATGTAAATTGTAAATTTTAAAAAACATAATTGTATTTATTAAAATTCTATTGGTGAAAACTTTTGGGAAATAGTTGGTTACGAAAAATAATGTATTGGTAAATAAAATTTGATATATTTTCTTAATAAGTGTGAATATCCTAAAATATAGATCTTTTAGAAACAGAGGGAGTACTTGCTATCATTAATTACATTAAATAACTTGTGTAACACTAAAATCTATTCTATTAATTTAAGTTCTATTTTTATCTATTGATAAAAAGTTTTGTTTCAATTTTTAATGGTCCAATAAAACATGTAACAAGAAAAACTATATACATGTAACAATATTTAAAGTATTATAACACATGTAACAATATTAGTGTTAATAAAACATGTAACAGTATTAAAAGATTACAAAATCTTTGCAAGACTATACAAAATCTTTACGAAAGAATTTAATTTTTTTGCTTTTGACATATGTTATAATTAAGCGCTAGATCTCGATCCGCGCAACCACGCGGTTTTTTTTTCATTTATTTTTATATAAACATTTTGTTTTCAATTCTAAATTGGTATATATTATAATATATATAGGTCTAACAATTTTAAAACATAATAAGTTTACGGTATATTTTTTTCATTGAATAGATTGTTTCAAACGTTCACATGCATTTGTATCTTCTTCTATATATATATATTTTTGGATTATTATTTTATTATTAAAATAGTAACTATATATATAAAGATTAGTAAAATATTTTTTTTTTGTAACTGATAGTAAAATATTGTTTTATTGTCATATTGTTTTATGTAAAATTTTGTAACTGATAGTAAAATATAGTAAAATATAAAATTTTGTTTTATTGTCATATTCAAAAATATTGTAACATTTCACAAATTTAGAAAGTTTTTGAAAAATTAAAATTTTCGCTTTATAGATTTATATTATCGAGTAAATAATTAAACATTTAGTTTTTGTTTAATTTTTAAAATAAACTATATAGTTTAATAAAAAAATTTCATTGGTTTAAAGTAGTAAAAATTAATCATTTTTAGATAATATGATTTTTGTTACTTAAGAAAAATCTTTATAATTTTAAAAGTTAACATCGGGAAATATTTAAATAATTAACATATGGAAGTATAGTATTACGACATTAAATTATATCTATTTAATTTATACTATCTATAAATCCAATGGATCATCTATTGTTTAAATTCAATTATTGATAGCCCAATAAAAATTTCTGGTAGGTCCAAAATTTAAATGATAAGATTATAGATTAAATATAACATGACTTTATAGGAATAGATCCATTAGGTCCATTTTAAAAAAAAAAATCACACATGAATCAATATTGTGACTTCTGTTTTAATATATAAGATTTAATGGTTTACTATTTAACTTTTAAAATTTTAATATATCTGTCATTATAAAACTTTTAATGGCTTTAATGTATGGTACTATAAATAATCTAATTGCAAACCTAAACATTTTATGATAATATTTTAACACTATTATAGTAAGTTCACAAATTAATAAGTTTTGTACAAACTATTGCAAGATTTTATTTTAGATTTATTAATAAATTTTGACAATAAAATAATTTTATAAATCTAAACTGTAATATAATAATTTTTAACAATATAAATTAACAATATGACAAAAATATATAACATCAAATATTAAATTAAATAACAAATTAATTTAAGATAAATTAAAACCATGTTCCATATATACAAATATCTAAAGTTTTTTCCGCCGATAAAAGTGACTAAACAAAATTCAAAGGTAAAAAAATATATAACTCCAGCTAATTAAATATTTTATCAAATAAATTAATATAACAAAGTAAATTTTCGTTTAGTTGATTTGTAAATGAAACAAAAATAAGAAACAGAGTCTGCGTTTTAACGCGGGTCTATTCTAGTTAATCATTAATTGAACGATATTTATATTTAACTTTCAAAATACTTGCTATCCACTAAATACAGGAACTATAATACATTTACTTGACCAGAAACCTTGGTCAACAGCGGCTCAGTTAACGCGAAACATAGATAAAACCCCTGTTAGAAACTACGCTAGGCGCTAGTCGGGCGGCAATCCTAGACCTAGCGAGTTACCGAAAAATCGGAGATTAAGCGGGGTATACGCGGGGATTAGTTTTTATATGTTTTAAATTATAAATATATGTATACATACCATTACATGTGAAAGTTTAACGAATAATCAACATAGCTCAGTGGTTTGCTTAGCAATTGTTGCAGTAAGAGGTGTGGTGTTCAATTCTACTCTGATGCAACTTTTCTTTTATTTTAAGTAGCACAAGTCAGAAAAAAAAAATTAGAAACCAGTGGCATTTGTCCCACATCGACTAATTCCTTAGAAGAGGAGCCTCAAAGTCTTCTATAAATACATAGAGGAGATCCCTGCTCAACTCAAGCAAATGAGCTGTCTTATGGCCCAAACATTTGTCTTCAAAATCCAAAATTTTACTGTTCAAATTGGTCTTTTTGTCCGATTTCTGGACAATTAGGCGGCGATTAGTCGGGTTTTAAGTGATTTATTGCTTATCCGACTTATTGTAACGATTTGGCTAAAACCGCGGCGGTGCACCACCGTCGAACGCCTATGCGGACGCTTAGGCGGCTGGGCGTCCGAGTTTTAGAACAGATGATAAAACTATGCGCAACCGCATCTCTTCACTCAAGTATAGAGGTGATCACAAGTTCGAAGGGCTTATGCGACGGTGGTTTGAAGTGGCACCTTAGTATTTTTTTTTGCAACTTTTACACTAGTTTCCTTTTGAACCTTAGCTTACATATTCATTAGCTAGCTTATTCTTCTGTAAATGTTTATCCTTTTGATCAATAAATTTAAAATTTCATCCAAAAAAAAATTACTTCTACCATTTTATGGTATATGAATATCTTAATTTGATTAAATATATATTGCAAATCCTAATTATTTATCCTCCAAGCATAATAAAAATAAGTTTATAGTGCAAATCCTAATTATTAAAAAAAATTAAATATGCAAATAGTAGAGTGACTAGAGTCCATCACAGATATTTTTCTACCAACCTTGACGTCTTATATCAGATTAACCTAAAATTAACACAACACACATCGTCCAAAGCAGAAAAGATCCATAGCCATGACATTTACTAAAGCTTCAACAATGTTAAGCTGCTTAAAACCGGTTTGGCAATCAATGTTAAAGTCTTTCAAACTTCAAAGCATTACACAACACAAACCGGTGAGATGCTAAAGATCATATTTTCCGATCATAATGTAAGTTCACCCAGAGCCATGTCTAAGGCATACAAAACGAGGCAATTGTCTTAGGCCCCCTCCAAAACTATTAAATTTAAGGGTTTTTTTTCGGGCTTTTTGCAGAATTGACCTATAACTTAAAGTCAAACACAAAACTAACCTCATTTTTTTTGAAAATTGGTTTTGCCCTATTCACCCTACAAGTTCATATAATTTACGAAAATGCCATCAATTTTTTTTTCTTTTTTTTTCGAAAATGACAGTTTTACTCTCTCACCCTCATCATCTTCAAGTAATTACAAGATTGCCATTGTCATCAATACC
>NC_027750.1:34539325-34544087 GCF_000695525.1 Brassica oleracea var. oleracea
TTTTCTTTATATAGGGAGACAAAAAATCCAATTAGGTTAAATATTTTTGACTCAGACGACTTCCTAGACGAATTACATGTAAGTCGTCTAGAAGAGGTTAATATTTTTAGCGGGAAATTAAATATTTTTAGCGGGAAACTAAAATAGAAGATTTTCTAGACGACTTACTTGTAAGTCATCTGGTTTAAATTATTTAAGCGGGAAAATAATTTTTTAAAAAAATTTTAGGCGGGAATATTTGGACGACTTACATGTAAGTCGCCTGTTTTAATTTCTTCACCAGACGACTGAAATGTAAGTCGTCCGAGTAAAATGATCGGGTTAGGTTAAAACGTACATTGGTAAAATTAAAGGTTCGGTACGATGTGGACGACTGAAATATACGTCGTCCGAGTAAATTATTCAACAGACGACTGAAATATAAGTCGTCCACACCCTAAACATAACCCCTAAACTTAATTATCTAATTAAAGACTTCATAGAATCAAATCAAACTTGAAAAGTGTTTACTATACACATAAATAAACACATATAGGTGAAAACTAATTTTTGAAAAAAACATTTTAGTTTTCCAAAATCTAACCCTAACAATACATACAGTAACTACAACATATGTTTGCCAAACTCCTAAACCAAAATATTTCATGATTCACTACTTCCACTCATCTATCTTCAAAACAAATCAATTTTATCATATCTTAATTTATATCACTTAAAACTGTTTATAATTACTTGATTTTTATTTTTCACGCATCAAAATATTTTTTTACAAGATTTATAAATTATTTTTAAAATAAACCGGTACCAGACGACTTACACTTCAGTCGTCCAGACGACTTCCAACATCTCAGACGACTCAGACGATTTACTAGGGCTATATTCGTAAAAATGGCTTCTGTTTTTTGTTTGGTCACAAGGGGCTAAGCTGTAATTTCACTAGACTTTTAGCTTAGTTTTGCATTTGATTCAAGTTTGGGTATAGGTTTGGGGTTAAAATCAAGTTGTGGGTTAGTTTTGGCAAAAATCTTTTTTTTTTCCTAGTACTTGGTTTAATTAGTTATACTACCTCCGTTCCCGAAAGTAAGATGTTTTAGGTTTTTTTCTTGTTCCACAGAGATAGATTTTCTATATTGTTAAAGTATTTTTTTATACTTTTGAGGAACATTAATTGAGAATATTTGAATTGATTAAATTTCATTAGTGGAAAGTTATTGGAAAGTGTATAATAAGTAAAAAATAAATTAAATTATGAACATTTATTAAATTCTTAATAAACGTGCATACTATAGAAAATCTTACTTTCAGGAACAGATGTGAGTATTAACTACATTTAATTTTATAATTTAGTTAATTTTAATTGTTAATTGTTAAATTTAAGGCCTTGTTTTTCCTAGTACTTGGTTTAATTAGTTATATTAACTATTTTAACTGCTACCCCTATTACTTAAGTCTCCCAAAACTTTTCTAGTAATATCTCCCCACCACCTAAAGTACTTCCATTTTTCTAAATATAATCTTGCTACAAGTGGAAATCTTCATTTAATCTTTGTTTTCTATTGTTCTTTTTTTTTTTTTTGACAATTTCAGTGCATATGGTGTGGTTAATGGAGCTACCGTTAATCTTGAATTGTGGAAGACTGCAAGAATTTTCATTTTATAACTATCTTGATTTTTTTTTTGAGATTTGGATTTTCTGCTTTTGAATCTGAGATTTTGAATTTTGGGTCAGGAGGATTAGAAGAGACCAAGAACACTTAACTATCGAGGCAATATAAATTTTAGCCAGATACTATTTTTCGTATGCAAAGGCCAGTTGACAAGACCAATACATAGACATATCATTTCATGTACACAGATTATAAATATGGAAATTGTAATATAAATTATGTTACACGGCTACAAATAATTTTTTCTCGTGTATCAAATAGCCAGAAATAATAGATGGATATATAATTTATTAGATGGGATACTTAATATTCTTAGCTGGCTAACAATATTTTATAAACATATCATGGATATAGTGGTGGTAAATATAGCTAAAGAAAATTATGTTATACATTATGTAATTTTTTTCTTTGAATTTGAATCAATAAAATTAACTAGTTTGACAAAGCATTAGATTGAGAATTAATTGATTTAGTTGGCAAATCCAATATGTAGTGTAAATGATGAGTAGAATGATTTTTGGGATGAATTTATGACAGACGGAGATGTAGAACTAGACTTTAGACACACATGGTCAATGAAGTGGCAATGACTTGAGAAGAACATGTCGTTAAGAGTGTTCTTCCTTCCGTATTTAAGGTTGAAAACGAGGCTGATGGTGACAGCGTGGCTCATCGTTTGGTTGATCAGAAAATGTGTGTTTGGTTGTCTAAGTAGAAGATGATTCACAATTGAGGGGGTTGGTTCTCTTAGATATCCTAAGGCCAGATGACATTACTATACATATACGTATATCACTTTTTACGCTGTTAAAAATAAGGAAATTCTGTAACTTGTATTAGACAGCTACAATACTCTTTCATGGATCATCTAAACTTAAAATAGTAGACGTTTATATAATTTATTGGACAAGTTTGTAGTTTGACCGATAATTCTTGTTATTATTATACAGTTAACCCGCAATGTAAGCTGGATAGTGAAAACCCAAAATCGTGTTGTTATTATCCAGCTAACCGTGATGTTAGTTGGATTACCAGAAACATATAACCGCAACTGAAAAACTTAACATGCTACAATATTTAATTTTGGCTACTATTATAATTAATGTGTCTAATAATATTTTTAACCGACGATTATTATAAGCGAGCTCGCTCAGCCACGTCTGGATATTCAGTGTTTTGTGAACTAAGGGAGCGAGAATCCAGCTTAGTAGGCGGTAGTTGGGACCACCAGTGTTGTGTATCGGAGAGAATAACACTTCCTAACAATTCCGTCCACTGCTTGGAAGCTCTCAGTTTCCTCGATCATCACTTTCAATCTGAAATCTTCCAGGGCTAGGCATGAAATGCCATTCTTGTTCATTATTCTTCGTAGATGAAGAGAATCTTCGGTCTGATTCGCCTTTAAACGTCATCGGTAAGGGGAAAAATCTCCTTTTTAACACTAAACTTCATTTCATATTGAAAGAAAGATACATACAGTGGCAGGGATCAACCCTCCACGACCAAAGCCCCAAAAACAGGGAGACAAAGCCCGACATCGGGAGCCATACAAGATCAAACAGAAAGAACACAACAAGGACATCGGAGATTCAAATTAAGACATTTAAGATACTCATGCAATTAATAATCTATAATCTGGAACAGATAAGAGTTAAAAAGCACCACCAAACGGAGTAAAGATGAGTAAACTCCTTACTAAAGAGTAAAGAACCAGCAGAAAGCCACGTTGTGCTGCTACGACAAACGGAGTCCCAGCGGCGGCAGTGACGGATCCACCCATTAGACCTCTTTATATTTCTCCAAAGGTTCGGAGCTACCGACGCTTCAAGGATAGCTCTGATCTGAGACGTAATCCATTCGTCCCGAGAGCAAAGAATGAGCAAGATCGCGATGGTGGAACTCAGGTACCAAAAGAACCGGTTAACGAGCTACGTTTGCCGAAACGTAAATGGCCAAATCTGCAACAAGAACAACCCTGAAATGCACCCACGAAAACTAAACAGATAGCAACCCACAGTCCCAGGAAACAAAACGTTAGCGAAACGGATATTGACAGAAGCCTACGGAATAGATATACAAGAAGGAGAGCATAGCTTCGACGATATGGAAGCCGCCGGAGCTGCTGATCGGAAAGTTCAGTTTGAGAGGAGAGACCATGGAGCTTTTAGGAGAGAGAAGATGACCCTGTTAAACTTTCGCAAAAAATATAACTAAAATTTTAAAATATTAATAGCCCGAAGAAACGTATATGTCACGTACTGATTTCTTCGCAGCAGGACGTGCGGCCTTAGCAACTTTCACCCTTGTGGTTTACTAAGTCAGCCTTTCGAACAAATCGATCAGCACTTAGAAAGAGAGCATGGACGTTTTTAGAGAGAGTTCAGAGCTTATGTAAGTGTTTTTTTATTAAAACTTGGTGAATGTTACAAATGAGGTCTCACCCCTATTTATACAAAATAACCTCCTCAACGGACGGTGGAGATTGAACCGATCTAACGGTCCAGATCTTTTCCTACTTATGAAGTTACTTCAACATGAAGTACTTCATCCTTAAGTACTTAACCTTTAAGTATTCTACATTCTTCTTATATTATTTTATTATTTAGATATTTTACAAAAGCTTAAGACTTAAGAAAATTCTAAGTAAGGTCGGTTCAAAACCTTGCGGTCCCGACCCATTCTTGCTTCAAAAAGTTGGGGCGTTACATCCTCCCCCACCTAAGCCGGTGACGCCCTCGTCGCCGTGTATGCCTTCAGCGCATCTTGGAATTGCCACAAGTTCTCTTCTGGTTCCCATGTTGCTTCTGCCTCCGGCAGTCCCTTCCACTTAATGAGAAAATGGGTCTGTCTCGGGACTCCCCGCTTCCTCACTTCCTTGGACGCCAGCACCTCTTTGGTCTCTTTGTCATAAGACTTAGTCACCACGGGTGGTGCTCGAGTCGAAACTCTTCGGGTTTGGTCGTCCTCATCAGCATGGTACGGTTTCAGCATGCTAACATGAAAGACCGGATGGATTTTAAGTGTATCCAGTAGGTCGAGTCGGTAGAAAACCTTTCCCACCTTCCCAACTATCTCGAACGGACCTTCATACCTCT
>NC_027750.1:34544158-34548101 GCF_000695525.1 Brassica oleracea var. oleracea
AGTAATTTCACAAGTACAAGGTCGCCCACTGAGTACTCTGAAGGCCGTCTCTTCTCATCTGCCCATTTCTTCATCCGTTTTCGGGATTTCTCCAAACATGCTCGGGCAAGGTCAGCATGTTCTTCCCACTGCTTAGACATTATGAACGCCCCGGGACTCTTCCCTTCAGTCCTTGGCATGGCTAAGGTGTGCGGGGTCAATGGCTGCTGTCCCGTTGCAAGCTCGAACGGACTCCGTCCCGTCGCCTCGCTGCGTTGAAGATTGTATGAGAACTGAGCTATGTCCAGCAACTTCGCCCAGTCCCGTTGGTTGGCGCTTACAAAGTGACGGAGATAACTTTCAAGCAAGGCATTCACCCTCTCGGTCTGCCCATCAGATTTCGGGTGAAAGCTTGTTGAGAAACTCAGTTCTGTCCCAAGCATTTTGAAAAACTCTGTCCATAAACGCCCAGTGAACCGAGGATCCCGGTCACTTACAATGTTCCGAGGCAGTCCCCAAACCTTTACCACGTTCTTGAAGAACGCCCTTGCTGCCTCTTCCACAGTGCAGTCCCGATCACAAGCCACGAATGTCCCATATTTAGAGAATCGATCCACAATCACCAGGATGGATCCAAACCCTTCGGACTTAGGTAACGCACTAATGAAATCAAGCGAGACTGAGTCCCATGGTCTCTCCGGGATTGGTAGTGGCTGTAAAAATCCTGCGGACTGCTTGTTTTCCAACTTGTCTTGCTGGCAGACTAGACAAGTTTTCACATAAAGCTCCACGGTATCCCTCATCCGTGGCCAATAGTATCCAGCTTCGACAAGTTCCATCGTTCTTTTCTGTTCCGGATGGCCCGCCCATCGCGTATCGTGGCACTCCCGAATGATATCTCGTCGAAGACTTTCCCACTTAGGCACATAAAGCCTTCGACCTTTGGTGTAGAGTAACCCATCTTCTACCCAAAATCGATGCACCTTCCCCTCGTTGGATAGCTTCACCAGCTCCTTAGCGACTGGATCACGTTCCAGCCCCTCTCGGATTCGAGCCATGATAGTCCCCTTGACTTGGCTCATCGCTGCCAGCTCTGCCTTCCGACTTAGTGCATCGGCCACCACATTCACCTTTCCTGGCTTGTATTCTAAAGTGTAATCGAACTCAGCCAGGAAGTCTTGCCATCTTGCCTATTTCGGGGATAGCTTCTTCTGGGTCAGGAAGTAACTCGTCGCCACGTTGTCTGTTTTGACCGAGAAATGCGCCCCAAGAAGATAGTGTCTCCAAACTCGCAAGCAATGGACTATCGCGGTCATCTCCTTCTCTTGAACCGTGTACCGCCGTTCAGTCTCATTGAGCTTGCGGCTCTCAAAAGCAATTGGATGTCCATTTTGCATCAGCACTCCCCTGATGGAAAAGTCGGAGGCATCCGTGTGTAACTCGAAAGGGAGACTGAAGTTAGGTAAGGCAAGGACGGGTTCCTTGCTTACCGCAGTCTTCAGTTCCTCGAAGGCTTCTTGGCCATGTTCGGACCAGTCCCATGTCTTCCCTTTTTTGAGAAGGTCCGTCAGTGGCGCTAGTGCCGCCTTTCTTGAATACCCCTCGATGAACCGGCGATAGTAGTTGACCAGACCAAGGAAAGATCGCAACTCCGTTACCTTGGTCGGGGCCTCCCATTCCATAATTGCTTTAACCTTAGGTTCATCCATCTTCAGCTTTCCAGCTTTCCATGGCCGATAACATGGCCAAGGAACTGAACTTCTTCGGTGGCGAAAGTACACTTCTCTCGCTTCACAAACAACTCGTTCTCGCGGAGAACACGAAATACGGTCTGCAAGTGCTCCACATGCTCTTCCATCGAGTTGCTGTAGATAACGATATCGTCCAAATATGCCACCACGAACCGATCCAAGTAGGGCTGTAGGATCTGGTTAATCAGGGTGCAAAACGTGGCTGGGGCGTTCGTAAGACCGAATGGCATTACCAGCCACTCGAACGACCCATACCGTGTTATGCACGCAGTCTTCGGCTCATCCCTTTCCGCTATCCTGACTTGATAGTAACCCTTTTGCAAGTCTATCTTCGTATAGACTTTCGCCCCACCAAGTCTATCGAATAGGTCAGCAATCAGCGGAATGGGGTAACGGTTCTTGATCGTTACCTTGTTAAGGGCCCGGTAGTCCACGCACATCCTCAATGACCCATCATGCTTCTTTTGGAACAGAACCGCAGCCCCGTAAGGTGCCTCCGACGGCCTTAGCTTCCCCGTCGATAACAACTCATCGAGTTGTTTCCGTAACTCCTCCAGCTCGGATGGAGCCATTCTATAAGGCGCCATAGATGGTGGTTTAGCTCCTGGCTCCAATTTGATCTGGTGGTCCACCGCCCTCCTCGGTGGTAGCTTCTCGGGAAACTTTGCCGGCATAACGTCCTTGCTCTCCTCAAGGACCGTTTTGATTATTTGAGGGATGTATTCCATGTTATTGGGCTCATCCTCCACCTTCATCATGGCCAAAAACGTGGGTTCACCCTTCTTCCCCCCCTTGGTGAGCTGCATCGCCGATAGTTGCCTCGTCTCCTCGATTTTCTCTTCTAAGGCCGGAATCATGCACGGTGATCCCTTCTCGAGGATGCATACCGAGCTCAACGCAGGCATGGGTATGGCTGAGACTTGTCTCAAGAAGTCCATACCCAAGAATACCTTGAAATCGTCCATGGGAATGACTGAGAAGTTCACCGGACCGCTCCAGCTTCCCAGCTTCATCCCGACCCCTCGAGCTATACCATTGACGGGTTGAGCCCTTGCGTTCACCGTCTTCATCCAACCGTCCTTCTTGGACCACTTGACACCAAGTCTCACAGCTTCGTCTATCGTCATGAAGTTGTGAGTAGCGCCCGTGTCCACCAACACTCGGGTCGGCTTATCGTTGATCTGAGCTTCCACGTATGTAACACCCCCGAACCGTTTTAGACATCGGTCAGTCAGCCGGGGAACAATCAAACAAGAACATGCCCGAACGACCTTCCTCTGCCAAGTCCGGAAGTGTCACAACGGGTTTAGAATAGACTTTCCAAGTCACAAAACATAATTCTGTAACCCAGAATATCCATTCGAAACTCGTTTCCTCTAATCTTCGGCCTGAGGCTTTGCAACCCGTACCGAGTAATAGAGTTGTGCTAGGTTGGACTAACCTAATATGAGATTCAACACGTCACGAATATAAACATACTTTATTTTATATATATAAAACATGAAGTTCACAAGACCAATATATTATACATAGGGTCCACGGACGCAGTCGAAAGTAAAACATACATTCATATATCTTGAAAACGAGTCTTTAGCAAAAGATGATCAATCTACACCAGCTCCTACAGTTCCGCGAGTGCTACGGTCCTCTCTACTGGTCACTTGCAAAAGGATGTGAGGAGTGAGTGAACTAGTTTCACTCAGTGAGCCAGGGTTCCCTATCTAGCATATACAACTACCCGTCATTCTAAACCAACCCCAAACACAAGCAAGACGGGTAGTTCAACAATCAATATTCAAATATTAAATCCTAAATGATTAAGCAGTAAACAATTAAACCATAATAAATCCAAACATTCTTTATGAGTGTCATCACATCAATCAACCATATATATACTCCTAGGGCCCAACAGAATCATTCTTCCTCCACATAAGGGACACCGGCAATCCCTTCACTATTACACCACACATGCGTACACAGGCGTAGGCGCTCGGGAATCGCCCGGTCACGGTGCTCAATCGGAATCGCCATGCCCCGGTACTCTATCGGACTCGCCGGGGGCTGCCACATCCACGTGTGACACTCGGCCTTGGTGATCAAGCCAAGTTAAACCGAGCCCACCAATTTTCGGACCACGACCGGCTTAGTGGTACCATTTGAGGAAGCAATGACCTGCAACTACTACTAGAACCACCACGAGGTTCTCACACAAT
>NC_027750.1:34548128-34548472 GCF_000695525.1 Brassica oleracea var. oleracea
CATAACAACATATAATAATCACACAATCACAATAACCCGGGTGCTTAGACTAGTCTTGCTATCCACTTAGCCCAGACATCGTCTCAAGCCTCAGATCCACAAACTGACACCTAGACCGGACCGGCTTTCCTAGCTCGGAAGCCGTCTCCGATGTCAGGAACCTGCATTAAAAATTCGTTAACAAACAATTAAACGTGACTCACAGTGATTAAGCGATGTAGCTCGACTCTTTGATTCCGGATGTTGACCAAACCCTTTTTCTCCCCTCCAAATCTTCGTCTTGGTACCGTGATGCTAAATCCCAAAATCCAACGTCGATGTCTTCAATGGACTGGTCTGGACTG
>NC_027750.1:34548483-34549014 GCF_000695525.1 Brassica oleracea var. oleracea
GGAAAGAACCTTCTTTCACTTCTGGACAGTCTTTCAGAATTTCCCGGCAGTTTATCGGTCTTTGGAAATGTCTATACTTCTAAAGCACCTCACTTCTTTTTTTCTCTCTCTCTCTAGCCATGTTTTGCTTTGGTTTCTATGTAATGATATGAGTAAAAATGGTGAAGGGTGGCTGGGTATATATAGAAGTTGCCGGCCAATAAGAACATGCCACCCGATCGCATGTGTGTTGTCTCGCATGCTTCCGGACGCATGCGTGGCGACACATGGGCGTCCACATGCCCTGTTGCATACCTCCTGGCCATGCCATAAGACACCTCCACGTCCACTTGCCCTTCAGCATGTTTGGTGTTAATGCATCGGGACACACGGGCCTCTGCATGTCGGTTCGCATGCGCAGATCGCAGGTACTGCGATACCTCGTGCTTTTGTGTGTCGAGCTGCATGGAACTGCTTGATGCAAGTCTACACCTCCTTCTTTTGTTGACACTCAGCAGGTTTAATGGTTGAGACCACGTCCTGACCCCTTTG
>NC_027750.1:34549147-34549751 GCF_000695525.1 Brassica oleracea var. oleracea
TTTTTTTTTTTTTTTTTTTTTTTTTTTTTTTTTTTTTTTTTTATGACGGGGTATTACTCCTCCTCGCCTTATTAGAATTCGTCCCCGAATTCTCTAAGGATCTGGTGATCCCCCTTCTTCCATCACTACATCTTCGTGGAAGAAATCTGGATGCAACGCTTTGAATCTTGATTCATCCTCCCGGGTCACAACTACACGGTTCCGCTTACCCCAGAAAACCTGGACTTGAAGAATTTCTCGATTCTTCAATCTTTGTATCCGACGTTCACCTATTCGGATTGGTCCCTCTGGATAAGTGAGATTTGTTTGCAGGTTTTCGATTTGCTCTGTCTCAATAGCGCTAGGATCATGAACATGTTTCCGCAGCATTGATACGTGAAATACCGGATGTATTTGCATCTCTTCAGGTAGGTTGAGACGATAAGCTACCTCTCTGATTCGTTGTATAATCTGGTAAGGCCCAATGAATCTTACCGCTAGTTTGCCGACCTTCCCAAATTGGTCCTTTCCTTTTTGAGCTGACACTTTTAGGTAAACCCAATCACCAATACTGAACACCACTTCTCGCCTTGATTGATCGGCGTACTTCTTTTGTCTATCCTGC
>NC_027750.1:34549851-34550374 GCF_000695525.1 Brassica oleracea var. oleracea
CTCCCATAAAGCGCCTCATATGGTGCCATACCTATGCTAGAATGAAAGCTGTTGTTGTAGGAGAACTCGATTAATGGTAAATGTTTTTCTCAGCTTTCCACCCAATCCAATATACACATCCGCATCATATCCTCTATGGTGCGAATGGTTCTTTCGGTTTGGCCGTCCGTCTCGGGATGATACACGATGCTTATGAACAACTTAGTTCCCACAGCTTCTTGTAACGCATTCCAAAAATTTGAGGTGAATCTAGGATCTTGATCGGAGACTATATCTGTTGGCACACCATGCAACTTCACAGTTTGATCCACATACATCTCTGCCAATACTTCTACCTTATTTGTTTCCTTCATAGGTAACAAGTGTGCCACCTTCGTCAGTTTGTCGACAATCACCCATATTGCATTATTTGATCTTCCTCGAGCCGGCGGTAACCCAGTGATGAAATCCATGGATATGGAATCCGATTTCCACTGAGGTACTGGTAAGCTTTGTAACAATCCTCCTGGAATCTGATGTTCGA
>NC_027750.1:34550442-34551702 GCF_000695525.1 Brassica oleracea var. oleracea
GATCCCTTTTAACTTTTCATCACGTTGTTGCTCCTGTCTGATCCGTGCGAGTAAACCTGCCTAGTTTACGGCACGCATGCCTAAAGGCTCACTTAGCTCCCCTTCAATTGCCCATAAACTCATCAACTTTAGCTCACTTGATAGCGCTTCCACTTCCTTTCCAATAACATATGCCAACTTTCTACAACATAGTGCATCTGCGACCACATTAGCTTTGCCTGGATGAAATTGAATCTTCAGGCCGTAATCCGCCACAAATTTCATCCATCGCCTTTGTCGCAGGTTCAAATCAGGCTGTGTGAACAAGTACTTGAGACTCTTATGATCTGTGAATACTTCCACGACTTCTCCATATAAGTAAGATCTCCAAATCCTTAACGCAACCACCACTGCCGCCATTTCTAAATCGTGTGTTGGGTAGTTCTCTTCATGTTTCCTGAGTTGCCTTGATGCATAAGCAATTACTTTGCCTTCCTGCATCAACACCCAACCCAACCCAACCTTAGAAGCATATGCGTACACAATGTAAGGTTTACCTTGTTCAGGTAATGCCAATACCGGTGTTGTGGTCAAAGCTTTCTTCAATCTCTGAAATGGTTCATCCGTTTCTTTTCCTCAGATGAACGGAACTCCTTTTCCGGTCAACTTCGTCAAGGGCTTAGCGATCAAAGAAAAGTTCTTGATGAACTTTCGATAATACCCGGCTAACCCGAGGAAACTTCTTACCTCGGTTACCATTGATGGCCTTTGCCATTCCTCGATGGCTTTCACCTTTTCCGAATCTACGGAAACTCCTTCTCCAGACACACGGTGCCCCAAGAACCCGATCTCTCTTTTCCAGAAATAACACTTGCTAAACTTGGCATACAGCTTCTGGTTTCTTAACCGTTCCAACACTAGCTTCAAGTGCGCTTTGTGCTCGACCTGTGACTTGGAATATATTAAAATGTCATCGATGAAGATTATCACGAACTTGTCGAGATAATCGTGGAAGACTTCATTCATCAATCTCATGAAGGCCGCCAGTGCGTTAGTAAGTCCAAAAGGCATTACTACGAACTCGTATTATCCATAACGAGTTCTAAACGCAGTCTTCATGACATCACCTTCTGATATTGGAATCTGATGATAACCCGACGCCAAGTCGATCTTCGAAAACCAACTTGCTCTCCTTAGCTGATCCAACAACTCGTCTATCCTCGGAAGTGGATACTTATCTTTGATGGTGATATTGTTGATTCCTCGATAATCAATGCAAAG
>NC_027750.1:34551845-34551991 GCF_000695525.1 Brassica oleracea var. oleracea
GGTTCCAAGTTAATTGTGAAAGGGTTACTCCGAGGTGGAGGTAACTCGTTTAACGCCGCAAACATATCCTCAAACTATTGTACTACCGTAATATCCGTAATTTTAACTCCAATTCTAGCGGGTCCTTTACTAGCAGTTACTGTTAC
>NC_027750.1:34552221-34554447 GCF_000695525.1 Brassica oleracea var. oleracea
TTTGCTTGGAGGGTTTGGTCTCCGGGAGTCATCACAGCCACATCCATCCTGTCAATCACAAATGAACCCACAAACTCGGCAACTACCTCAGGAGCCACAAAGCTATGTGTTGCCCCCGAGTCAAACAATACATGTGTGGGACGTCCCGCAACATGTAAAGTTCCTTCCACAACATCAATATATATGTCAACAACATAAAAATTATCCAATAGAAGGTAACCAATCCATCCCAAGCAATAACACGACACAAAATAAATCTAGTAAGGTTAAAGAACTCAAATACCTGTGATGGGACCCTTAGATGGGCCTGGAAGTGTAGTATCCTCTAGTTCTAAAGCGTAAACTCTACCTCTTATAGCTTGCCTTTTTGGCGCTGGTGCGATTGCAGGTGGAGCTGGAGGAGGATGGACAGTGATTGGCGTAGCTGGGATAGGACGGTTGACGCTGCACTAGGTAGAGATGTGCCCTTTCTTTCCACACGTGAAACATGTAGGATTGTAGGAGTTTGACTGAAAGGATCCAGGTTTCTTCCCGTAGCACTCACTTGACTTATGGCCTATCTTGACACAGTTAAAGCATTTCCCTGTGAACAGAGATCGTCGACTTGGCCCTCCCGATTCCTTTTCCTTATCGTTACCCTTAAAAGATCTTTGGTTTCCACCATACTTTCCTTCTTGATGCTGCTTAGATTTCTTAGTTGCCGCCTTCTCAGCTTCCAATCCAATCTCCACATTCACAGCCTTTTCCACTAGCTCGGTGAGACTATCGTAGTTACCGACTGCTAGTCTATTCGCTAACTATGGTTTAAGACGCAATCACGTCATGAAGCATCTTCAGAGTGTGCTCCATTCCTACTCCTTGTTGTGGTTGATCATGAACTTCTGGTTCAATCGGGTTGTTCCGCCTTATTGGTCTTGATCCTTGAACACTCGACTCGCTATCATCTGTTTCTGGTCTTCTCCTTACAGTACGGTTTGGTGGAAAGTTTTCTTCTGATGGTATCTCTTGATCATGTCCAAACAGATTGTTGTTTCTTCTTACGTTTTCTTCACTGGATCCTTGGTTGGTGTGCGCCAGTGTTTGCACCCTTCCCTCGGATATGATCTTCTTGAGACTCTGTCTATACCCATCATCCAATCTTGTCCCCCATCACTCCTTCCCCTCCTTGCCATTTGTAATCCACAGACGGGGAATTCCTATTTAGAATACTAATTAGAGCGGAACTCTGCTGGTTTCCTAATACATCTTCGGCGACACATTTGACTCGATAAAACACGGAAAGTACGAGTTTTGGTGACCAAAACTCCACATTCATTGGTCACTACTCTTTGAAAAGTGGCTTAATTATCCAATTAAGCTATTGACTTACATTTAATGACATTGCACCATATCATTAAACTGTAGTTAAATTTCGATGACTCCACTTCCCGCTGATACTATTCGACCACCTCTGTAACACCCCCGAACCGTTTTAGACATCGGTCAGTCAGCCGGGCAACAATCAAACAAGAACATGCCTGAATGACCTTCTTCTGCCAAGTCCGGAAGTGTCACAACGGGTTTAGAATAGACTTTCCAAGTCACAAAACATAATTCTGTAACCCAGAATATCCATTCAAAACTCGTTTCCTCTAATCTTCAGCCTAAGGCTTTGCAACCCGTACCGAGTAATAGAGTTGTGTTAGGTTGGACTAACCTAATATCAGATTCAACACGTCACGAATATAAAACATACTTTATTTCATATATATAAAACATGAAGTTTACAAGACCAATATATTATACCTAGGGTCGATGGACGCAGTCGAAAGTAAAACATACATTCATATATCTTGAAAACGAGTCTTTAGCAAAAGATGATCAATCTACACCAGCTCCTACAGTTCCGCGAGTGCTACGGTCCTCTCAATCCCTTCACTATTACACCACACAGGCGTAGGCGCTCGGGAACCACCCAGTCACGGTCCTCAATCGGAATCGCCGTGTCATGTCCCCGATTCTGGATAGGATCGTCCGAACGGACTGCGGTGCGTGGAAATGCACCAGTATGGTCATATGGCCCAAAGACAAGCGTGTCATAGCCTGGAAGTAAGGTTAAGGGCATCAGGAAGCTAAGGCATAGCTAATCCAAGAAGTAGACAAGCTCAAAGGAGCTGGACAAGCGAGCTGGTAGCTGGATAAGATCCAGGTGAAGCTCGATGAAGTGAGTGATCAGAATGGATCATG
>NC_027750.1:34554547-34555135 GCF_000695525.1 Brassica oleracea var. oleracea
TTAGACGTTCGGTCCGGGTATGGACTGAGCGACGTGAGGCATCGACCTCGGCCTACTCGGCCGGGATCGGGTCTTAAACGCCGTGCCCCGGTCCTCTATCGGACTCGCCGGAGGCTGCCACATCCACGTGTGACACTCGGTCTTGGTGATCAAGCCAAGTTAAACCGAGCCCACCACTTTCCGGACCACGACCGGCTTAGTGGTACCATTTGAGGAAGCAATGACCTGCAACTACTACTAGAACCACCACGAGGTTCTCACACAACAGTACCAACACGAGGTACACAACATAACAACTTATAATAATCACACAATCACAATAACCTGGGTGCTTAGACTAGTCTGGCTATCCACTTAGCCCAGATATCGTCTCAAGCCTCGGATCCACAAACTGACACCTAGACCGGACCGGCTTTCCTAGCTCGTAAGCTGTCTCCGATGTCAAGAACCTGCATTAAAAATTCGTTAACAAACAATTAACCGTGACTCACAGTGATTAAGCGATGTGGCTCGACTCTTTGATTCCGGATGGTGACCAAAACCTTTTTCTCCCCTCCAAATCTTCGTCTTGGTACCGTGATGCTAAAT
>NC_027750.1:34555159-34555586 GCF_000695525.1 Brassica oleracea var. oleracea
GATGTCTTGAGTGGACTGGTCTGGACTGATCAGAACTCTAAAAAAACTTCTTTCACTTCTGGACAGTCTTTCGGAACTTCCCGGCAGTTTATCGGTCTTTGGAAATGTCTATACTTCTAAAGCACCTCACTTCTTTTTATCTCTCTCTCTCTAGCCACGTTTTGCTTTGGTTTCTATGAAATGAGATGAGTAAAAATGGTGAAGGGTGGCTGGGTATATATAGAAGTTGCCGGCCAATAAGAACATGCCACCCGATCGCATGTGTGTCGTCTCGCATTCTTCTGGTCGCGACACATGGGCGTCCACATGCCCTGTTGCATACCTCCTGGCCATGCCATAAGACACCTCCACGTCCACTTGCCCTTCAGCATGTCTGGTGTTCATGCATCGCGACACACGGGCCTCTGCATGTCGGTTCGCATGCGCA
>NC_027750.1:34555712-34561618 GCF_000695525.1 Brassica oleracea var. oleracea
CCCTTAGATCAAGCCACCTCGAGCTTCTCTGTCGATTTGCGCGATTTCGGCCCTTCTGGTGAAATTTCGTCCCGCGATCAATCCCAAATATTTTTCCGCTCCCGTTCAGATGAGCTAAATATGTTTAATAGACTCCAGACTAACCTTAATCTTGAGGATACAAATTTTCCGAGCCTTCGGCTTCCCCGAGAAATTCCATAAAACCTAAATTAGGGTTTTTTTTTTTTTTTTTTATGACGGGGTATTACAGCGTACATGAGCCCTTTGCTCGTCGGCTTCATTACCGGGTTAGCCTTCAGGGCGTTGAGAAGTTGCAACGACCCCATCTTTCATGGTTCCTCTTCTGGAGTCTCGGTGTCCCGACTCTCCATGATAGCCGATAAAGACCCCATCTTTGGGCAGTCCTTCATTGCATGTGGCCCCTTGCACACAAAGCATCCTCCCTTTGGAACGAATGACTTTTTCCTTGCCTCGAAGTCTTCCCGACGAGCACCCTTCTCAAAAATCCTTGAGTTGGATGGTCGGGCAGTATCCCGTCTCGCTCCCCCACCTTTGGCCACGCCCTGCTCCTTCTTCTTCAAGGACTCGGACGGACCAAAGGTATGGAAGTCAGTCAGCGACTCGGCCACCGCGATGGCTTCGTCCACCGTTTTGACTCCCCGACGCTGCAATTCTTGCTTGGCCCAAGATTGCAGTCCATCGGTGAAGTAGAACACAAGATCCTCCGCGGTCATGTACGGAATCTGAAGCATGAGCATTGTGAATTCCTTCACATAGTCTCGGATCGAGCCACGCTGTCGAAGTTCCCTAAACTTCTTGCGGGCCTCATATACGACGTTCTCCGGGTAGAACTGCCGCTTCAACTCTTTCTTGAAATCATCCCAAGTATCGATCTGGCACGTTCGTTGCTCGATCTCGGAATGTTTCCTTCGCCACCATAGCATGGCTGTGTCCGACAGGTAGGACGTCGCAGCCTTCACCTTCGCATTCTCAGCCACCACGCTGAGATTGTCGAAGTATATCTCCATCTGCCAAAGGAAATTCTCGACCTCCTTGGCGTCCCGCACACCGTTGAACCGGTTTGGTTTCGAAAATTCAACATTACCAATACTAGTTCCGCCAACGGCTTCAGCGTTCACACTTGCCCTCTTGACCAGCGTGATGTCTTCCTCCATCGCAGTAAAGCGTGTCTTCATCCCCTCGATGTCATCACGCAAAGCCTGCACGGATCCCGTCACCAGCTCCTCGAGCCGAATGAACCGAGAGTCCAAGTCGGCAGCATTTTGCTTGACTTCCTCAAGCCCACCGAACACAACACTCTCCAGCTCAGTGACGGTATGCTCGACCCTTTCGAGCTTCTCACCAATCTCGCCCACAGCCACACCCAAAGCCTCCCGAGAAACACTCTTTTCCCGCTGGGTGCCAGCACGTGTGGACGTGGACTCCCTTCCACGCTCCTCCACGCCGGACTGCGAGCTCACTTCCTTTTGTTTATCTCTCTTAGCCATTTTCTTCACTCGGACAGAGTCTCCCCTTGTCTGGATCGTAACCCCGCTCTGATACCAACTGTCACGGACTGATTTCTTCACAGCAATCAGGACGTGCGGCCTTAGAAACTTTCACCCTTGTGGTTTGCTAAGTCAGCCTTTCGGACAAATCGATCAGCACTTAGAGAGAGAGCATGGACGTTTTTAGAGAGAGGTCAGAGCTTATGGAAGTGTTTTCTTATTAAAACTTGGTGAATGTTACAAATGAGGTCTCACCCCTATTTATACAAAATCACCTCCTCAACGGACGGTGGAGATTGAACCGATCTAACGGTCCAGATCTTTTCCTACTTATGAAGTTACTTCAACATGAAGTACTTCATCCTTACGTACTTAACCTTTAAGTATTTTACATTCTTCTTATATTATTTTATTACTTAGATATTTTACAAAAGCTTAAGACTTAAGAAAATTCTAAGTAAGGTCGGTTCAAAACCTTGCGGTCCCGACCCGTTCTTGCTTCAAAAAATTGGGGCGTTACATATAGCTGAGCCTCTACTTCTCCTAAACCCTAGGTCAATAATGTAATTTCTCTTGCCCTGTAAACTCTGAATTATAGGTATTTCGTTAATATCCCACTTCTTTGTGGATTTTGGTGCAATTCACTCTTAAAAAAACAATTCGTTTTTATTCAACAAAGTGTTTTCCAGACAACAGTTTATGTTTTCATTTAAAAAGGTTTGTTAAAACAGTAGAAACGTTATGTTATCATTCTTGCAGTATATTTTCTTATGCGTTTCTCTATTAACTGTATTTCATTTGCACACATAAGCTGAGAAGCTTATAAATCGTTATAAGCATAACACATATCTATCTAAACGTACGTATATATACATGAATACTATCCATTCTATTTCAGTTATCTATCACAGTTATATTCCTAACACACTTGACACTACAACTATATAATACTTTGATATATTAATTACTTCTTTTTTTTTGCAAAAATATATTAATTACTTTATAATTTTACAATAAGCCTCCCACATTTACCGAAATTCATTTGTTAAGGTTTGATTAAATTTTTAACATTATAAATTCAATTCTTTAGCCTCATTTAAAAAAAGTGCATAATATATGTAAAAAAATATAATAATCTAACACAATTAAGCTTAAAATTTATATAACCTTAATTAAATTATTAACAACCAGAAAATATTTTTGTAAAAGAAATGCAAACCCGCGCTTTTAAAAGTGCGGATCAAAATTTAGTATAATGTTATGTATGGATGCAACCCAACTAATAAATGTTTCAAACGAGAAATTAGTTGTTTCCATGTTTTCATTGTATTGCTTGTTGCGTGGTTTTAGCTTTGGATTCATGGCCTCTTAACTATCGGTTAGGGGTGGGCGTTCGGACACCCGTTCGGATTCGAGTCGGGTATTTCGATTTTTGGGTATTTCGGTATAGAGGTGTAGAACCCGTTCGGGTATTTTTGAACTTCGGGTCGGGTTCGGATATTTTTAGTTCGGATTCAGTTATTTCGGATCGGGTTTGGATATTTAGATTTTGAAAAAAAAAATATTAAATTTTTCATTTCTCAAATTTCTTGTATTTAAAAATAGAATTTTCACTTAACTAATTTTTTATTTTTAATAGATTGAATGGTTAATAGATTTAGAAATAACATTTGAAACTAAAAAGACATTAATTTGGTTATTGTTTTTAAATTTTGGATGTAACTTTTTGTTAATTCTTGAAATAAAAAGTCTGACATGCATTTTAAGTGAGTAGTAAATCATTTTCTCCGTCAAATTGTATGTATATCATATGAACTTAAAGTATGTGTAGTATCAATATAAATATTTTATATAAAATGAGAGATGTAAACTAGAAATATAAGTTAATTATACATATGTTCGGTTATCTTCGGTTATCTTCGGATATCTATTCGAGTTTGGATATTACCCGTTCGGGTTCGGATATCCAATCTCTCCTAATTCAATACTCGTTCAGATATTTTGGTATTTCGGTTCGGGTTTTTCGGATCGGGTTCGGATGCAGCTTCGGATATCAGGTAAAGTGCCCACTCCTATCGGTTAGAATGTGGTCTATAATTCTTTCAAACTATAAAGTGTTTTTATATATCATAAACTTTGAATTTATAAACCCGAACGCTAAACTTCATTGCAGGGTGATTGTTATAGAAAGTTAACATTTTATATAAATTTCTCTATTTAATTATAAAAATAGAACACAGCATTTAAAAAAAATAACAATAAATTTGCACGTGAGTAACATTAGTTTCCTATAAAGCACATGTGAAATTAACATTCTCCTTATTCTTAACATGTACACCGAAACATTCTCCTTATAAAATTTAGTTCACTTATATTTCTTATAAATGAATCTTATGAAATTATCTTTTTACATTTGTTGGTTTCACGTTTTAATTTTTTTTTTAAGAAGCTTTAACTTTTTTTTTTTGACATCTGGAAATTTTATTTATGGGTCAGAGCCCAAATGGGCAAACCCCTAAACAGTACAGACATAAGACCCAAACAGAAGGCCAAGTTTTACATTACAACTATAGACCGTAGGCCCAAAGATAAGGCTTTAACTTAAAATAAATAAAACTGTGTAAAAGAGTAGTTATTGAAAAAAAGACCGTAAAAGAATAACTGAAACATATTTTGGTTTTTAGCTCTTACTTGGAGAAAGAAAAGTATATTTTGACTCTGTAAGTGCATAGAAAAGTAGGTCTTCATAAAAATATAGAAACAGTAAAGATAAAAACGCTAGAGAGAGGGGTCGAACCTCTGACCTTGTGGTTAACAGCCACACGCTCTAACCAACTGAGCTACTCCAGCTCGATGATTACCAAATTGTATATTACATAATAATATACTCCGTATTTGTGAAAAATAAAGACAAAAAAGATCATGAACAAGATCTTGTCGTTTCGGATCTTCCGTAAATGAATCAAGTGAAATTCTATGAATAATACAGAAAGACAACAAATAACAGTATACCACCAAGGCACCAACCACTGAGTATTTTAGAAATTAATTCATAATATGACTTGTTATATAATGAAAAAAAATGGGTTTGAAGATAGTGGAAGGTAGAAGACCATTGCTTGATCATTGTTGGTTAATTTCCCCCTCAAACTCTTAAAGCATCTTCAATATAATTATCTTATAAAAATTGCCCGCTTTATTGGTTACTTTCTCTCATGAGAGAGTAACCTTTTGCATGCTTTAAAGAGATCAGTATAGTGCAAAGTTTATCTATGTTCGAATCATCAAATGATTCAGGTTGATATCCGAGCACAAAGATTTGATTTTTTTCGTCGTGTTTTTGAAGGTGGTTGTCTGAAGAGTGTTTGGAACTAATTATCTAGTATTTCCTGCTCTAATGATTCTAAAGATAGATCCGATCATCTTATTCAGGGGCGTCCTTGAGCACAGCGGGATGAAACTCTGGCCTAGAACCCCAAATGTTAAAAAAAAGTTTGTATACTTGAAAACAGAAAAACATAATAATAAAATTTAATTTCTGTCATTAGAATTGTATTTGACATAGATAAATTTAATTTTATATAAACTTTTATTTTTTTTTCCTTCCTATTTCTACCCTAACTTAATTTTTTTTTTCTGATTTATCATTCTTTCTGTTTGTATTATATAACTTTATATAATAAGATATGGGCCTCCGTTATTTTTTGTTTAGGGTCTCTGGTAATTCAGGACTGCCCCTGATCTTATCCGGCAGTAAAAATAAATGTTTTAGCCTATTTTGAATCCCAAGCTTGTGTTTTGAAGATTTCTAGAGTCGGTAATCACCGGATTTAGCTTAGGCAATGTTCGCTCGATGACAGCCATTACTGGTTAAAACAGTTATCGTTGACAACCACATATCAGTATCACAATCTTTCATGAAGAAGACCAAATCTTTGTGCTTGATTTAGAACTATTATATAAAAGACTGATATTCTTTTTTTTTAACGATGATTTATTATAATATTACAATTATGAAAAATATTACATAGACGATTCGACAATACTAATCAATTGTTTTTCTCGGTAGTCATCATAATTGTTTAATAAATTTTTTTCTCCGAAAATTGAAACATAGACTTACCACTACAAGAAAACAGCGGTATTCTGACGGACATTCCGACGGAAAATGAAATCCTCGGAATTTCCCGAGGAATATACCGACGGAATTCCGAGGAAACATCAATCCGTCGGAATATTCCGAGGAAAAATGTGTTCCTCGGAAAAAACCGATGAATTCCGAGGAAATATTATAGGGATTTTACAAAATTCCGAGGAAATTCCGACGAACTAATGATCGATCGATGCGTTTTTGGACATACACCCATCGATCGATCACATTGTTACGCTTTGGTCCAT
>NC_027750.1:34563178-34565957 GCF_000695525.1 Brassica oleracea var. oleracea
TTTATTAAAACTAATTTTGTATTTATAAAACATTTTTTTATTTATAAAAACTATGTTATTATTTTTTGTATTTTAAATATGTTTTCTATTTCAATTTTAAACACTATTTATAAACACTATTTTATTATATTTGGTATTTATAAAAACTATTTTGTATTGATAAAAAGATGATTTCATATTTATAAAAATATTTATATTTATTAAAACTAATTTTGTATTTATAAAACATTTTTTTCATTTATAATAACTATTTTATTATTTTTTGTATTTTATATATGTTTTCTATTTCAATTTTAATTTTATATTTTCGAATTTCAATTTAAAAAAATAAATTTATAATTTTTTTTTTAATTTTAGAAATATTCCGAGGAAGTTTTTTCCTCGGAATATTCCGACGACATCTTCCTCGGAATATTCCGAGGAATTTCCGACGAATCCGAGGAATTTCCGACGAACTTGTGGTCCTCGGAATTTCTTCGGAAATTCATTTCCTCGGAATTCCGTCGGAAATTTCCGAGGGATTTCTAAGGAAAGATGAATTTCCGAGGACTTTTTTCGTCGGTATGTCGTCGGAATAGCGTTATTCCGACGACATACCGACGATTTTTTGCCTCAGTATGCCGTTGTTTTCTTGTAGTGTACTGGTATAGAAACATTAATGAATCATCAGTCAAACCAATGAACTAAGAAGGCTTCCACAAGACTGATATTTTATATTTCAGTAAGACTTAGTTTTCTTATCATTTCTGGATCATTTAAACATTTAATAATACCCGTTATTAGATATAAGACTCATATTCAGTGACAAAAAAAAAATATATATATAAGACTCATATATTTAATGTTAGAACCATAAAGGAAACCATCTAGACAGTAACCTCTCAGTAGTTGAAGAATCTGAGAATTGAACAATGTTTTAAACGAAAGAACACAACAAGCGTAGGAAAGGCGCAGAAGATCTCTCAAAGATAAGATCCCAAGATTAGGAATTTGTCCGATTCTCTAACCCATGTTCAAAGGAGGAAAAAGAAGACAGGAACACCTGAATATTCCTAAATATGTTTCGCTATTCCGTTTCTCATTTCAATAAAAAATTGTGCAACAACAAGACCGCAAGAAATAAAAGAGCTGGCGTAAGAAAAGCTATTTTAGAAGAGGATGCAACAAAAAATAATTAATTTTGATGAGGAAAACATCTTGACATTTTGATATTTTTGAATGAATGGGCCTAATATAAGAATGTTATTCCGTGGCACCCACGGTTTTAGAGGGTTAAAATCTCTGATTGATTATGCCAAAGGACAAAATCTTAGTACTGTGTGTTGTCTGAGATTTGTCTTATTGTCTAATGATTGGAATCATGTTCTGACGTACACCTACACAGACTAGCTAAAGCATCGGACATAAATAGGGTTTAATATCTATCTATATATATAAAGTATGGTCTGCTCTCTTCTGGAGCATGCCACCTATGATTCCACGTCATAAAATCGTGATCCGTGGTGACGACAAGTGTCTCTGTTTGAGTTTTTGTTTAGATACAAGATGGACCTTGCGGTTGGGGTTTTGTCTTAGGTTATTTAGGTTTTAATGTACAAAAGCCCAGCCCGTTTGTGAGCTAATCTTCTCACGACAGCTACCAGTTAGGGTTCACCTCTTCTCCGATATCTGGAAAGCTTCAACAACAATGGTGACTTCTGATGGGTTTTTTTTTGCGGTAGATCTTCATGGAGAATCTCTCATCGAGCTCAGTTCGTTTCGTGTATACTGGGATTCTTCTCTTCCGAACCGTTACAGAATGCATTGAATCGTTACCATTAACGAACGTCTTAACTCTTCGATCCACTCTTCCTCATTCAATGCATCTGCACTCTCTTCCAAGAGATGCATCTGCAACTATAAAAAGGTAATCCTTCGTACCGTAAACATCATCTTAAAAAAATTATCTCTTTGAGATTTTATAAGGTTTTCAATCTAAGAAAGTTTAGATTTTTATTGGTTTCTTGCTATTCTCCTTCAGTTAATTTGTTTGTTTCTAATTTACATTCTTATGTTCTTTGAGTTACTGTTGATTTCTTATAACTTGATCGTTTATGATTTTGCAGAATCTTCCAACTCTTATGCCAAAAGATACAGTTTTGGATGTTCTCAAAATCTTAGTTGGTAAGGAATCGATCACCTAACACAGTCTTTTTGATTTCTATAGGCTCTTCTTATATGCTGTTTCATAAAAGTAAATGTTTCTTTTTCGCTGGGGATCTAAAAAGACATCCGATTCTCATACACTGCAAAGCAAGAAATGTAATCTACAGACATCAATTTTTTATCGTCTTCTTTTTTTAATAGAAGTTAATAAAGGATATTTTTTTTGTGGTCTTTTATGAGATTAGTTCTCTGCAAGACATTAATGGTTTGATGGTTATGACGAGAACTCAATATGAATGCGGCATAGGAAAAGTTGTCTGGTAGGGTGCTTAAAAAAAAGTTCAGAGCTGGGTTTTATTATCGGTGAGTATAACAAGTTGCTTAGCTTCAAGTTCTTTCTCGAAAGCACACTGCTTTGTTCATCATCGTTAAAGCCTATGTTAACATTTCAACCTTTCTCTTTAAGGTGAAATTGTTATAAACATGGTTGTAGGAGGTGAAGTAACCACTCTCAAAGGCCTTGAAGAAATCAGCGGCATTATCATCACAGAGATGCTAATCAATGTATAGTAGATTTAATCCATGATAAAACAATAAATTTTGTTCTGTTTTCTAATCTTTGTTGATTGGCTTA
>NC_027750.1:34566302-34567332 GCF_000695525.1 Brassica oleracea var. oleracea
TCTCTCAAAACCTTTCTAAACACCAAAGTGAGATTTTAAATAATGTACTAACTGTTTTTATTCTTTTCACTTATAAAAGAAAATAATCAGAAGATAACGTAAAACAAACAAATGCATGAGCTATTTGTCTTTGTTAAACGTATACAAAATTCTCAATATTAACTTCAAGACATTTAACAGTAGGTTAACTTTATTGGTAAAATGATAGTGATTCGTTGTGACTTTTCTATTCCACAAAGGATAAAACAATTGTTGTGAAATATTTTTTGTTTATAGTATAAAACAATTATTATTGCAATAAATATTTTCTACTTCATCAAATTCAAGCCAAGGAAAAAATGAATGAAATAATCAAAGGTTATCCTTTTCCTGACCAAATTCAAATTTAGATAAATTAAATATTTAATAGAAAACCAAAAAGAAAAAAATAACACACCATCAAAAATAATTTTGAAAACAATTATCCAAAATAGTAAATATAAAATAAATAGAATTACAATTTAGTGAAATACACAATATAACAAAATACATAATATAGCACAAATATGTAATTTAACAAAAATATAAAGGTTTACCTAACAAAAATATTTTTCAAAAACACACACAATGGATTAGTTCAAGAATCCGATGAACCGCCATAAGCCTCAGTAACAGCAGGTGAAAACAGATGTTTTCATGTTTAAACAGTGGAGGCCGTGGCAACTACAGGACAAACGTTTATGTTAATCTAAGAGACACTGCGAGTTGTTTACTTCTACTAAACCGGCACACATTCTATTTTCAGAAAGTAATTATCCAATATTGACATCGTACTTATACAAAATAAATACCATAAAAAAACAATTTTATCAAAACAGATCTTAGCTAAGTGAGATGCAGACCCGTTTCAATAAACAAAAGGAAAAGACGACATATGGCTCGGAGCATAACCTCCCCTATAAAATTCCCCACCCACTAAACATTTGTTTACTATTTTAAATATACGTAGTTTTATTATTTTAATATTTAATTAGTTACGCCACATATCTAC
>NC_027750.1:34567432-34573558 GCF_000695525.1 Brassica oleracea var. oleracea
TCCTAATAATGTTCTTTTTATATAGAAATACATAACAGTTATAAAAACCCCTTAAATAAATTTATGTGCAAAAGTAAAATAAAAATATTATTATTAGTACCTATTCTTCTCTAAGCAAGGACCAAGATTCATGCTAGGGTGATTGGTCTATGGTGATGGTTTTGTAAAAATGATTACCGGAGACATAACCTAGCGAATTATCTATGGAGTTAAGTTTTTTTTTTTTGACTAAAGAAGTATCACATGTTTCAACTACAAACATTACTACAAGTTAACCCCGTTATTCATAGACTCGATAATTGAATTATATATTAATCATACGAATTATGATTTCATCCTTATAAAAACCATAAAACTTACACCAAAACAATCTAAATATAAAAAAAACAAAAGAAAACAAAAATATCCTAAAAAAACACAGACACTATAATGTAATTCTCTACTACTTTCTTATACAACACACATACGATTATAATTTATAAAACATAAGTCGACACATGTAGAGCATATCCCGCGCTCGTAGCGCGGATCGACCCTAGTATATTCATGAAAAGATGTTCCTTTTTTAATAGATGCTCAATATAAACCAGTTATTGTAAGGTTACCTGAAGTTTCTCGAGAAGCTTGAGACCAATAATGGCAATATTCGCTTCTTGTCACAGTCCTTGCGATGGAAGGGAAATAAATAAAAGCTTAATCAGAGAAAAGACATCATCTAACTGCCAATCCAACAATAATAGCTGCAAAAAGGAACTCTAATAGATATTATTATAAAAATCACACAAGATGGAAATTGCAAGAAATATTAACACAAGCTTAACAGTCACATGCTTTTGATGAGATAATTATCAGCTAAATACATTTCTTAGTTTGTGGTGTATCTATACACAATCAATTATATTTAAGCATAGAGATAATTGTATTTAAGAGTAGGAGATATGTCATTACATATAAATGAGTTGTTGTAAGGATATAACACAAATGTAACACAAAATGTAATTTGATCTTAATGTTCTTATCACGTTTAAGGGCTTTTGAGTAGTATCGGCTCTAGTGCTCGTAGTAATTATAAGATCAAAAATGCTGAAAGAGGGAAGGGAGGGTTCAATAGTTTTTGGTTTACTGTAAAGATGCGCGCTAAGGAAGCATCCTAATTTTCTATAGCAATGGTTAAAGAATCTCTAAGTTTCACTAACTAGGGACTATACTCTAATGATGATCATCCTCATAGATCTATGTGGTTGCTTAATGAATATTGGCCTATTGGGTCACTCAAAATCTCTCATATTTAAAACATATATTCCTCCAACTAGCTTATATGCTTTTTTTCTCCTATATATAAGGAGCTTCAAACTCTTCCACTAAATGCAAATCAACATTTTCATCGTTAATACAAACCAACTTTTCTAACGTCCCTCTTTTGTTATTCTACATTTTCACACTAATGGCTTCCAACTCAATTATCAGCACTTCCCGGAGCTCTACCTCGTCATGGACAGCGAAACAGGACAAACAGTTCGAAATGGCTTTGGCTAAGTTCGAGAAGGACACTCCTGACCGATGGCAAAATGTGGCAAGAGCAGTTGGTGGAAAATCAGCTGAAGAGGTAAAAAGACGCTATGAATTGCTCGTTAGAGATGTTAATGACATTGAATCAGGACGTTACGACCCACAACCTAGGTACTGTAACACTAATTGAAGCCATTGAGATTCTTTGTGAGCTCCGAAAAAAAACAACTATGTGCCTTAAACTCTATTGAGATGGAGACACTAAGATCATATATAAGTAAAAGTGTTTGATTCCATGTTATTATATATATATTGCTTATATTCTATTAGCCTTCATTTGTTTCTGTTTGGTTTCCAACTATGTAATAATCATTTCTCAATTCCATCCTAATGTAATCCAATCGATTTAAGTTCTCATATAGTAATAATACTCTGATCAAACTCTCGGTTCTATAACAATATGGACTAAGAGGATATATCAAACAACTTTTTGCATGTTCCTTATCAGAAACGATGATTTCGCACATTTGAATTTAATGAACAGCGCTTAATTAGTGGTTTACTGCGATATGCACCCACTATAAATTGACTTAAACGTCTTTATGAATATTTCCAACACATAAAAATACATTAGAGAAGAATAATTTAAACAAATACTAGTTAAAAAAACAAAGCATTAGTGTTACGGTTCTTGTTAATGCATGTGATCAACCAAATGTTGTTAAGTCACTGAAAATATATATACAGTACTAAAAGAAGAAAAAAAAAACTAAAGACTATGAGCATTAGAGCCAAGGTATCAAAATCTTATATACAGAGCTCGACACACACAACAAAGGACAAAAGGTGAAAAACTAGGCTTATAAAACGGGCTAAATCATGGGCCGGGTTTTAAAACAGGCCCATATCTTGATTCGATTGCTCTCCTGGAGATATGGGCCTGTTATAAAACCCGGCCCATGATTTAGCCCGTTGCCTCTCCAAGTTCCAGTTGCTTCTCAACGAGGAAGAAGGCCGAGAAAATGTACAGCTCGTTTGTTAAATTACCAGCTAAACCCTAGCCACCGTGGGGTTTATGGTCGTGCGCTCCGGTGAGCTAAACCAGAATCAAAGACGGTACCCTTAACTTCTCCGACGTGCGTCCTCCATTTTCTCGCATTCCAATGGCTGCTTCTAGGTTATGCTCCGCGGCGGCGATCGCTGCTGCTTTCACTTCAATGTCCACGTCACACAACCTAGCTTACGCTGACTCGCGATTCCGCTTCCCTTTCTTCTCTTCTTCATCACAGCCGCCGTCAGAATCTCCAGCCGATCAGTCTTCATCGGAGACCAAACCGGAGCCTGATGAGCGCAAAGGATCTGGATTCGATCCTGAGTCATTGGAAAGAGGCGCTAAAGCTCTTCGAGAAATCAACAACTCTCCTCATTCCAAACAGGTGGAAGAATGAGAATGAGATTCATCGTTGTTTGCTTCACAACATGAGTCATTCTTTTTTTTTTGCTTACGTGTAGTTTGTGTTCACGCAGGTGTTTGATCTTATGAGAAAGCAGGAGAAGACTCGCTTAGCTGAGTTAGCGGCCGAGAAATCGCGTAACGAAGCTGTTCAGGCGCAAAATGATATCGTGAGTCACTTTCTCCTTATGCTAATGGAACTCATTTACTGTAGTTCATTTGGATAGAGTATGTTTCTGTTACTTCATTTCATCGCCGTGTATTCTCTTTGGGTGTGGATGATGAAATCATCTGTCTTTCAAAGTCTTGATTACAAGGTTTAAGCTGAGAAGCAACAAATATGATTGTTTTGTGTGGATCTGAATGGGGCAGGAAAGGCAGCGGAAATTGGCTGAGGATCAGAGGAATCTACTGCAGCAGCAGGCACAAGCAAAAGCTCAAAACCTTCGTTATGAAGATGAGTTGGCAAGGAAGCGACTGCAGGTAAGAAGGAAGACCGTGAACCTATGTTTAACAGTTTTAAAGATCGTACCTTTAATGAGAGAGTCTTTGACTTGGAACTTATGCAGACGGATCATGAAGCTCAGAGACGGCATAATGTTGAATTAGTTAAGATGCAAGAGGAGTCTTCTATCCGGAAAGAGCAAGCAAGGATCGCCACGGAAGAACAGATTCAAGCACAGCAGCGCCAGACTGAGAAAGAGAGAGCTGAACTTGAGCGAGAGACAATTCGCGTCAAAGCCATGGCTGAGGCTGAAGGTAGAGCTCATGAAGCCAAACTTACGGAGGAGCAGAACCGAAGAATGCTTCTGGATAAGATAAATGGTGAAAGGGAGAAATGGCTTGCAGCTATCAACACAACCTTCAGTCACATTGAAGGTAATGGAAAATTTTAAGCATTATTCCTGAGATTTATACACTTCTTGTCATGCTTGCAGCTATCAATACAACCTCACATTCGTTTGCTTCTATATTGAACTTGACAGGGGGAGTCAAGGCCCTATTAACTGACAGAAATAAGCTGATTATGACTGTTGGTGGAGCTACAGCATTGGCCGCTGGAGTTTACACAACTCGGTATGCACCTCCTAACTACATATCTTATTTCTCAATTTTTAGAAACCTATATAGCTGTGGTTTAAGAAGCCTATTGTAGATTCCTTACATGGTTCTCTTTTGAAAACAGAGAGGGTGCTAAGGTTACATGGGGTTATATTAACCGGATACTTGGACAGCCATCACTCATCCGAGAATCCTCCATGGGTAGATTTCCGTGGGCAGGCTCAGTGTCTAAGTTTAAGAACAAAGTCTCGAAGTTTGGTAAAGCTGCATCTGCAAAAGGGGAAAACCCCCTTGATAATGTAGTTCTCCATCCTTCTCTAAAGAAGAGAATTGAGCATCTTGCTAGAGCCACAGCGAATACTAAGTCACATCAAGCGCCATTCCGCAACATGATGTTTTATGGTCCTCCTGGTACCGGTAAAACTATGGTGGCCAGAGAGATTGCTCGGAAGTCGGTGAGCTATATATTCTTGTTTTCTTCTTACAGCTGAAAACTCAAGCCCCACCTTATAAACACCTGTTTTACTATCTTGTACTGCAGGGTCTAGATTATGCTATGATGACTGGAGGTGATGTTGCTCCTCTGGGTGCACAGGCTGTTACAAAAATCCATGAGATTTTTGACTGGGCTAAGAAATCAAACAAAGGTTTACTTCTTTTCATCGATGAAGCTGATGCTTTCCTATGCGAGTAAGATCATCTCACCTTTTTTAAGCGCATTGTTACTTCTATCGTGTCCTTAGAGTTATGTTTAATGGTTTATCAAATTCTTGATCGTTTATTGTAGACGTAACAGCATGTATATGAGCGAGGCTCAGCGTAGCGCTCTGAACGCTTTGCTGTTTAGAACCGGTGATCAGTCACGGGACATAGTTCTGGTCCTGGCTACAAACAGACCCGGGGATCTAGACAGTGCGGTCACTGACAGGATCGACGAAGTTATCGAGTTTCCGCTCCCTGGTGAAGACGAACGCTTCAAGCTCCTTAAACTCTATCTCAACAAGTACCTAACCGGTGAAGACCAGAAAGGTGACAAAGACACGAAGACTAAATGGAGCCATTTGTTCAAGAAGCAGTCACAAAAGATAACAGTTGAAGGAGACCTAACCGACCAAGTGATCAGAGAGGCTGCGAAAAAGACAGAAGGGTTCTCTGGTCGTGAGATCGCTAAGCTCGTGGCTGGTGTTCAAGCTGCTGTATACGGACGACCAGATTGCGTCTTGGATGCACAGCTTTTTGAAGAGATTGTTGATTATAAAATCCAAGAACACCACCAGAGAGCCAGACTTGCGACTGAAGGTGGCCAATCTTTTCCTTAATAGTCACTCTTTCTGTATGGTTTGTTTCTTTAGCCGCTGTTCTGACTTTATTATGAAAGATGAGAGACCGGTTCAGTTTCGGTTTAATGGGATCTGGTTCAGATTTGAAATTTACTCCAAACTGCTTTGTATAAATTTCACCCATAACTATATATAAATTTTGATACTATCGTTCATGAACAAGCGTAATCATGTGGTTTTTGATCGTTCTCACTCCAACTTTTCTTCTTCTTTTATTTAAACTAGGGATCTTCAACCCTGCGCTTGCGCGAGGTGCTTTTGCTTTTTGTTCCGATTTGGTTAGTCAGCATTATCCATCTCCTTTTTTAAATTAATTTTTATCATTTATTTATATAAGTTAGTCTATCAAACATGTTGGTTTTGTGTAAAACGAAAGTGATATAACGAAAGATCCCAAGCTCGAAGACGCCTTCATCTGCCATGACCATTGGTTTTGCATATAACGAAAGTGAACGTGTGAATGGTAAAATTTGACAGTCTCCTTGTGTCACCCCACCACCTACTTGAATTCTACTTTCATGCATTTCTTGATTCTCTGAGAGGTTTGGGATGAAGCGTCTTCATAGTGAAAAAAAACTTGGTATCTTCTTCTGAAGGTTCTAACGCTCTCCCACTTTTTAAACATTTCTCTTCTTGTGATCATTGATGGTGTTTGAGTGTTTTGTTCACAATCTTCATTCTTCTTCTAAGTTTTATATTCCTTTTGCTCTCATTTCTCTGCATGACTTAATACATCCGCTAAATACTGAAATAAAAATATTT
>NC_027750.1:34574013-34575626 GCF_000695525.1 Brassica oleracea var. oleracea
CAGCTCCAAAGGTTGCACCAGTTATCAGCCCAGCAGCTAGCCTCCACAACCACCACAAAGCCCGCCTGTGCCAGCTCCAACCGTCTCACCACCGCTTGCACCGGCCTCGTCTCACCACCGCTTGCTCCGGCCTCTCCCCCACAGGCATCACCTTCTGCACCACCAGCTTCACCGCCTCTAGCGCTTACACCAATAACTCTAACACCAGCATCAGCTCCTGCCAAGTACAAGAAAAAGCACAAACACAAGAGACATTACCATGCCCCACCTCCAGCACCAACTCCTCCAAGCCCTCCATCTCGTCCAGTTCTAACAGATTCCCAGGACACGTCTCCACCATCACCATTTCAGAATGCGGTAACACTCTCTTACTAAACTACAATCTTCAAAAAGAAACGCACTATCACCACACTGAATTATATAACAATCTTTAATTTCTGGTTTTACAGAACGGAGAAAATGCCTTGAACCAGCTAGAAGGAAGAGTAGCAATGTGGCTCAGCACTGTACTGGGAACTCTCCTCCTGCTGGCTATCAGAGCCTAAAGTCTCTAGCTTTCTTCTCACTATATCACCTATGTATCAACTCCAAAAGCTACATTTTTCTCCATTGTATACCAAACACATTTGATTAAAAATAATACATTTTTTTATCGAAAGTCATATCAAATTTGATCCGTACTTGAATCCTTGGAGGTTTCTTTGCGGAAGTCCTACTCAACAATGACCAAGATTGTCAACCAGCTTATGATGCTTAAGACATCCACCACACTGCCAAAACAAAACAAAAAAACTCTTTTAAAGACTATCATATAACATGTCTCTTCAGGACAATTAAGCAAACCAAAGACTGGTATACCTGGACAAAGACAAGGCCACATTCATAAGCCAAACGGTTGATAAGCCGTTTAGTTCTGTCTCCGCATGAGTTGTAACTGAACTCCACTTGCAAACTTCTTCTTCTTGGTAGTTTAATATCTACAGAAGCAACCTGTTACCTGTCCCTGCATGCAATTAACCAAAAAAAATCATCAGCGAGAGAAAGGCACAAAACACCAACATCAAAGAGCAAACTTCTCATTGAGTTAACCTCTGAGGAGTCCTTTGATTCTTCTTCTTCTAGATCAGTGAGAGACCCTAAAACAGAAAACAACTGATTCCTTTGCTCGCGTGGTCCCTCTTCTATCACATGAAAAGTTCTTGGCCTGGAGAAACAGCAAAAGTATGAGACTTTTGTTGACCCATGAAAGGAAAGACCTAAGCTTTGGGACCTGTGTTGAAGAGCTGGTGTAGGAAACAGCTAAGCTATGATTATCATCCTTCTACATGAGACAATAAAAAGATGATAATCAGAAACAATTAAATATAAAAGAGCCAGATTAACAGATTCGAAAAAGAGTCTCTTCTGTTCGAGGAATGGGAAACAAAAGGCATGAGAAATCCATGGAGATGTGGTTCTCTACCAGATTACCGATTACCAGCTTCAGTTTCAGCTTGCGACAGCCATGGAGTTTCAGCATTCAAATATCTCAACTTTTTTTTTCCTATAGGCGCTTCATTTTTCTTTATTTCATGACGAGACTTTGAGAGTACTCAAAACAGAGTCACATATCT
>NC_027750.1:34575679-34586760 GCF_000695525.1 Brassica oleracea var. oleracea
AAATCAACTCAGCCTTTTGATTAACAAACATCATTCAGAAAAATAAATCTCAGTTGACAAATCTAGAGTGAATCCGTCAAAATCCAGAGATCAAGTAACTAAATTCAAGCACTCATGTGTATATCAGCACGAATCTTATTTTACGTAACAGAAACATGAACTCATTAAATCGACAAAGAGGAAACATATCTCATGATTACCTCCAGAAGAACCTTGCTCATCCATCACTTGTTGACACTCCTTTGTAGGGAAGACACTCGATCGACTCCTATTTTTTCGAGACAATATATTATTGGAGTTCATAAGAAAATTGAACTCTAGTGGAAGAGGAAGCGCCCTCAAACGAAGGATCTCGAAGGAGACGGTAACCCTAATCAACTAAAGGCGACACATAAGAGGACGGTAGCGGGCCGGAGAAACCCAAAACACGGATCAAAAATAATAGAGGTGGGTCATTGATTGTTGAAGTAAGGATAGAGGTAACAGTAATTACAGAGGAAAGGATCGGCGGAGAGGAAGTGGAAGAGACAGAGTTCTACGACGTTCCAGACTGCAATACGTGTCTTATGTGTAAACTGGGCCATAGAAAATTTTTAAAGCCTACACGAAAGGGCCAGTTCTACTCTTTAAGTTAGAAGCAATGGCGAAATGTCGAAAGAGAATTCCCTCATTGGCTGAAGACATGGATAGCTTATATGATGAGTATATCTCCCTTTTAGTATAGTATAGATTTTGATTCCCCGTCCTACTACAATTACTACATGCTAGAACGGAGAAGGTTAATGAACGGAGAAGGTTAATGAATTAAGTTAATTAGGCTGTCACTGAAGTTGGGCCAAATCGAGAAAAGGTCTATCTCCTCTTAATTCATAGAAAAAACGTCTGCATAGTGACAAAATGCAAAATCATTGAAACAATATGATTTTTTTTTTTGACATCATAGAAACAATATGATTACGTATACCATTTCAATATGATTACATTATTTTTGAAATAGGAAGAATAAATAAAACAAAGAAAATAGCACAAATTTGATGCCGAGGAGGATAATGCGTCATTCAATTACATCCATTTTAGTTTCCGGAGTAAACTGCAGTAAGAAACTTTTTGAGACGTTTATTATATACACAAGGTCTCTCCAAATGTGCCAAGTGACCTGCTTTTTTTATACTGTCCATTGTTGCATTTTCGCCTAGTTGCCTGTGAAACAGAATTGAAATGAGAATATGTATATATATTATTATTAATATTCAGTAATGATTTCAATGAAAAGTAACTTTTGCATTGCAACTTACTCCTTCATGCTCTTGGCCATTTCAAGATTAAAAAGTTTATCACTTTCGCCCCACAAGAGATGAATTTTCTGCATAACCAATTTTCTTATAAAATAATAATAATATCGCTTTGTTAAGTGGTAAATACTTAATGTTTTGGATTTAAGTAATACTATTTTCGTTTTCTGTATAAACCTTGAAAATAATATTTCATTTTATGCAAACTATTAAATTTCTAGACAAGTCATGAGTCGAGTTCTAACTAGAAGTAATTTCATTCTTTGTATAATGATTTTTAGATGTTGCGAGAACAATTCCATCTTATTTATTCTATATCTTATTTTGGTTGTTTTTTCAAATTGTGCTTTCATCTGTTGGGGTTTACCTCTAATAAACAATTTGTTGCAGACTAAATAAAATTGATAGGATTTCTATACATGCTATTTCCAATAACCTTGGATTTATAAAAGTTTTTATAAATACTGTATTCAATAAAGGAGGAATTAAAAAAACCTAAAAATTTGATGAATTTCCTAATCCAGTAATCCCCACTAAGACTAAATTACAACTCTCAAGGATAATATATTTTCTCAAATAGACCACTATATTTTTTTTAAAAATTCCAAAAGAGGTCCAACAATCTTAAGATTTACTGAAAAAAATTCTAATAATTTAGGAACACTATAAATGATTAGGATCCATTTCCAAACTCGTAGAAATCTTTCTAAATCTTAACTTTGAATTTCTTTTGCTTTGGAGTTAGATAAATCTTGTGGTATTTTAGAGTACTTTTACGTAGAGAGTAATTGATATTTTTGTCGGAATCTTCTTGTATGGAATTCTAGGTTAGATAAATGAAACAATTATGTATATTGTGTGAATAATTATGTAATTATTCTTGTATGGAGTATTATATAAAAACCTGTTGTAAACGAGGGATGGTCACATCTTCGTTCCTGCTGGTGACCAAACCTTCTAACAATTCTGCTTTTTCTTTCCTATTGGTATCCATCACCTTAACATTTACAATATATATTATTAACCAAATGAGAATGATTTTTTTTTCTCCCAAAAGAAAAGAATAAACCCATATGTAAAATCTTCAAAATTGTGTAAGTTCGTACCTCAAGGTAATCCTTGAAGAGACGGTTCGGGAACCACATGGGTCTATGAACAGAAAGGGCAAAAAGAGTCTTGAGTCCCTTAACCGAAGTTGGTAACAGAAGATCCGCTGATGACTTAAACCCTATACGGTTCAAATTCGACTCACTGATCGTATCAGTCATCGCGAGTACCGAACCTGATATAGACATAAATTATTACTGTATCTATATATATATATATATATATAGTTTAAGAATGATATTACTACGTAAATATAATAATATAAGACAACTCGGTGTCTTCCTGCACAAAAAATTAAAATATTTTTTAACAGATAAATATAAATTATATTTTAAAATAAAATTTTATTAATATTGTAAATTTTAATTTTAGTATCAATATTTTAATATAACTTTTATTTAATTAAACATAAAAATTATATTTAAGAATATGCATGTATATATTTAAAATTATAATCTTAGATAGATTTTTCTATCTATTTATTTTAATTAAATATATTAAATAAATTAGTAAAAGTTGCATAATTACCAAAAATTAAAATTAAACAATATTTATAAAATTTGTAGATATATAAGAACATAATGATTTTACGATTAAAATTTTATAATTTTCTAAAAAAAATTGTATACATTTTTAAAAAATTTAGTAATAAAATTATATAATTTAAAAATATATAATTAAATTATATTTCGAAATTTACAATGCCATATTTGAATATATTTATCTTAAGGATGATATATGAGTTATTCTCATATTTTATAAAAATTTCCAAAAATATAAATTGACATTAAATGTAATATATGAGTTATTACCTTATTTTAAAAAGTTTACCAAAAATATAAATTAACATTAAATGCAATTGTCCATGTCATATTAAGATATAAAACATGTCATCAATTTCGGTAGCTCATGTCATATTTGTTTTGTGAAATTGATTGTAAAAAATACATGTGGCAAAATCACTTCGCAAATGTAGTCTAGAATATAGGTTTTCCAAATAGCTTGTAATAAGATGACCAAAGATTGATATACAACAAAAAAGTGTCTTTTTTTGGCTAGGAAAACAAGAAAAAGGCAATGGATGGTTAGGCATAAATTGCTTTGCATGTTGCATGATAGAGATAAAATATCAGAGGTCCAGGCCAGGCCACTGAAACTTAGAAAACGTTTATCCCATTACATGTCGGGTGACTAGGGTCAAGTGTCGTGGGCTAACCCCGCTTTGACCACCCACCCTATACACAAGATATCCAAAATATGGAAAATACCTGACACCACCATGGCTCTAACCATCTCAGGGTACTCTTCTACGATTTTGAAAGCCACCATTCCACCGTAACTAAACCCTACAAGGACAAACTCATCCACTCCAAGGATACGAAGAGATTTGACCAAACAGTGGGCTTGAAAGGCGGGTGACCTGTCCGGTTTATCTGAATAGGAACCACCGAAGAAGAGGAGGTCCGGTATATAGATTGAGTATTTTTTGGCTAGTGATCCGACCTGGAATTGCCACGTCACGATCCCTTCGGCTGCAAAGCCGTGGATGAACAAAATGGCTGGTTTAGTAGGTTTCTTGGGTTTCACGTCAGAGTTTTTGTTGGACTTGTTGGCTTTTTTAAGGGTTTCTTTGGGGATCCAGAAGTTTATCTTTGTCCCTGGTTCGATCTCTACGGTGTATGGAATAACGCCGGCTAATTTCATGAGGCCGTACAGTATTGGTTTTGGTGATTCTACCAAGTTCACCATTGTGTTTCCTTTTTGTTTGTTTGTTTGTTCTTCTTATGTTTGATAATGAAATAAGATAAAAGAAAAGGTGAGATTTTATAGTTTGAGTTGTGATTATTTATAATGTATTTGGTGTTATGTGATCTTATTTATACCAGTCCAATCATTTCGTGTTTTGCATTGTTAATTTTATATTGCCAGACTTGTTTTGATTGATATTTTGCGAAATAGCTAGTAACTTTGCAAAATGTAGTAACTATTTAACTTTAGTGAAATAAAAGGAAAATCCGTTTTTCTTTGAACTTGGGGTAAAGTTTATTTCTTTTTTAGTAGGGATGTAGCCTATATAGTGTAGGATTGTCATTTTGGTACGCATAATTGGTTCGTACGATTCTACCATTTTCTGTAATGTTACCGACAGAAGTATTATGAGTGCCTCGTATATTAGAGTAATGTTTCTCTTCAGCAATTAATGATTATTGTGGAAATATAGTTCTTACTTGTCTTGCATGAAAACTCCGAATCTTGTAAAAGTTGGAGATATACATTTTCTTTCTTTATTCATTTGTGTTCCTGGTGTTATATGGACTATACAGGTCAATTTTACAATGCTGCAAAGAAACCCAACGTGGTCCGTACCACCCACGGTTTCTATATTGTCAATTGACGTACTGAGCTACGCGATTAGACCAAAATTAATATGAGTAAAATAGCTTAATTATATTGTGATTAATGAACCCTTCTCTGGACTACATGACCCATAACCTCCAAATCTCCAATAATTAAGTAATCACGTCATCTTTGAGTGTTTTATTCACAAATTGTACCATAATGATTATAAATATAATATGCACAAATCCAAAATGGCCAAGACATATGCATAACCTAACTAACTTACCGAATATAATATATATTAAAAACGAAAGTCATGCCAAAATATTGAATATTACATTTATATTATCAGTTACTTTCACTACAGCACAATCCACACCAACATCTATAATTCTCCAATTTTAAATAATACAATTTCCAAATTCACCTTATAGCCCACTTTTGCTTAATTATCATTATTATTTCTCTCACAATCATCTACAATGAATGTATTGAAACGTCTGATGATAATCTCCATCCTCCGAATATTCTGCACCCCTCCGAGTCTGCAATATCTTGCAGTGTTGTCAGGGCCGGCTAATATGGGGGACAAGCGGTGCAACCGTTCCGGACCCAAAACCCGTGTCCTCCGTTCAAGTTACGGGTCCAATTTTTTTATATATATACATGTTTTTATATGGAAAATTTTAAATATTCATTAAATTTGGTTTAAAAAAGACCCTAAAATATTTTACATGTATATAATTTGTTTTTATCAATTTTTTTATAAAGATGTTGATGATAAAATATTCTAAAATACATTTAAATATTAAATAAACATGAATTGTAGAAGCTCCTTGGTCCAATGGTTTAACTAAGGGTTCATTAATGTTTCTACGCCCGGAGGTTTGGGGTTCAAACCCCAGAAAACGTAAATTATGCATATTATGGAAAAAAATGATTACAAGAGGTTTTCAGCATGGCGGAACTGTCGACTGTAGGATCGTCTATGTAATATTTCTCAGCGTTGTAATAGCATAATTAATCAGACGTTAAAAAAAAGTTTAGAGAATTTAAAAACCTAATTTTTCTTTTTCCCAGGGGTCCAAGTAAATGTTGAGCCGGCCATGAATGTGTTGTTATACAAGATTTGCAGCCTTATGTTAGCTACTTGACTAGTAGAAGCAGATCAACCTCCTGAATTATAGAAGTTTAAAGAAGGCGAATACTACATCCGCCGATAAAAAAATAGCTTGTCGTCAAGCGCGGTTCTAATACTGTTTGGATCTTGTACCATATTATACAAAATGAAAAAAATATGTTGTATATATTAATTTTATGAAATTTTGACCTATTTTGCAATTTTTAAACATTTTTTTTAATTTTTAAAACATTTGTATCCTAAAATTTTAAAGAAAAAATTAATTAAAAGTGTGAGACTCGGTACAAAAGCACTCTCGGCACAACCTTAAAACGCCACTGCTTGTCATTGCATCAAGTCAGTGGCTAAAATAAAAGCCTGAATTGGCTTAATTAAGCCCTAGTTAGCAACGGTGGCGCGAGCTCGCCTGTTGATGCATCATCTAGTGTGGACTACACTATATGATTTTGACCGATTGACTTTCTAGATAACTTACCGTCCACTTATAACTCCTCAAAGTGCATATACTTATAGTATATCAATTTAACCTTCTGAGGGACATCGAACCCCTGACCTGCCAAGACAAGGAGGTAATGGACGTAGTTAGTAGCCACTAACCCAATAGAGTAAGCCTCATACGTGTTGCTGTAGAATTAATGGGCCTAATCGAAGGCCCATATTGTTTGCAAATTAAAGGCCACTTATACGTCGACGAGAGCCACCGCGAGATTGGTTAGAAGCTGTTTCAGTGAATCGAAGAATGGGACTGTTAAGCATCATTCGGAAGATCAAGAAGAAAGAGAAGGAGATGCGTATTCTTATGGTGTATGTATGTCAGATTCACAATCTCCTCCCATCTAAATGTATCTCAAATTTGATGATTTGTGCTGTGTGTAGTGGACTTGATAACTCAGGGAAGACGACGATTGTTCTGAAGATGAACGGAGAAGACACAAGCGTGATCAGTCCGACTCTTGGATTCAACATCAAAACCATAATCTACCAAAAGTCTGCTCCTTTTTCACAACAGCTTTCTAGTTTTCATGTTCTTGGTTGAGTAATATATCATCAAACATGTATGTGTAGGTATACGCTGAATATATGGGATGTTGGTGGGCAAAAGACTATAAGATCTTACTGGAGGAACTACTTTGAGCAGACTGATGGGTTGGTTTGGGTGGTGGATAGCTCTGATCTCAGAAGGTTAGATGATTGCAAGATGGAGCTTGACAGTCTCTTGAAGGAAGAGGTATTATCAAACTGTCTACTATGTTTTCCAATCAAAAGCTTGGATACTACTGATCTTCATTTTTAATGGCAGAGGCTTGCTGGGTCATCTTTGCTGATACTAGCAAATAAGCAGGACATTCAAGGTGCTCTTACACCTGAAGAGATTGGTAAGGTAAGGGTTTTGAAACTTTAGAAACTGTAATGGGTTTAGTCTTTGTCTCTCTGTCATGATAGGGTTTATTCTCTGTTCAGTGAGAATTCGTAAGATATGTGTGTGTTATATCGGCTTGATTCTTCTTCTCTCTGTCTTAAAAGGGTTACTCTCTCATCTTGAGTGAGGATTATTTGGGTCGAGTAAGATGAGTTTTCATTTTTCTTTCTTGTGCAGGTGCTTAACTTAGAGTCCATGGATAAAAGCAGGCACTGGAAGATCGTGGGTTGCAGTGCATACACAGGTGAAGGTTTGTTGGAAGGATTCGATTGGTTGGTTCAAGACATTGCCTCCAGAATTTACATGCTTGACTAATCTCTCAACTACTGCATTGCGCAATGGCATGCTATGCTCGAGCATTTCCAGCCGAAGATTCAGTTTCACAGTCCTCACAGACACCCCCACGTTGTGCCTATCGAACCTGTTCTTTTATTACCATTTTCTTTATTCAGCTCAAGTGACTTCACATCTGCACTTTAGCTTTTCTCTTTCAGCCCTTATTGTAACAATGATTCAACAAACATGTTTGAAGACAAAAATCTTCTACTCTTGTTTGATTGAAAATTAACATAAACCACAAAATGATGTTTCATACATCCAAGTCAAACTTATTGATAAGCATATCCCAAAGCTATCACCAAACAATCAAGGTTCTCCACAGAGTAAACAAAGAAAAGAAGAGATCATTTCGACTTCTTTCCAACCTTCTTCTTGACGACTTCGTCAATGTACATTATGCCTTTGCCCTTATAAACCTCAGGAGGTTTGCAACTCCGGACAGTTGCAGCAAACTGATGTACCCTATCCTTGTCGATCCCTGTGCAGCAAACCACATTGTTCTTGAAACAGAAGATCCGGACCGCCGGAGGAACCGCGAGTTCCACTTCATGACTGTAACCTAACTTGAGGTACAAGAAACGCCCTGCTTCCTCAGCTCGGGCTTTGTATCCAACTCCAACAATCTTCAAGAACCGAAAGAACTTGGCTTCCATCTTCCTTTCTTACCACACAGAATGCTTCACCTGTCTAAAACGAGAAAATCTCTGAACTTGTCAAGAACGTCAACTTAAAAAAACAAAAGGGTTTCACACTAAGTCAGCAAACTTCGTCCCTATACTACTCAATCAGACAAAGGAACCCTCCTGGAGACGTGGTAAAAATCGTTGAGCTAAACAGGAAATACGTCGAACACTTTCCGTGCAACACTACGAGAATAGTTGAAATGGAAAAGGAACCCCATTTACATGAACACAGTGTGTTCTCCACAGTTCCCATGAACACCGTGAGCTCTAAGCACAAAAGATCTCGAAATCATTTGTACGTGATCAATGGAATAGCCAAGGGGAAGAAGAAGAAGAAGATAATATGAGAGATCCATATAGAAGAGAAACAGATACCTTTATTGTTTTCCGGCGAAAAGAAAAGAGGACCAATGGGTCAGTGCTACTTCTTCGCCGGCGGATCCAGATCACTCCCTAACTCCTCCGGCCTTAAACCTTTTCTGCTTTTGATTTCGTTTCTTTGAAATGCAGATTAAAAAAGGTTGATGTTTTTAGCCGTTTAAAACGACACGCTGTTTATGCTACCTCGAGTTTACAAAACCCACTGGTTAAGAGCTGTGTTTTGCGTTTTGGCCGATTGACGGAAAATGCGGTTCTGGTTTCCTTTATATACTAAAATACAAGTCATTTGACGAATCAAAAATACTTTGAAAAAAATAAAAAAACTGTTGATTGAAAAGAAATTGACTTTGATCCCTAATTTTTAGCAAATATGTATCAGAATAATCTGTCTGCGATCAAACTCATCACTTGACACGATTTTAAACTGTTTTTCTCTTTTATAAACGGGCAAATCTTTAAAATAGCACATTTCTAAGTTTATATCGCAAAAACAGCACTCAAAAACTAAAATGAACAAAATAGCATTTTATCTTTTGAAAATTTTAATTTTTTTATTTTTCAAAATTTGAAATCTTATCCCCAAAACCTCATTTCTAAACTCTAAACCCTAAACCCTAAACCTTAAATCCTAAACTTCACCCTTTAACTCTAAACCCTAAGTTTGTGACTTTTGATAAAACATTAAGTGCTATTTTTGTGAGTTTTGACCTTGAGTGTTAGTTTGAGAACAAAAACTTGATTTAGTGTTATTTTTGTCTTTTTCTCGTTATAAATTTACTCTCAATTTCTTTTTTTTTTTCCTATCTTCTCCGGCAAAACAAGAAATCTTTTCATTCTTCTTAAAATTTCAATTTTCACATCAGATTTCTTCACCAATTTAATTTAAATTTTTTTTCATCTAGACTAATACTTAAAAGTCTATTAAAGACAATATTTTAGATTGATACCGTGGAATTGCTGTAAGCAATTGATAACTGGTACAGTAATTTTGAAGAGAATCAATTTTAGATCACTATGGCATAGCTAACTTAGTTTCTTCTATCTATTGATTCAGAGCCTCTGGGAGTCATGGTTTGGAGAGATAGAATGGAGCATAAGCAAATATTATTCTTGAGAAAGAAACTATAACTACACTCACGGCCAATGATCTTCCGGTTGAATCAAAGATCATAAGGTTTTGGCCTCACAAAGAAGGTTTTGCATGTTTTTTATTCTTTGCGATTTTCTCTTTGATTTGTTGACTTTCTTTTGTAACACTTTTGATGTTTCATTTCTTGAATTAACTATTTTCAGTATTCACTACTGCAATTGAGTTCGAAGGTAAAGCTATTGGTGAAAGTATCATGAAGCTTGCAGTTACGAATCCAAACGTGGGTTTACTTTATTTAATTGTTGCTAGACAAGTCTTTTAATTTATAAAAAGTATACTAAAGTTTAAAATTTTAATTTTATAAATTCATCAAGCTATCAAAATAAGTAATGTGGGTTAATTTTGTTTGTCTGTCTGTTTTTAAAAAAGATGTTAGGTAAATTAGCATTTTCTGATCAAATTGGGTAAATTAACATAAAATGTCAATTTTAAACTATAAAAATTTGGACCTTTCAAAAAACTATAAAAACTAAGACCTTTCAGAAAACAATAAAAATTAAATAGTAAATTTATTAGGTTCATCATATCTAAATTTACATTAAACTAAATAAAGTATTTGTTATTCTATTTGAAATCATCAAATGTTGTATTTCAAGTATATTTTATATTTTGGTATATATTTTCTTTATTTTGATTTTCTTTTACAAAACACATATCCATTTATAATGATATACAAGTTACTCACTACAAGAAAACAACGGCATACTGAGGGAAAAAATCGTCGGTATGTCGCCGGAATAACGCTATTCCGACGATATACCGACGACAAAAGTCCTCGGAAATAACTCTTCGGAAATTCATTTTTCCTCGGAAATCCCTCGGAAATTTCCGATGGAATTCCGAGGAACTGAATTTCCGAGGAAACTCAGAGGACCACTAGATCGTCGAAAAGTTCCTCGGAATATACCAAGGGAGGACTTCCTCGGTATATTCCGAGGAAATTTCCGATGGTCCAATCCTCGGAAGTTCCGACGAAATATTCCTCGGAATTTGCATCGGGAATTTCCGAGGAACGTGGCCCTCGGAAATTTCCGACGAACGTAGCCCCTTGGAAAATTCCGAGGAACATTCCCTCGGATTTTTTTTTTTAAATTCCGACGACTTATTCCGAGGAAAAGGTCGTCGGAAATTTTCGAGGGTGCTTTTCCTCGGAATTTCGAAAAAATTAATTTTTTTTTAAAAATTAATTTTTTTTAAAATTAAAATTTGTGAAATTTAAATTCGAAAG
>NC_027750.1:34587175-34588590 GCF_000695525.1 Brassica oleracea var. oleracea
TAGTTTTAATAATATTAAAAATGTTTAATAATTACAAAAAATAGTTTTAATAATATTAAAAATGTTTAATAAATATAGAAATTTATATAATATAAATATATATATATATATATATATTTGTTTTTTAAAATCCAAAATAATAGTTTTTAATCACAAAAAAGTTTTATAGATATTAAAAATGTTTAATAAATATATAAAAATAGTTCTAATAAACAAAAATAGTTTAATAATTACAAAAAGTAGTTTAATAATTATAAAAATAGTTTAATAATTACAAAAATAGTTTATATTATATAAATTTCTATATTTATTAAACATTTTTAATATTATTAAAACTATTTTTTGTAATTATTAAACATTTTTAATATTATTAAAACTACTTTTTGTAATTATTAAACTATATTTTATTTATTAAAACTATTTTTGTTTATTAAAACTATTTTTATATATTTATTAATCATTTTTAATATCTATAAAACTTTTTTTGTGATTAAAAACTATTATTTTGGATTTTAAAAAACAAATATATATATATATATATATATTTATATTATATAAATTTCTATATTTATTAAACATTTTTAATATTATTAAAAAAAAATTTTGTAATTATTAAACTATTTTTTATTTATTAAAACTAATTTTTGTTTATTACATCTATTTTTATATATTTATTAAACATTTTTAATATCTATAAAACTTTTTTGTGATTAAAAACTATTATTTGGGATTTTTTTTAAAAAAAAATTAATTTATATATTTCTATATTTATTAAATATAAATTTTTTAATTTACTTATATTTTTAATCTTTAATATAAGTTAATTAAAAAAGTCTTGTGAGGGAAGTGGTTAGTCTGGTCCAAACTCAGGTGCAAAACGAAGTGTCAGCTTCAAACCGAGGATGACGATTCGACGGCTTCGACCAACTTGTCCCGGTTTCGAATCAACGAAATCGATGAATCCGTAAGTTCTTTTTTTTTTAGTTCAATTCATTTACTTCTTGATTTAAATTTGGCTATTTTCTATTTCATTCGGTTCCAAAGAAGAAGGGACGTTTGGGTCGTTGCACCCGGTCGGTTCCTCCTTCTTCTGCACCACCGCCCTTTGTTGATCCAGAAGTACTTACGGCTCAGTTGAAGGACAAGGATGATCGCATATCTTTGTTGGAGACCCAGATGATGGCTCAACAGGCGGGCTATGAGGCACAGAGGAGGCTGAACCAGCAAATGATGGAGATGATGCAGAGGATGTACCCGAACGAGGTGTTCCCGCACGTGCCAGACACGTAGTTTTTTTTTTCCCCAATCTCGGAATGTTTTATTTTTATTTGTGAAACTTTGAATATTAATTAGTATGATTTCAATTTTACTTTTAATTTCATATTTTCGAATTTAAATTTCAGAAATTTTATTTT
>NC_027750.1:34588715-34604841 GCF_000695525.1 Brassica oleracea var. oleracea
CCGAGGGCTCCGTTCCTCGGAAATTCCCGATGAAAATTCCGAGGAACATTTCGTCGGAACTTCCGAGGATTGGACCATCGGAAACTCCATCGAAATATCCCAAGGAAGTTCTCCCTCGGTATGTTCCGAGGAGCTTTCCGACGAACTGGTGGTCCTCGGAATTTCCTCAGAAATTTGTTTCCGAGGAAATTCCGAGGAAAAATAAATTTCCGAGGAGTTATTTCTGAGGACTTGTTTCGTCGGTATGTCGTCAGAATAACGTTATTCCGACGACATACCGACGATTTTTTCCCTCAGTATGTCGCTGTTTTCTTGTAGTGTCTCTCGATATGGAGCAAAGAGCTCTCCCCTCTGCTGCTCAAAGAAACCGGCGACATTCAACGACGACTACTTATCTCTCTCTGGTTTGAAAAGATACAGGGTTAGACCAAAGCATCTATTTCATTTTGTTGAGGTTCATTTTTCCGCATGAGTAATGTTGTACTTTCTTTTGGAAACAATCACCTTGTAAAACTTTAAATTCAGAAATGGTATCTCCCATTGGGAGTTACAAGGAAAAAAAAAAAAACTATTTTGTTCTTCAACTAATTCAGACAACAAGTGTATAACTAGCTAATATTTTCTTGTAATGAAATTGAACTTAGTTAATTTGTAAGAGACAATATTTCTCATGGAAAAAAAAATATATTTCTCATGAAACCCTAAAAATTTTCTGAACAAAAGATGAAACTAAACTACACAAACTATTCTGTTCTTCAACTAATTCAGACAACACTAGAACTACTAGTTAATGTCTTCTTGTAGTGAAATCAAGGGATCACGATGATGAAGTTGAGCTGGGTTGATTTACAAGAAGACAATATTTCTCAGAAACCCTAATTTATTTTGTCTTTTTTTTGTAAACAAATTATTTTATTATATTTTTCTAGGGGGATGAAACCCTAATTTTCTGAATAAAAGATGAAACTTTACCTTTGATCGGAAATCAACTGGAGCATACACGGCGTTGAAGAAGTTTTCGAAGAGATCCTTGAACTTGGGATCAACCGTAAGTGATTTTTCAATCCATAAGCCATTCGCCGCCGTGATCTTTGAGCCGCCACTTGCACTGTGATCGGCGAAGACAACGGAGGATATTTCGCGGAAGATGGTCTTGAGCTCTTCGATTGACGAAGATCTGAGGAAGGAGAGGATTTCACTAGCGATTGACTCTCCTCCGGGACCAGCGGCGTGCATGGTGATCGCAGAGTTGATTGACGCCGGCGAGAAGATTACATTAGAGTCTTTGGTCGCCGAAGATAAGACGTTCATGGAAAGGTTCACTGCAACGTCGTTTTGCTTTCTCATAGCTTCTCTAAGATCCATCTTTGATATGTTACGAGTGCACTCAAAGAGATACCGGATGTGATTTTATAGTGAATCGTTTTGTTCACATTATCTAATCTCTTTTATGGTGGAATGAAATCCGAAAATCTATGTTTAGCTAAATTTCATATTTGGATTCGCCGCCCACTCAAAAAGAGTAAATTTTCTAGTTTTGGGGAAAGTTATTTTTTTTTGTTGCTTTACATGTTAGACTGGAAACTGAAAATTAACTATTTCGAAACTGATAATTAATCTTCAAACACTATTAAACTACAAATCATTCTAAATTAATATAGAGTTTTCTATTTATATAATAATAAATATATATATTGGTATGCACACACAAAAAAATCAAATTAAGCTCCAAGTTTTGTTTTGTTTTATTTGATTTATATTTTTATCAACTTTGATTTATATTAATATCATGAAATACATATTTATTTAAGTGATTTTAATATATATTTATATATGATTATGTTAATTTTAATTTACAATAATTACATATCAATAACTTTAGAAATATATTGAAATTTAATTTTTGTTTACATTAAATTACATTAGAATTCTCTCCCTCTCTCCTCTCTCTCTCTCTCTCATCATTTTTATTCTAAAATACCACGAATTAGTAAAGCTTAGCTTATGTTTTTTGTTCAAATCAAAACTTAAATATCGATAAATACATTTTTAGCGGTATTTTAAAATGATGAACAAAATGTTAAATATATAAGAGAACAAATCACAGTCAAAAAATGCAAATCACTTTATCTATCTCGGTTCGGCTTTAATTGATTTGGTTTTACCAGATTAAAAATTCCTAATATTATGAAACTATTTCTCATAATTATTATAACATTATCCATGCTAATGCGCCGGTTAGGATTACAAGTAATTCTCAAAAGAGAAACCAATTTTTCATTACTTTATTATAGTGTAGATATAACATATTGTATATTATAAAAATTTGTGTGATGGGTGAAGAATCGCCTCTGGAAACAAATGCGAACAATAACAACACATATCCACATTTTTATAAGAGTTATTCAATCGGATGATATGTTTCAAAATACAGTTGAATTGTTAAAGAGAAAGGTGACCTCGAACTCACCATAAGTTCTTGGAAAAAGGAGGTTTATGAAATGTCAATATACTCGAGCTTTAGGAGGGAAAGTGTCAACCTCATCGTCCAATGTGTTCATGTGGACGGGTCTATACTCCAGTTTCACCTTCCCTTCTTCCCAATACCTATTCAACATATTCATAAAATAAACACTCGTTACTAAAAGCCATTTGATTAATGTAGTAAATCCATTGGTCTATGATTTTACCCCAGTGTGTGCTTCATCCAATTCTCATCATCTCGTTTCTGAAAAACAACCATACCAAAGTTCCTCTATGTCATATCAACCCAAGACACATTTAGTTATGTAAGGAACATAGATCTTACCGTGAAATCCTCACGAGCATGTGCTCCACGACTCTCCTTTCTAGCCTCAGCAGAATGCATTGTTATACACGCATTAATCAAAAGATTCTCCAGCTCCATAGTTTCTACCAAATCCGAGTTCCTAAAGTGCAAAGTTTCCGGAACATAGCTTAATAATCAGGCTAAAGACAGTTCTTTAACGTTTTTTTTTTTCAAAGAGAAGTAGTCTCACCATATCAAACTCTTATCCTTCACTTTGACATCACCAAAACTGTCCCAAGTCTTATCGATCAAATCACAACCTATATTAATACGAAACTTTTAATTCATATTCAGCTCTAAAACCTCACTAGGTCATAAAGTGACCAAGAACAAAGGTGTAACCCAAAACGAGAACACACACTCACTCTAACGGCGTACCTTTTGCATGATGGGTCAGCGAGGAAATGGGAAGAGCGGCTTAAGCGTTCAACCCTAGTTTTAGGCGTTGAACACACTAACTTTAATAAAGAGTTCTTCCTTTATTGATGTTCAGAAAACTTCTCAAAAACTAAACACAAGCTATTATCTTTCTTATGAGATCATCTTAATTAAGATCTCCTTATATAGGTAATAGAGATCCTTAACTTAACCTATTACACAATGAATTAGGTCTTTTCTTTTCCTAATTTTAATAGCTTTAGTTTATCCTAATTCCTTTAAGGATAACTTCCTTTTCTAGTTATCCTAATTACAATTAAGGATAACTTCCTTTTCTTCATGACTTCCTTTTTAGTGATGTTGAAGCTTATCTCTAACATTCTGCCCTTTAAGCTTCAAGTTTCCACTGCTAAGGTCTTGAACTCGAATCAGCTCCCTCATTTCTTTGAACTTGATTCTTGCTAATGCCTTGGTCAAGATGTCCGCGACTTGCTCACTTCCTGCAATGTGTTCAACACCATGCACACGTCCTTGCACATGTTCTTGTAGATATCCTTTGACTACAAGTCATGACTTGAACTTGTTGATAGTTCCATCCGCATCCTTCTTGATCTTGACCATCCATTTGAGACCAATTACCTTTATATGATTTGGTTTATCAACTCGAATCCATATCTTGTTGATTTAGATGATTTCTTCCGTACAAGCATCTCTCCATTCTTTCAAGTCTTTAGCTTCCTTAAAGCTCATTTGCTCATTATCCTTTGATAGTAGAAGTCTCTCACATTCTTCATTGGATCCTTTAAGAACATGATCAACTAGATAGCTCGGTTGACAACTTGATCTTCGCAGACGTTGAACTGGTTCTTCCGGTCAGGTTGTTCTGCGTGAACATGTTGTTCTGGTTGAACAGGTTGATGTGGTTGAACAGATTGATGTTGATCTTCTATCACATCTTCATCTGTGGTGTGATCATGATCATTATCGAAATCACCTTCTTTATTGCCTCCGGTTTCGATATGATTGTGATCATTATGATGACTGTTATTCACCACCACGAGTCCTTCTTCCTTTCGGTATACTGAACTTTCCTTGCAGCACTTCTGGAACTTTAATCCTTTTAGTACTTGATCAAGCTTCGTGTTCTAGGCTCGTGGAGCTTGCCTTAGTCCGTATAAAGCCTTTTAAAGTTTGAAAACCTTATGTTCTTCTCCCTTCTTTTCAAATCCTTCAGGCTGAGATACGTACACATCTTCTATCAATTCTCAATGTAAGAACGTTGTCTTCACGTCCAAGTGATGGATCTCCCATCCGTTTGTAGCAGCTAAACCGAATAGCAATCTGATCACCTCTATACGAGCAACTGGTGCAAACACCTTTTCAAAGTCGATTCTATGTTCTTGAACATATCCTTTAACCACGAGTCTTGACTTATGCTTGTTGATTGAGCCATTTGCATTCCTTTTGATCTTAAAGATCCACTTGAGGCCAATAACCTTGACTCCGGCTGGTTTGTCTAGTAGCACCCACGTCTCATTCTCCTCTGTAGGATCAATCTCGTCTGTGCAAACTTTTCTCCATTGAACAAGTTTGCTGGCTTCTTGAAAGTTAATTGGTTCGTCATTGAGTTCAAGAAGCAGAAACTCATACTCTATGTCGGCCAGTAATACATAGTCTCCAAGATAGCTAGGACGAGTTGATTGACGTGTTGAGCGCCTAGGTTGTGGTTCGATTTGTTCAACTTCTGGATTAACTTAAACAGGTTTTGGTTGCTGCGCTTCAGTCTCTTCAGCAGCAGGTTCTTCCTGTTGAGTTCCAACCACGAATGGACCATGTCTGTCGTCCATTGTAGCACCCCATGACTTCCGAAACATACCAGGTTCGCTCCGTTCTTCCTTGTTAGATTCCTTCCAATTCCAACACTCTTTCTCATCTTGAATCTCTTGCAACCGGTGTACCATCAGTTGTGTCGCCATGGACCTTATAGTTTTGAAACTAATGTGTCCGAGCCTAGCATGCCATCTCCAAGTATCTTCTTCCATTCTTGTGTGCAAACAGGCTGGTCTACCAACTTCAAGTCGCAACTTATACAGCCGGTTAGGCAACCTTAACACTTTCGCCAGTAGTCTTCCATTAGGGTCTTTCAGTGTTAGGTAGTTATCCCTCATCCTAACATCACATCCTTGTTCAGTAGCTTACCCCAAGCTCAATATATTGCTCCATAGGTCTGGAATGTATTATATGTCGGTCAAGATTCTATGTTCCCCTGTCTTTGCTTCAAATAGTATCGACCCCTTGCCATTGATGTCGACACATGAACCATCTACGAACTTCACCTTTCCTTTAATGCTTTCATTAAGTTCAGAGAAGTATGATCTCTCGCTCGTCATATGGTTACTTGCTCCATTATCCAAGTACCAGATTCCATCTTCTCGTTTGCATTGTACCAGTGTCTTCGGTATAACCTTCTCCTCGTTGAGAAACACGATCTCGTGCATATACAAAGCGACATCAGCTTCCTCTGTATCTGCTTTGTTTAGCTCCTGGTCGTCTTGTTCCTCCTCTGGACAATCAGAGGCGAAGTGGCCTTTCTTCTTGCAACTGTAACACGTAATCTGAGAGTAGTCCTTCTTTCCTTTACCTCTCTCTCTTGTGTGTTGCGCCCTCTTCCTCTGTTTCCTCGACCACGATTCCAACCTCTACCTCTACCTATTGAGTTGTATGATTGATTAGAGTCCATGTACAGAAGGTTCCCTTGTGGCTCTTGTATATATTCTTTCTGAATATGTTCTTCATACGCCTTGAGTCTCCCAACAATATCTTTGAAACTCGTTTTATTCAGATCGAGAACTTGTTCAAGTGAGGCTATGATCTGAATATACTTGCTTCGCGGTAAACTGTTCAAGAACTTCTTTACCAGCTTAGGTTCTTCCATCGCTTGACCTAATGCTGCGGATTTTGAGGCCAATTATGATATCTTGCCAATAAAGATATCTATTGAGTTTGTATCTTTCATCTTTAGACGTTCAAACTCATTCATCCAGGTCTTAAGGCGAGCTTCTTTTACGCGTTCAGCACCAAGATTTCTTGACTTCACGGCTTCCCAGATTTCTTTAGGGGAGTCGACTTCACCAACATGCAATATTAGGTTTTCTGGAATCGATTGGAATGGGAGAGCAGTAGCGATATCCTTCTTCTCTTCATAGTCTGTCCATGATTTAATGGATTCCCAAACCTTGTGTACTCGCAGTAACACCTTCATTCTCATTGCCCATACCGTGTAGTTCGTTGAAGATAACATCGGACAGACCACCGTGGAAGGCACGGCTTCCATTGTCTTCGATGCTGATTTTGAATCACTCATTCCTTCGGTGAAACTTCTTCAATGAATCAAACCTGGAGCTCTGATATCAAATAAAGTGACCAAGAACAAAGGTGTAACCCAAAACGAGAACACGTTCAACCCTAGTTCTAGGCGTTGAACACCCTAGCTTTAATAAAGAATTCTTTCTTTATCGATGTTTAGAAAACTTCTAAAAAAAAACAAAACACAAGCTATTATCTTTCTTATCTTTCTTATGAGCTCATCTTACATTAAGATCTCCTTATATAGGTAATAGGGATCATTAACTTAACCTATTATACAATGAAAAAGGAAATTTCATTTTCCTAATTCTAATAGATTTAGTTAGTTATCCTAATTCCTTTAAAGATAACTTCCTTTTCTAGTTATCCTAATTACACTTAGGATAACTTCATTTTTTTCATGATTTCTTTTTTTAGTGATGTTGAAGCTTATCTCCAACAGGTCATAAGTTTTGACTGTTTGTTACCTTCCTCTAGTGTTTCTTGTGTACGGAAGACAGCAGCATTGTTTTGCATGACTCTTTGCATGTTCAATCTGATTTTAGAAGTTGGAAGCGACCCATTTGAGTTCCTTAGTCGGTGCAACCATTCAATACTCTTCTCACCAGCATCGTTCTCTAAAGGTCTCAGTTTCTCGCCTTTACAAGCATCATAAAAGCAAAAATCTTTCAGAAACACTTACTTGCATCAACATGCAGAGCTGGTAATATATGTATTTGCATACCTGGTTTTTGAATCTCTGCAACTCTGTTTGCACAAGCTCGGCCAAAAACAACAATGTCAAGAAGTGAGTTTGCACCAAGCCTATTGGCGCCATGGACAGATGCAGATGCTGCTTCTCCTGCAGCCATTAGTCCAGGAACTATAGAATCTGAATCATCACCTCTAACAGTAATCACCTGGGACATAACACTTTTCAAATGATGAACATATCCATATGTTGTAAATAGTTTTTGTCATATTGTTTACCTCTCCATGGTAGTTGGTGGGAATGCCACCCATATTGTAGTGCACAGTAGGCAACACAGGAATAGGCTCTCTTGTAACATCGACACCCGCGAAAATAGCAGCAGTTTCAGATATACCAGGAAGCCTCTCCTTAAGAACATCTGGTGGTAGATGGTTTAGGTGAAGGTAAATATGATCCTTCATAGGTCCTGTTATAGAATAATGTTATTTTCTTGTATAATATATGAGTCTCACATTAAGTTAATATTACACTCTCAAAAGGAGTTAGGGTCTTACCTGCACCACGCCCTTCCCGGATCTCCATAGTCATAGATCTTGAGACAACATCTCTTGAAGCAAGATCTCTAGCTGTTGGAGCATACCGGTCCATGAATTTCTCCCCTTCACTGTTTCTGAGAATCCCACCTTCGCCTCGAGCTCCTAAAATATTTAAACTGACAAAGTCAAGAACCAATGTCTTATCTAAATCCTAAAATGTAAGAAGAAACACATACCTTCAGTAATGAGACATCCAGCTCCATAGATACCAGTAGGATGAAACTGAACAAACTCCAAGTCCTGTAGCGGAAGCCCGGCACGTGCCACCATGGCATTTCCATCCCCTGTGCATGTATGTGCTGAGGTTGCTGAGAAATAAGCTCTTCCATACCCCTGAAGACAGTAAGAGATACTGATTTGGTACAATGTGGTTTCAAATATCTAAAGGAAGATACGCTTCAAGCAACACATTATCATCTTACCCCAGTGGCTAAGATCGTAGAGCCAGCGTGGAAACGATGTAAAGTGCCATCTTCCATGTTCAGTGCAATGACTCCCTGACATATTCCTGCTCATCAAATATAACAAAACCATCTGAATGTTGTAGAACACATTCTTCAGAGGATCTCTTAATAGGAATTATATTATTTTAAGTTATTGATTATATAAAATTTCCAAAAGGAGGCAGAACTTGGGAAGCTCTAAATCTTTTGAATAGTGAAGGTAACATGATCTCTATCGATTTTCAAACACAGCTATGGTACGAAATACTCTTAGTTAGTACTTACCATCACTGTTCATAATCAAATCAAGGGCAAAGTATTCAACAAAGAATTGAGTGTTATGTTTCATTGCTTGGCCATAAAGAGTGTGTAACAAAGCATGCCCAGTGCGGTCAGCAGCACATGCGCAACGGTATGCTTGGCCACCTGAATAAAGGGCAATGATAAAAAGGAACTATTAGCAAGCAAACTTTCACATGAAATAATTATAGTTTCCAACTTGAGATTGCATGAATCAAAGATCAAAAACCTTTTCCAAAGTCGAGACTCTGACCACCAAAAGCTCGTTGATATATTTTTCCATCTTCTGTTCGAGAAAACGGCAACCCGTAATTCTCAAGCTCAATCACAGCTTTTGGAGCTTCCCTGCACATATACTGAATTGCATCTTGATCACCTATACAAAAACAAAAGATACCAGTTACTTGCATCTTAAAACAGAAACCATCAGAATTAAGAAAGAAGCTGCTTTCACTAGTGTACATGTTAGATTGCAAATCAACATGTTACATCCACAGTAAAAGAAAAATCAAGATCTAGCTTTCGAAACTTGAAACAATAACAATGCCGGTTCTGAGATTTTGGAGATCCAATACAATAAAATGAGTTCTAAAAAATACAAAACATCAAATTGCTATAAAGTCGTTTAAAAATTAATACTTCTATAGACTACTAAATCTTTCTGAGATGGACTTTACAATTTCTCTTTTTTATTTGACTAAACTTTATAATCTCTCTATACTTCTTTTCCATGATAACAACAATAGAAAAAAAAATGGATCCTAAAAATCTATAAGAAAATCAAAAGCCTCATTCATATGTTTCTAAAGTATGCGTTCAAGACCAGGCCTGACCAAGAATGCCAAAAACAAGAAATCGTCAAGTATTAACAGCCAATCTGTCTAAACTTTGAGACTTTTCAGTCTAAGATCAGCACCATACCTAACCAGTCACTTCCTTTGACGGTATCATACATATGCCATCGCCAGTCATCTTCAGTCATATTACCCAATGCAGCATTTATACCTCCCTGCACAAATTATAGCTTAATCAACAACGGAGCAAAAGATTAAATAAGATTGAGGCAATGTAGTAGTCGATACCTGAGCAGCAACTGTATGAGAACGAGTAGGAAAAAGCTTAGTGATGCAAGCTGTGTTAAAACCATGTTCTGATAGTCCTATAGCTGCTCTAAGTCCAGCACCACCTGCTCCTACAACAACCGCGTCATACTTATGATCAACGATTGTATAATCTCTTGTCGTCTGCCACAGAGAATACAAACAATTTTGAATCAGAATTGGATAATACGATCTCACAAATATTTTCACAGACTAAGAAGATCCAAGCTATTAGAAGGAACCGAATAAAACTAAATAATTCCTTCCCAAGAAACAAAACACAAAATTCCCCAAATCATTTTCTAAACTCGAAAACATTTACACATTAACCTGTGCGGAAATTCTGACTGGAAATCACAAAACAAAATAGTAGAAATCAATAATATATAATAACAAAATGTTACAATTTTTAAAAGTAAATAGACAAATATGTACAAGGATTCAATTTATTTTCTTAACTCAATAATATCTCACGTAAATTTACACATTTAACTTGTAGATAGTTATGGATTAAGACGAACAAATCATATTGGTCGACCAATTCGTATTTAGTCACATAGACGCTCGAAACCCCCCAAAGACTAAACGAGAACGAGGATTCAAACAGTATGAAGACAACAATGTAGTCGTACCGAACGAGCAGAGAACAATCTTGTGGAGACTTGAGAACTGATGAGAGCACCATCAGATTCCGATCTCCTCGACGCAGCTCGAACGCGACGAGACACAAACCGCCACATTCCTCCTTTCGTTACTACGTACTCAGCACAAGGTCTTTACGATGGTTAATGGCATTTTGTCAACACCATGTCTCGTTTTAAAATTGGAGTCCCTCTCACAAGTGGGGTTGATCATGGCACGTTGAGAGTTATTCAAAATTCTTCTGCCACGTTGGTTACTGGGCCTTCTTATTAGACCCAAGTTTGACCATGAAGCCCATAATCTGGTAGCGTCGGGATAACAGCAATCGAAATGCATGCTTAGCTTTGGCGAAAGCAGTTGGTTGCTCTCATACAAACACACACGCAGGATAAGAAAGAGACATCAGAGATCCAACGAACCGATTCAGACAGAGATCGGTACCGACAAACTGAGATTTGGGGTGAAAGAGAGAGAGAGAGAGAGATGGAAACAAGGGAGAGAGATCTGGAGCGGCTGATTCCGATGCATAAGTCCGGAGAGGTCGTTCTCTCGGTTCCGTCGTCTCCTCTTGCTTCGCCCATTCACGTCGCCGGAAGAGAGGTTATCCTCTCTCTCTCTATCTCTTTACAAATTTAATGCAAGTTTGTAATGATTGGTGTATCGTTTGCGTTTGACCTAGAGTGGTAGTTACTTGTGTGTTAAGTTATTCGATGTTTTATATGTACAAAACAAACAGGCGGTTTACAAAGTCATCCGAAGCTGGGCCTCCAAAAAGTTCATGACCGGATGGTACTTAATCTCGGTTGCTTTGTCTCGCTGAAACATAACTTAATTGGTTTCATTAGTTTTATTTTGTTATATAGTGTCATCCTTCTTCCAATCGCCGTCACATTCTACTTCACATGGTGGTTTATTCATTTCGTTGACGGTTTCTTCTCCCCAATCTACACTCATCTCGGAATCAATATGTTCGGTTAGTTCTTCATTTCATCTCTAATTAGCTACGTACGTACATTAAAAATATTTTGTCAATTAATGAAATCTAACACAACTTGTTTATACTTATGGCAGGTCTTGGGTTTGTGACATCCATAACATTCATCTTTGTGGTTGGTGTCTTCATGTCCTCATGGCTAGGAGCTTCATTTCTCAGCATTGGAGAATGGTTTATCAAGAAAATGCCTCTCATCAGCTACATCTACTCAGCTTCTAAACAAATCAGCGGAGCAATCTCCCCAGGTCAATTTCACAAAAAAAAAAAAGAATTATTAAGAGGTTTTATCTTCTACGTCAAAACCACATTATATAATATTAGTTTCATCCTGAATCTTGTAAACTCTAGATTTTGTCTAAGGTGTTTTTTCTAGTTGAGCTAACTACACTAAAAAAAAGACTACAACTTTATTTATCTAAACTTACACTTTTTCTCCTTTTATCATCAGATCACAGCTCAGGTGCATTCAAGGAGGTAGCCATTATCAGGCATCCTCATAGGGGAGAATACGCTTTTGGATTCATTACATCGACTGTGATTCTCCGAGGCCGTGCTGGTGGAGAAGAGCTCTGCTGTGTCTATGTCCCCACCAATCATCTTTACCTTGGAGACATTTTCCTCATTAGCTCAAAGGACATCATAAGGCCTAATCTCTCTGTCCGTGAAGGCATAGGTAACTTGATCTACCTATCTCCCAAAGAGATTATACACATTAGCTGATCTCATTGCTCTGTTTCAACCTTTTCTCTTGCTACAGAAATAGTCATATCTGGTGGCATGTCAATCCCAGAGATACTAACAACCCTGGACGCAGAGACTATTCACAGGACAGTAGCAGGAAGCTTTGCTATTCCACAAGTGTAAAGTCGATGACTCATTGTTTCTTGTTTTTTCTATCCGAAGGTTCAGTCTCCGGTGGAGCCTCCGATTTTAGGTGACTTTCAACGTTTGTTAATCCAAGAATGTTGGAAAAGTTTTGAACTCATTATGATATATGAGTGAAAGGTTCATAAAGTTTGAGTATGTGTTTAAGCCTTGTATTAGTCTAGACACTAAACAATAACAAAGAAAATATTAGAAAAGTTGGAACAAACTCTAAGATGCGCGAGAACATAGATCTTTCTTCATATAATATCAATGTGTTTTGTTATCAAATGCTATAAAAGGTTGAGAGATCTCGAAATCGTTTCATAAGCAGAACAAACAGAAGGATACACTAACCAAAAGAGCAAAGAGCTTGTCTGATACTAAGACAAGAGAACAACGTAGCTCACTTTTTGTTTTTTTTTTTTATTCCAAGGCTTTTTTCCCCAGCAACGTAGATTTTTTTTCTTCATATGCCTATCTCGGATAAGCAGAGACTAGACATAAAAAAAAATTGTTGCAGAAATAAAACAACATTAAATCTAAATGTCCATGTCACACTTAGCTTCAATATATATAACTCTATATATATAAAAAGCCAATGCCTATCTTTATTTATCTTTTAAAAAGTTAAAAACGTTTTGATGATTTTTCAAACATTAAAAAAAAAAATGTAATTGTCAAAACAAAAAGGAGACCGATAAGAGAAGTTTCATTTCATTTATTTTTGTATTTACATGTTTACACAGTTGCATCTCAGTAAACATTTAAAACTCTCAGCCTTCTAGAACGTGTAGTTATTACTTTATAGTTGGTGCGTAACACCACTCGATAACTTAGTCATGAATCTAGAGGTGTAAATTTGTTTAGGATGCAATTCAATATTCAGTGCTCTAGAAGAGAACTCAATGCATCCAGTCAAACTATTTGTTATGAATTAAATGTGTTTTTAGTGTATTGAGGAAAATAATTGATATATATTTTGAACTTGGCTCCGAGCATAATTTTGAACCGTTGACTGACCAGCGCATCCGCGTGTATCTGTTACATTTTTATACATTGATATTTATTTTTCATAAATAGTGTTATATATTTTAAATGGTCGTAATATAACTAATTGTATTCAAAAGACCTGGATTGAATTGGGTAACATGGGTATTTTTGGTATAAACATCTGAACCGTTTCAGATCCATTTGTTGTTTATATATTTTTAGGTTCTTATACTTCAGTTGCGAACTCATCAAGATCCAGAATGACCCAACTCAAAACCAACACATAAATTTAATATTCAAGCGGGACCTAATTTCAAAAAAAATCCGATACCCGAAAAGAACAACTCGTACCTAAATGGATTGCCAATGTTCATGCCTAACTAATTTTATAAACTAATAAAAAAACTCTTTCTATGTGTTTTGCTAAATTAAGTAAAATAAAAAGAGTTTTTTATTTAGTAAAATAATTATATGGAGTAAAAAATTAAGTGACAATAAATGTATACATTTTAATTTTTTTATTTAAGTTATTATTTTATTTATAAAAATATGTCTTTGAATTATGTTTTTGACTACGTAATTTTTCACCGATTGGAACTAAAATTAAAAAAACAAGTTTTAGTAAAACAAACTAAATTGAACGTGTAATAATATGCAAAACCCAGTTATTTTATATTTTTGATTTTATAATTGGCATAAAGTTAATGTTTATGAACTAATAAATAAAAATATGCACTAATATTATTACAGTTATATAATTAGTGATGTGATGTATTGTTAAGGTAATACTCTCTCCGTATTCTTTTAAATGAAGTTATAGGATATTTATCTTGTGTCAATATACTTGAAGTTTCTAAGAAAACAATGCAAAAAGTAGTGATATAAGACTTTGTTTGCCCTTTCATTATTATTTCAAAGTAGAATTAATTATAGTGCGAGTGTCTTACGAGATGTGATAATTAATCAATGGAGAAGAGTATAAAAGATATTGTATTAGGTACCTTAATATGTGTGAAAATCATATAACGTCATATATATATAAACTGAGGGAGTATAATTAATGATATTGTTAAACTGACTAAAATATGGAAAGATAATTAACGTAATTATACTAATGAAATTCCTAAAAAAACACTATACTTCTTTTTATATTGCTATTGATATTTATATTGATATCTATGGTTCTAAATAGTACCAAAAATTATTTCAATTTTAATAATATAAACTAGGATTGGATTCGCGCACCCGCGCCTATGGTTGTTCAATTTTATATTTTTTTGAAAGTTTTTAGAATGCCCATATTTATATGTTTGTTACATTTTTAATGTCCTCAACTTGTTTGTTCATGTTTTAGCTAATAAACATATTTCTTATTGAGATTGTTTTTTTGTCATCTTAATGTGATTGTTTTTTTTTTCAACAGCGTGTGTTCCTTGCTCATTTCATTTTAAGATTGTTATATGTTTTGATTGTTTAGATTTATGCATAAATTTGTTGTAAAATTAGGTAGTTTGTATATGATTAAATGTGATAAAATTATAGTACTACAAAAATAAGTTTAAGTATTGCTTTGAAAATTAGTTATATTATAATATATTTTAAAACTTGGTCCAATAGTACTACATAAATAAACTTATGCTGACTGATTTTGATTCAGTTTAGTTTACCGATATCTATTTCCAAGACATGGTCTGAATTTCAGATATATTTTTTTTTCTTAGACAAAAAAGAATGTAAAGAAGAAACTGAGATCAAAAGAAAACATCAATTGTGTCGAATGGAGTGAGATCATGCTTATCTATGGATTACTGCAGTTGATCGTATCTTAACACTAAGATAGTTAGTACAAAATACTAAACTGTTATAAATCATGGAGTGGATTGTCATTAACCAGACCCGGACCGAGACCGGCCCAATACCTAGTAGATGGAGAGATGGCCAAAGCCTAGAGAGAGGAGAGAGAGAGCCGGCTTCAGGAGAGAGAAAGGCGGCCACAAAGCTTGGAGAAAAGGAAACCCTTTCATTTTCCTAATAGATGTAATCTTTCCATTATTATGTATTAGTAGTTTTCCTAATCCTAGTGAGTTTAGGTTTTGGATACTTTCCATTCATCTTCATCTTGTAATCCTTATATAAAGGAACCCCCTTGATCATTAATAATAACACACATAAATATTCAGTCTCTAAACACTCTATTTACAACACGTTATCAGCACAATAGACTCCAAAACCCTGAGACAAAACCTAACCTAAAATCCGTCACACATAAACCCTAAATCAGGCGCAACTTAAATTCGATCTATCTCTCAAACCCTGAGGAACCAGACGACGAGCCACATATCAAATTGAAGACCTTGACGAGACGAATCCATCAGCGTAAACCGTTCATCGATCCGATCTCAGACGCGCCCACACTCACAGAAACAATACGCGACGCTGTCTTGGTCTTTTGGAACCCTAAATTGTTCTTGCTTGCGTTCCGACTTGCAAACTCCGATCAAGCTCAACTCCGGTCAAGCTCTGCTTCAGACGTTCCCTGTCCGTGATCAACGTCCTCAGCCTCAGCTCAGTTTGCGTCCAGCTCAAACCAAATCCCCGACCAGACGCAACCGTCCGCGAGAAGAAACAAGCTCGCGATAGCCCTCGGCAATGCGACCCGATAGGAGCCGTCCCGCGTCCGTTCGTCTCAGCTCGTCTCTGATCTTGGAGGTCCGGTTTCTACAATCTGCAAAACAAAGGTAATCCTAATTCTGAGAACATGAATCGAACCTGGTTGTTTTGTAAAGATTGAAACCCTAAAAGATAATCTCTAAAACTAAAAGCCATAGGTTAAATAGATCAATCCCCTATGAGTAAATCGAAGCTCTATAAGTTCAATCTAAAACCTAAAAACGAGATTGATCCATTGATCAATTAAAATCAGAACCTT
>NC_027750.1:34605238-34607356 GCF_000695525.1 Brassica oleracea var. oleracea
CTAATAGATATGCAACTAAGAAATAGAATTGAATGCATCTAGATCTGGTTTTGTATATGGCCGTGTGGCCTAATACATTGTTCATACTTGTGGCCTTGTGCCCTTGATTGATTAAAAGCCGTGTGGCTTAGTGCATATCAAAGTGACCGTGTGGCCTAGTATCCGGATGGTTATATAAACCGGATTGCATCATGATCCGATCCTTAAGATCGTTGTATCTTATAATGGCCGTGAGGTATAAGCATCACAATGCAAAGCCGTGAGGCCTAAGCATCACAATACATGACCGTGTGGTCCAAAGTATCATAGAGAGGCTTAAGAAATCATATGCACTGATTATTTAAATTCGTTGCAAGAATTCTAAATCATGAATTGATTGATGATTTCAGATGCCGAGATATGAACCCATGGATTATGCCATTCTAAATCTGTCTGTAGATAATTATCTAGAATGGGCAATGAACACTTCAGTTACCCTAAAATCAAGAGGATTCATAAGGAGTATCATTCAGGGTGATTATGCAACTAGAAGTGAAAAGTTAAGAGCCATTACAATAATGCGCCATCATCTCACTAAGGAACTGAGAAATCAGTATCTACATATTGAGAATCCTCGTGACCTTTGGACAGAATTAAATTAAAGTCTAGATACACTATGTTATTATTACCAAAGGTCAAACATGAATGGATGAGTCTCAGAATCCAAGACTTTGAGACAGTGGCCGAGTTTCACTTTGCCTTGTCCAGGGTCGTGTACCAACTGAGATTATGTGGAGAAGAGGTAACAGATAATGATTGTCTATTCAAGACATACTCCACATTCCATCCAGAAGATTTGTTGTCAAAACATATCTACATAGAAAGAGGTTCTACCACTTACAATGACCTGATCTCTTGCTTAACGGTGATTGAGCTTGAGAATGACAAGGTACTAAAAAAAAGCAGTGAGATGAAATATCCTGAGGAAATGGATCAAGATGAATCCAAGGCAGCCGTGTCCAATGCAATAGATGGACAGGCCGGCTTATTTCTAAAAGAAAGATCTCGACATGATAATTTTTATTAAGTCTTTGATTTTTTGATTTACTTTTAAACCTATTTGATGGCATTCACGATTCCTATATGGCATGATAGGATTAGTCATCCTAAAGTCTAAACTTGATGCAAAGATTGAAAAGACACAGAGTTATCCCGTAAAAGATCTCACATTGTGAAACATGTACAAAAAGAGAAACTCATTAGGCTTAATTGTCCCAAGAACCACGACCATATAGTATGATCATGAGGGGGAGAGAGGATAAACCCATGATCAATACTACAAGTTCGTGTACTACTATAACGGCCAAACAATAAAGGCCATGAGAGACAACGGCCTTCGGCCGCAAAGGCAATAATCAGCCTCGTGTACTACTATGGCCTAAAACCATGTTTAGGATGGCCAAACCATAAGGCCATTACTCGGCCAAAGAGACCATGTTATGAACAGGTCGGCCGCAAGGGCCATAACCGGCCAGAGAGGTCATTATCTATAAGACTAAGATTCTAAAGTCTATAAGCTTGGAGACATTATGTTTTACAGGTAAGAATGATAATATGCATCAGGCCATATAAGTGAGCATAGATATTCCCATCTCAGATTGAATACGGGTCATAAAACCAGACATACACCATCTTAAGAGATTTTGAATAAACCACCACATACATACATGTGCCGTCTAAGATGGAACCTCAGAAGAGGACTGGGAATATATAAGAATAAGATCTTCTCCACGAATTCAAAAGGACCGAGAGCCAAAACATGGGTGATCAAATAGTGGCCAGGTACGGATTGCATGAAACAAATGAATCCGAATATTAAAGGAGAATGATTATAAACTGGATAGAGAATGTTAAAAGTACGAATGGTTTTAACCATCATTGTCTTCGCAAAAGATCCTCGAACTAGAGATTATGATTTAAGACGTCAAAAGAAAGATTATATAAAGCTAGCTAATTGAGAAGCTAATAGAAATGCCAGACACTGACCCGAGAAATGACTAACCAGCTTAGCACCAAATGAATGTCCTAGAAGAGACATAATCAAGTTGCTATAGAGTCTATACAAGATAGACCAAGTGT
>NC_027750.1:34607757-34607865 GCF_000695525.1 Brassica oleracea var. oleracea
CTGTCCGTCTAAGGGCGTCCGGCTCTTCAGCAAAGAACGTCTGGCTATCCCACTAGACGCGTCCGGCTTTTAAGACTAAAAGGCGTCTGGACCTTCTTATTGATCACA
>NC_027750.1:34607941-34621549 GCF_000695525.1 Brassica oleracea var. oleracea
ATAATATATACTTAGCGTGTGATATGATCCACATCAACTAAGGTCATGAGACGCCATCATTAAGATAGGAATGCAAAGAATAATGAATACGGCATTACCTAAGGCAAAAAAATCGATGTCCACATCCATGAGAGTGTTCGGCCGTAGAGCCATAATAACGACTTCAGGAGAGAGAAAGGCGGCCACAAAGCTTGGAGAAAAAGAAACCATTTCTTTTTCCTAGTAGATGTAATCTTTCCATTATTATGTATTAGTAGTTTTCCTAATCCTAATGAGTTCAGGTTTTGGATACTTTCCATTTATCTTCATATTGTAATCCTTATATAAAGGAACCCCCTTGATCATTAATAATAACACACAGAAATATTCAGTCTCTAAACACTCTATTTACAACATAAACTAATTTCTTTACATTCTCAAAGAAAATCTGACTTCTGTCTGGGCAAAAAAAAATTAGCAGAACCTTCATATAGAGAGATACATTAAGGTCGTTTGTTTTTTTAAATTTGGTAAAAATTGAAATCGTTAGTTAGGCGAGATCAAGATCGTTCTAAACATTGCGGCACGTTGAGCTCGGTAGATGTGAGCTATTTTGCAAGTAGAATGGATTCTGTTACCCTACATTCAAAACACGGATCATGTTAGACAATAGCAAGAAAATATTAGGTGAAGAAAGTGCTCAGAATGTAACAAACGTTTAGAAACATAAGATACCAATTGGTCGGCTAAAACAATCTCGAAGGTATCTCCTCCAAACGATGTGTGTTGCTTCCATGAACGTCATTTAACTTTGAACCCGCCATGAATTTTTAAAAGGTCTGAGTTATGTGAGACGAGTAAAAGATGTAATCTTAAACATGTGTTTTGGTTTTTCTGCGTAGAATGATTTGCCTTTTACTCAATAGAGATGAGATATATATATATATACTAGGTAATAACCCGTGCCTTGCGCGAAATATGATTATTAGTTTCGTTATTATTTTTAAAGGAGAAATTAAGCTGTTTAATATGGATATCGGTTCGGTTTTAGGTTGTTTTTTTGGTTTTTAATCTCCTAAAATATAACTATCATTTTAAATCAATATTTATTTGGTTTGTTCGGTTAAAATTTTTTTTTTCTGTAATAATCAAAAATTACTATTATTTGTTTGTTTATCAGTCATGGGGATTTGTTTGAGTGCCCAGGTCAAAGCTGAGAGCCCAGGTAAAAGACATTTTCTCCCTTTGTCTCATCTTCTGGAGGCAAAGTTCTTAGATTTGTTATTTCTTCACCTGCAAGTTTTGATTATTTCATCTGAGGGTTAGGGCAAAAAATTAGATATTTCTGTTGTGTTTTTTTTTTTTTTTTGTGGGTTTAGGGGCGAGTCCCATGTATGTAAAAGTATATAAAGATGGTTGATAAATATATAAAGATACTACTAATTAATATTAAATGACATTTTTTTCAAAATAATACATGAAAAATAAAATTATTAAAATGAAATTATCTAAAAATAAAAATATTATAAAATTTATATAAACTATAATATATAACTGATATATAATTCTTTAAATATATATATATATATATATATATATATATATATATATACATATAACAGATCAAATTGGATATTCGTTCCTATAAATATTTATATTTGTGATTTCCTTTTTTTTTACGGACATTGCATTTTAGTATTTGATTTGCTTAGTAGAGTAACAGATATCCGGATTTTTCGGTTCGAATCAAAAGGGATAACGAATCGAATCAAAATTTATGAATAATTTGTCCAGCTCTGTTCGTAAACAGTAAAAATAACGTAAAGTAGAACCATGCATGTGAGTTTTATATTAAAAAACGTAAAGTACATAGTGTGAACATATTTATATAGAGTTTGACTGAAAAATTCTCTACATGTGATGTGTCTATTTTAGTGTGAACGCATTTATGACAATGCTTCTACACGTAACATGTGTTCAGTTTAATGTGAACGCATTTATTACAATTTGTCTCCTTTAATATATAAGGGATAGTTGGGATCAGAAAGGGTATGGTAAATGAGAGAAATTATAACAAAAGATTTGGTTACTTATGATTTGAACGAATTCAAAAGAGAATGTATGTTTTCAATAATTTAATATACATTCCGTTTAAAGAATATGCAATTTTAAAGATTATCCTACCCATACGTGATTTGCAAGTTTTGTAAAAATAATAATAAGATTGTGTAAGTTGATTGATAACGTTTTTTTTTTATATTGCATAGCAATAGGAGTATTTTTTGGAATTTTATTGAGTTAAGGAAACTATGAAATCATAATTATATATGGTATATTCGTTTTTAAGATTACCAATACTTGATTTGCAAGTTTTGTAAGCTTAATAATAAAACTGGTGTTAGTTGATTGATATCGTTTTTGTTATTTATTTTGCGTAGAAATAGGAATATTTTTTGGAATGTTATTGAGTTAAGGAAAAAAAATTATTAGTATTGATTAGTTTAAATATTTTCACCATGAATATATAATGATATGCACTAATTTATCTTAGGTTATTAACTAATTGAATTAAATATATAGAACTGAATAAATTATTTTATACATATTTGATAACCCGTACGGCTATTCATACAAGGAACTGAATAAACAAAAATTAAATGAGAAACATGTTGTTGATAACGATTTCTAATAATGATATAATTTGGATTGAAATGATGTGGTAAGTTTGCATACAATAAAATTTTTAATTTGATTAAACGAACATTATATATTGGTTATGCCGTCCAACATAAGCGCTTCTTGGTTATAAACTTCGGTTAGTTGATTATGGAAACAAGTAATTTTAGGTGGAGTTGGTTTTGTGGTATTGTTAATTTAATCAGGATGGTCTAGCCGTATGGTTTAGCAAACTAATAAAACTACTGTTTTTTGGCCAGTGGCAAAAGATAGTAAATATTTAGAAAAAATCTGGGTTAACTACAAAATTACTTCTATTTTAATAGTTTTGATTTAATAGTTTAGATGTATATATCTAAACAGCTACGGAAACAGGACTAATTTACTTCTAGAAGGTGTTCCTCCTAATTCTTATCTTTTTGGTTGGTCACGATTCAATGTCTTGATTTTCTGGAGTTAAATGTGATTTTATGTGGTCTCCAAGCATAACAGTTTATATATATATCTGAGCTTTTCGTCTTGTTGTGAATAATCAAAAACTATCACCTATCAGATATTTCATACACTGCAAGCAATAGCGATGTCACCCTTGCTCTGTTTCCTCTCACTCTTATCCATTTTATTATTTTCTTTCTTGATCTTCTTTAAGAAACTCAAAAGTGGGAAGCTTCCTCCGGGACCACAGAAGCTTCCGATCATTGGAAACTTACACAACCTCAACGGACTGGCTCACACATGTTTTCAAAACCTCTCCCAAAAGTTCGGACCAGTGATGCTTCTCCGTTTAGGATATGTCCCCACGGTCGTGATCTCATCGAGAGAAGGTGCAGAGGAAGCTCTCAAGACCCACGATCTTGAATGTTGCAGCCGACCAGAGACTGTCGCGACCAGGATGCTCTCGTACAACTTCAAAGACATCGGGTTCGCGCCTTATGGTGAGGAATGGAAATCTTTAAGAAAGCTCGTGGTTATGGAGCTCTTGAACGCGAAGAAGCTCAAATCGTTCAAGTATATTAGAGAGGAAGAGAATGACATTTTGGTCAAGAAACTGAGAGAGTGTGCACTGACGGGATCACCCGTGAATCTTACGAAGGCCCTTTTCACGCTGGTTGCGAGCGTCGTGTGTAGGCTCGCGTTTGGTATAGATATTCACAAGTGCGAGTTCATCGATGAGGACAACGTTGCGGATCTAGTTCATAAGTTTGAGTTGCTCATCGATGGTTTTGCGTTCTCTGATTTCTTCCCTGGAGTGGGTTGGTTTATCGACCAGATATCAGGACAGAACAAGACACTGAACAATGTTTTCTCGGAGCTAGACACGTTCTTCCAGAAAGTGCTCGATGAACATCTGAAGCCTGAAGGAAGAGTATCAGAGAGCCCTGATGTCGTTGACGTGATGGTTGATCTGATGGAGAAGCAAGGGAAAGACGGTGACTCGTTCAAGCTCACCACAGATCATTTCAAAGGAATCATCTCGGTATCATCTTTTTCCACTTCAAAGTTTAAGCAAAAAAAGACATATTTTTCCATTTGGGATTGTCAATTTTTGGAATGAAATAATATGGAACTCTATTCTATTCATTCCACAATCTTTTTTTTTACCATTTGTTATGGATGAAATCATTTCATCAATTCTACCAAAAAAAAAAGACAAAACAAAAAATCATTCCATTACAATTTTGTTCTATCAGTTAAGTAATGCATTTCATTTATTTTCATATTCCATTCATTTTTAATCCAATAATTTCATTTTATTGTTTACCAGTTACTTATCATTTAAAGATTCCGACAAGGTATCATTCTTACACGTAATGTGAATGTGTCAGGACATATTTCTAGCAGGTGTAAACACAAGCGCCATCACTCTAGCCTGGGCCATGACAGAGCTGATCCGAAACCGTAGAGCAATGAAGAAAGTACAAGACGAGATTCGGACAACACTCGGAGACAAGAAGGAGAGACTCACAGAAGATGATCTCAGCCAGCTTCACTACTTCAAGCTCATGGTCAAGGAAACATTCAGATTACACCCAGCTGCTCCTCTTTTACTTCCAAGAGAGGCAATGTCTGAGATCAAGATCCAAGGCTATGACATCCCAGCTAAAACCCAGATGATCATCAATGTATACTCGATCGCACGCGATCCAAAAATTTGGACAAACCCAGATGAGTTTAATCCTGATAGGTTTCTGGAGAGTTCGATAGATTACAAAGGACTGAACTATGAGCTGTTACCATTTGGGTCTGGTAGGAGAATATGTCCAGGGATGATGATGGGGATAGCTAACGTGGAAATGGGATTGTTGAACTTGCTCTACTTCTTCGACTGGGGAATGCCTGAAGGGAAGACTGTGAATGACATGGACTTGGAAGAAACTGGATCCATCATTGTCAGCAAGAAAGCAACTCTTGAGCTTGTTCCATTTATTAATAACTGACATGACTATCATGAAGCAAATCATTTTGTGTTTTGATTTTGCATCATATTATTATAATAAAGAAATTGAACTCAGCTTCTTATAGTTTTGATTTTTGCAATATTGGCACTATATTAAGATTATATATTTGAAAACGTTAACATATAACAGAAAAAAAAGGGTTTCAAAAAAAAAAAATAACAGAAACAGAGTTTGGTTTTGGTAGAACTGATTTGAAGTATATTATATCATCTTTTTTGTTAAATACATCTCCAACTCATAGTACTATTTTAGTGTGATTGCAACACCAAAAAAACTCATTTCCAATCCAACTGTAAAACATTATTATAATGTTGCACTAAAAAATGTAATTTTTAATGTTAGTTGAAGATGCTTTGTGTGAAATTCACGTTGAAATAGTGTTTGGAGTTGGGTTGTAAATGGCTCAAAAAAATTTGAAACATATTATTTTATCGACGAAATTAAGCAAATAAAAAATATAAAGAAAAAGTAACAGTTTTTACTGTACCCAAAAAAACATCACACTGTTAGGAACAAAAATTCATAAGTGGAGAATTTATATCAATCTATTCTTTTTCTTAAAAATAAATAAATATTGTAATGGTCGAAATAAAACTGATAAACGACTATTGGAAAGAACTGAACTAGATATAAGTACTGATTGTTTCTATATTTTAAAACAGCCTTAGTTTAGATTTTCAAAAAAACATATTATTAGCCATTCTTGATTCAGATTTTGGTTTTATTTCTTTAAGGCTGTCCAATCCAGATTTTAGTTCAGGTTTTTTCGGTTTTTCGGTATTTCAATTTGTTAAAAGTTAGTTGTCGTATTAAGACCATATATAATTTGATTTGATTTGGATTATATATTATCAGATTTTAGTTTATTCAGTTTTATACCAAAGAATCACTAACTACATTTATCTCTTATAAAATAAAGATAGTTTCGGTATTCTAACATTTAAATAGAATATTTTATGTTTTAATTATATATTAAAATAATTAGTATAAGTAAAAAATTAATAATTACCCTAATTTTCATAAAATAAAATAAAAATAAGAAAAGCTAGTAATGTCATAATATTATTAAAACTACATTTTAGCACAAATATATATCAACAAAATTCTATTTTATTTAAATTGACGAAGAAGAGAAAAAAAATAAATTTAAACTTAAAACAAAATTACTAAATTTAATGTTTTAAATATTAAAATCATATCAATAAAATAAATTATGTATATATTATCATTTATATTTAATTAATATATAAATATATTACTACATTCAACCTAATCGGTTTGTTCGATTTATTTGATTTGGTCAGTTTATATACCACCATATCTTTTTATCAAAATATACCACCATATCTATATACTTTTTAAAAATAACACTCAATTCGGTTTAATCGATACCAAATCCAAACCATGTTTTTTCTATTTCGGTTTGGTTTTAATTGGTTCGGTTTTACCGGATTGTACACCCCTAGTATTTCTTTTAAAATCACTTTATCTTCCAATCAAAACTTTTAACAAATAGAATTCCTAAAATTAGGAAAACTAGTTTTTCAAAACTGAATTAATTTATGAAAAAGCTAAAAACCAACTTTTATGGGTTTTAATAAAAACGATTTTATATAAAAGGTGCAACATTTTAATTTATTAATAATTAAAGTAATAATAAGAAGAAGTGGAATCTTGGTTACCAGAAGAAAAAAACTCCAAGAAAATCTCCAAGAAGAAGATTTCTCCTTATTGGAAATTCGTGATTTTTGTTTTCAAAAATCTAAAAAGACCTACATATCCTATATCAATTTCTTTCAGAGCAAGTATAGAGTTTTTTTTCTTTTTGAACGTCCGCAAGTATAGAGTTATTGTAAAGCGTTCTCACTGATCTTGGAATAACATATGTATCTATCTATCTATATCACTACTATATAAAAGGAGCTACTTTTGGAACTTCTAAGGGGTGCCACGTCGGATGAAATATTTCTAGCCAATCATTTTGCCATGTCAGCTTGAATTCTACGTACTACTCAATTCTTCGGCGACAAAAAGAGTTCTGAGTTTTTCGAGCTTTGTATAAAGCCCATTGAGTGGCCCAATAAAGGTATCAAAATCGCATCTCCAAACACGGGGAACGTCATTTTGTTTTCCTCCTCTTCGACAGCTAAACACTTAGCCTCTCAGTCGTCCTAAAAACCAAAAGCGCCACCATCGAACCGACGAGCCACCAGAGAACGAAAAACCATAGAGGTCAAACCGCACAGATGACCTACCAGTCTCGCCAAAAAATATTTCAATCTCTCAAGGAAATAAAATTCCAAGCTGTGACTCAAAACTGTCACTTTATGCCTGTCATGCATCTGGACCAGGTCCTCAGAAATATGGCAATCGAGGATCTAGAGGACACAATCCACAAATCAAGCCTAAGATCAGAAGAATCATGGTATTTCATATAAAATCCTTTATCTACCATGCTCTATCTTTTTTAACATATAATTGTTGTGTTTGGTGTACCCACCCAACAAATGGGTTGGGTTTTATCGTGATGAAGAGTAAGAAAATGCGCTTTTGAAAGAATTTTCATGTTCTTAAACCCTCCGAAATCCCATAGAAATAGTGGCACGAATCTAGAACATTTCTGATTTTTTTAATTGAAATATAAAGAAGGAAAACTTATCACGCTAGAAGTTTATGATGTTCAATGTGTGGTTTAAGAGATATGTTTAAACGTTCTCTTGAAGTATAATATATAATCATATACCAAATGGTTATGTTTTAGAGCATGATATATTGAATACATTGCTATTGATATAGGTTCCATTTGGTAAAGTTGTGAGATGTCCGAGCTGTTTGATTGGCATTGCTGTTCCACAACCCCAGAATGGAGTTCAGGTAACGATGTCCCCATCCGATCGACAGTTAGTGATAAGCGTTTTCTACAAATTTAACTATCAAATATGTTTCGTATGTTCCTAGATTGTCTATGTGATGCAGCTTATTTTGGTTCTAGAGAGTGGGTTGTGTTTCGTTATTTGACCTAAAAAAGACTGAGATGTGTGGTGTTTTGATGCTGAAATATTCACTTATTCTAAGGAGCACAATCTTTTGAACGCAGCAAAGACGTTCCTTCGTAGGAAAAAGGGCTAAAGACTAATCCAGATAAAGAAGAACAAAGTCACCTCTTCCATGCACTCTATAGTGGTGAAATTCCCATCGTAAACACAGTTTAATATTAAAAGAATGAAGTTAGATACAGAATTTTAACCGTTGCAATGGATTTCACGTACAAACAGCTTCGGATACAGCAGAAACGCACCAGTTTGGCGCTGAGACAGCTGAGCTCCCTGTGCAAGAAGAAGAAAGAGTGACAATTGCGTTTGCTGTTCCATAACATGTTTGCAGACAAGTGAGGCACTGAACAATACCATGTTTTTTTTCTAACATTTACATTTAGTCTGAGGCTTAAGTAGAAACTCCATTATTCCACAGGAAAGCATTGCTCAACAGATAGAGCAGATCTTGGAACTGGAAAACCTTGAAGAGGTATACAATTCTAAAATTACTTTACATCCAAATCAAATGTTTATTTAGTGAAATCTTCCAGTTCATTTGGGACAAAAGAAAGCATACTTGCTTTGTGTGTTAATGTTACTTTGGTGTTTGTTGTATGAGATGCAGAAATGTAAACTATAGGCCGAAGCAAACGATGAGACTTCTCAGCTCTCAACCTTAAACCTCTCTATTAACAAAAAAAAAAAAAACCTGGTGAGGAAATCATTATCATCTTCAATCATCATCATCATCATCATCAATCATCACAACATAGCTCATCCTCATGGTAAGCAATCATCTTTCAGCGACATATGTATGGCCTTAATGATGTCTCTGCGGAACTGCAAACTAGATTCTTCAGTGACATGAACCTGTGGAATGTTGAGTTTATGATGATATACATGTAGGGTATTATAGAACCCTTGGTTTTAAAAAGCGTGCCTTAGGGTTGCTAAGGCTTATTAGAATCTATATCTCTCTTTCTGGGAGGAACACAGAGCTTGATGTAATCATAACACGAGAACTCGAGAAGGTTTGCTGATTTCCTAAACCTTGTGTGTTTACCATGCTTAAGTTGTTTGTTGAACTAATTGTATTTTATTTTCGATCTGATTTATACTATGTTTGTTTGTTCAGTATTTGCAAGTTGTTGGGTTGTACGAGGATAAGGAGGAAACATGTAGAATGAAGGAGGTTCTGGGGAGTCTTGATCAGTTTATACTACTTTGTAACTATAAGAAATTGTGCTTATAGATATTTCATTTATGGTTATGATAAGGATTGAATGATCAGCTGCTTCATGAGACAATGCAGAACAGCAGAGATATTTACTTCCGGCTAGGGGTAACCATAAAGATATATAGAAGATTAACTTTGTTTTACTCTCTCTTTTTTTTTGCGCTGAGAAGTGGGAACTCTTTGGTGTAAAGTGATAAGGCATTTCGTGAATTGGTTGAAAGCTATGTGTTTCTTTGTTATGTCTCACATTCCTCATAACAAAATAATACACTAATCTATAGATTGCTTATAAATTTCTGAATATTAATATTTTGCATTACTATAATAAAAATAAATTTACATAAATGTAATTCTATAACTTTAAAGAAAATAAAAACTATTTTCACATTAGAGATCACGCAGTATAATATAAAACTAGGTGTTTTGCCCGCACATGCGAGCATAATTTTCTCATCAATACTTATTAGTTTATATCTTATTAATCTAAAACCAGCATGATAAGTTATTATTTATGTTTTCAGATGGTTAAATCAAATATCAAAGTATTTATATATGTCAAATATTTTATCAAAATATATACTTATTATTGTGTTAAATTTTTTAAAACACTCATATCTTAGAAATAGTTTAGAAAATATCTTTATATAAATGTTATTTTCTTGAATAATATTTAATTATAAGTTTTTGTATTCTTTTAAATTTAATAATAAAAATATTGTTTTCAGATAGCAACAAGAAATATATAAGAATTATCTTATTTTTAAATTTTTTGATAATTTTATTATATTATTTAAGAATCAATTATTTAATATTAATATAACATATAAATTTTATATGATTAAAATAAAATTCTTTTTTAATTATATAAAATTCATTAAGGGTATTGTTTTAATTAACACATTAGTGAATCAGTTAGAAATTAATAATAAATCAATAACCTAGCTAAAAGTCTAAAACCTAATAAAACATGACAAATAAGAAAAATTAACTAAATTTTAATATAAAATATAAATTTAATATTACTAAAATAAAATTCTTTTGTAATATATATAAGATTCATTAAGGTTATTTTTTTAATCAATGATTTAGCTAAAACCTAATAAAAACATGACAAATAAGCAAATTTACTAAAATTATGGATAATATAAAATATGATTGATTCTTTAATATAAAATTAAAATAAGAGTTTTTTTAAATCAAACATAAGTCTGCCGTATCGGTGTTACAAAAAAAAAATCATTAATAGTGTTGTAGGAATTATGTATTTTCCATTAGCGAATAAAATTGAAGCAGAGTGTTGGAGGATAGCTCAACGTATAGACGAGATTATGGAGATTGATATGGGAGTTGAGGAAACGGACACAACTGTTCCTCCGCAAAGAAACGCTTCTACTAGATGGAGATGTCAAGTTGACGCATCCTGGATAAATGAAAGAGACATATCTGGACTTGGCTTTGTGTTAATGGATGGTGACTTCCCAATGCTGTTTGTAGCAACGGCCGATATACACGCACCAAATCACCACTGCGAGCGGAAGCTGAAGGTTTGCTATGGGCAATGCAAGAGATACTGAAGTTTGGACGCAGAGAGATGGTCTTTCAATCGACTGTGAACAACTGGTTATACTCTTTCAAAAGGAGGAAGATTGGCCTGCGTTGGACTCGGAGCTCGACGAAATACAAGCTGTATCCAAAGAATTTTCTGAAATTTCTATTGCTTATATTCCTAGATCTTTAAAATTCCGTACGAATAGTCTAGCAAAAGGTGTCCGATCACGCATCACGATCAGCTTTTGTAAACCCTTTTGCACCAAGTTGGCTAGCCCCACAAGCTAGCATGAGGGTACCAAAAAAGAGAATAAAGTTGAAAGTAAAACTGAATATCCCAATGAACAAAATTATCAAAAGTCCATATTTATGTGGATGTCTATATGGGACAAACAATTTTTTTAGACAATTATAGAATATAGTCACGAGAAATCAATCCTAAAACATATAATTTTAAAAAACCATTTAAACAAACCATCAAAATTTTGAATATTACACCAAAAAGAATATAAAGACCAACTATATTCTCTTCATGTATAATGTGTTGTGGTAAGATTCAAAAAAATTAACTTACTTTACAGTAAGGGAAAATTAGATTTTTTATTCCAAATTTACAGTAAAAACATAACATTTTATAAAACTAAACAATTGACATAATAGTACAAAAATATGAAAAAAAAAATCAAAATACTATCTGCGCGTAGCGCGAACAATGACCTAGTACTAATAAAGTTGACTAAAAAAGCTTCATAATACGCCACCTCAGCGAATGATATTCCAAAATGTGACATGTCGTGTTGTTTCCTCACTCTTTGTTTCTGAAAAGCGGGTTGTCTACTTACAAAAACCTCATTATTCCAGAATCTTGACCCGGAAGTCTTTCTTCTTGATATGTATGGTCGGAACAAATTAGCCAACAAAGACTGTTGGTTTACAGAACACTTCCCCTAAATTCAGTCAACCACTATAATGATCTCATTAATGTCGTTCTCATCACTACTTCCACTCTCTCGCATTCATTAGCTCACTCACACCAACATGGAAACGTCTGAAAACTACACCTATAACTATAAATACCATAGTTGGATTTACTAAAAATCACAAATCCCATCAAATCATTTCACATTCTCTCTTCTTATCAAAAAAAAAAAATTTCACATTCTCTCTCTGCAGTTCAGATATTTTCAATGGCCACAGTGACCTACTTCTAACTAACTGAAATGAAAGCCGAACGTTGTCCTAAACCAATGGAGGTGCGATTTCTCATGTTGGGGAGGCTTGGAATGCGAAGAAAGAAGGTGAACTCATGGGAGTCGACATGCTCTTGGTAGATGAAAGGTAAACGCAAAGAAGGTGAGATGGATGGTTGATAATTTTGCGAGGCTCTCTGGTGACTCGTGGATCATGGCAAGTATGAAGTATCATATGCAATAACATCAACCCATAAAATATTTTCTACAACACGACTTTCCATATATCACAATATAACATTCACTCTCAAAATGAGGGCACAACACAGAAAAAAAAACATAATCACACAGAATTGCTCAAAACATATTTACAATGAGGCTTAAGTTTCGTGTCTCTCAACACACACTATTTCCATAACAATATTACACAACAAATAAATCATTACAATAAAAAAAATGTGCAAACAAAAAATAACAAAACATGTGACATCACTTATGTTTCAACTATGCGGGCATAAAAATTAAGAACCGAAAACCGAATTGAAGCCAACAAAAAAGAAAATCCAAAAGTAAACAGAAATTCACAAACAATCGAACGGTTAATATATTTTTGAAGCTGAAAAATCGAAACCGTATCATAGAACTAAATAAGAACCTAAAATAGTAATTCTATTTAGTTATAAAATTAAAAAAATTAAAATATTATTTATAAACCAAATAGCCAAAAATGTGGAATAAAAAAACATATGCCACCACTTAACATGTGCAACAAATGAATACAATAAAAATGTGCAAAAAAAACATGCGGTATCACTGTGGTTTCAACTATGCCTTGGCATATTAATTAAGAAGAAAAATCCGAATCGAAGCCGACAAAATAAATAAATCTGAAACTGAATAAATTTCACAAATAACCGAGCGGTTCATATATTTCTGAAACTGAAAAACTTAAACCGTGTTAGAACCGAATGAGTACTTAAATATAAATTATATTTAGTTTTTAAATTACCAAAAAAAATTACTAAAATATGAAATACCCGAATATTTATATATCCAAAATATTTAAAATTATTTGAGTTATCCAAAATAACAGAATTATCCAAATAGTTTTTGTTTAAATATTAAAATTTATCTGGATTATCCGATATTAAATCCCAAAGTTGAAAAGATCTGATTTTTACGAATCCAAAATTAACTAAAAATCAGAACCGAATTAGAACTAAAAGTTTATTGAATATTAGTTGGTTCTTGTGACTGGTACCCGAACTAAACCAAAGACCAAAATAATGTTAGGGTCAAAAACGGTTACGACGAAGTTAACATTCAAAACGTCCAAAGAAGAAAAACGAAAAACCTTCTTCGAAAAATACTTTTCTGAAATAGATTCTTCCATACGAAAAGCTTTGCGGAGGAAATACGAGACATCGGACAAGAGCTCGAAAAGGGTCACTACGCAGCGACCGAACGCGTGTTCCGCTCGATCG
>NC_027750.1:34621759-34627160 GCF_000695525.1 Brassica oleracea var. oleracea
GGGACCTAAGACATGACTCGAGGCCCAGCTTACGATTTCTTAACTAACAGCCCGTAAGCCGCATGACGGTTTATGCTTGGTTCGCAAGGAAAGATAAATGTCAAGTTTCCGCGGATAAATACGAAATTTTGAAGATAATTACGAAGATCGGAAAAAATGGAATATCTCCATTTTTACGCTATGACGGCTTAAGGGCAGAAGAAGAAAAGCGTAAACCTACCTAGGAGCCAGTATATAAGGAATCCTAGGCGAGAAGCATGGATAGAGATTTTTTCAGAGCAAACTTAGCACTTAGGGCAATTAGGCATATTTACGTTTTTGTTATTCGAGCTGCGACTCAACTAGGTTATTGCCGTCTTAGGGTTTAGAACTAGGAATCTCGCCGACAGATCTCGTAGCCCAGGCTCTTACCTTGTTGTAACGCTCAAACTCGAATTCGGAATAAGATCTACTTTGCTCTTTTCGATTTCTTATACTTTATCGTTGTTATTCTTGTGTTCTGATTGCTTGGCGTGTGGTATTAGCAGATATCCGGGACCTCTGGGAAATTAGGGCTTTCCTAGTTTCCTTATTTAAACGGAAATCGACAGTGCGAATTTCGGTTCCCACAAATAACCAAACCAAAACTAAAGAAAGTTTCATAAATAATTGAATGGTTTCTATATTTCTAGAACCAAAATAATAAAAAACCGAGAAAACCAAACAGGAACTGAACCAAAAACTGAACATCCAAGCATAGTTTCAACTACTTAGGACCAATTCAGCACATATTTAAAAAAATAAATTTTTTTTTTTTTTTTGGAAAGAATTTTAAATTTAATCAAATAAAAAAAACTGTTTACAAAGATTCTGCTTCCTTTTCTATACATCAAAGCTATTGACTAAATTTAAAAGTGCATAAAGTCAAAATTTATCTTCTCCCAAATGACACTTCCATGGTCTTCTCATACTTTCTTCAAGACTTCCTTCTCAAAGATGTAATTCGATTCCTAACCAACTTGTCTAATCTTGCAATCAAACAAGCCGCTGGCTGAGATGTTTCACCAACCCTTCTTACGTTTCTCTCGTGCCATATTGCATATAGCACAGCTTGGAAACTATACCTCAGTAGGAGTGTCAAATTTCTCTCATGTAGACCATTCACCAAAACCTGCATGATCTGAGACCATCGATGTAAACTACTATTACCCGCCATATCACCAATAATTCCATACCAAACTTCTTTAGAGTATGGACACTCAAAAAATAGATGATCTCTAGATTCAGTTGCCGAGTTACACAGCCAACAGGAGGATATGGCTCGAGGATTACAGCGAAAAATCCTATCTCCCGTTGCTAGCCTATCATGAACTGCAATCCAAGCTATAAAGGAGAATTTAAGAGTACCTTCCGGGATCCAAATACCCTTATGCCACATCACTTTCGGCGATTGGACTCTGATCAGCTCCCATGTTTGAGACGTGAGGAAGCCTGCCTTATAGTCACCCGTCTCCCTTTTCCACAGACATACATCTTCCATCTGATTAAGGCCTCGGTTTCTTAAAAACATAATTTCATGTTCTATTTGTCGAAGTACATGAACTCTGTGATTTCTAGCTCTGTATGTCTGAACAACTCTCTCAACTGTAGCATTTATCGGAATGCCAAGAGTAAGACACCCTCTCTCCCCAGTAGCTCAATCAGTTTACACAATTGGGACCATCTTTCAAACCAAAAAGACGTAGTAGAACCACTATTAATCTCCACTTTAATTAGTTGTGAGGCCAGTGATCTGAGCTGTAGTAATTTCTTCCACATCCATGATCCAAAACTACTCTTCTCCTTTACACTCCAGAAAGATCCTTTACGTATAAGATACTTCCAAATCCACTGTACCCATAAAGATGAACTTGCAGTCAGAATTCTCCAAATCAGCTTCAAACAAGAGACTCTGTTCGCTTCTAATAGATTTCTCAAACCTAAACCTCCTTCATCTTTCGGCTTGCATATGTCTATCCATGCAATCTTTGCTTTCTGAGATGACAGAACCGGGCCAGACCAGAGGAACGCATAGCATATGCTGTTAATTTCCTGTATACACATATTTGGAAAACGGAACGCTGCCATCCATAAGTTGATGATGCTATATAAGACAGAACCAATCAGCTGCAAATGACCCGCAAAGGTGAGATGCCTTGCAGTCCAAGAGGATACCCGAGCTCTTATTCTAGATATGAGAGGACTATAATCTCGAACCGTCATTTTCTTGGTTAATAGAGGTAAGCCGAGATATCTTACCGGAAGAGAGCCTGCTTCAAAAGGGAATTGATCCAGAATATAGAAGCACTATCCTCTGCTTTAACTCCAGCCAGATATAGGGTAGACTTCTCCAAACTGATATTAAGCCCTGACATTCTCGCAAACTCCTTGAAAACCGCCAATATGCCTTCAGTGGATCTCTTCTTTCCGTCTGAGAACACCAATACATCATCCGCAAAACAAATGTGAGTTAGATTCAGCTCTTTGCAGTAAGGGTGATAACCTATTAGCTTTTCCTTTGCAGCTTTATCAAGAAGTTTTGATAGAACTTGCATGCTTATCACAAATAGATATGGAGATAGAGCACAGCCTTGACGCAAACCCCTTTTGCTATTGAAATATCCCGCCAACTCGCCATTGATCTGAATAGAGAAAGATGCCATCTCTATACACCTTTTAATCCAAAGAATAAACTTCTCAGGTAGGTTTAGAGCTTCAAGAACCTTCAGAAAAAAAGACCACTGCACTGAATCAAATGCTTTAGAAATATCCACCTTTACTGCACACCTTTCAGTCACATACTCTTTGTGATAACTCTTCAATAATTCAGAGGCGAACAATACATTCTCCATAAGCAGCCTGTCTTTAACGAACGCTGACTGGTTCAGAGATATATATGAACAGAGGAAGCAGTTTCTTCATACGGTTTGCCAGAATTTTTGATATGACCTTATAAATCATATTACAGCATGAAATAGGCCGATAATATTTCATACTCACAGCTTCAGTTTTCTTTGGAATAAGCGTCAGAATTGTCGAATTAATACCTTTTGGTAGAAATCCTTTATCAAAGAAAGACTGCACGGCAATGACAAAGTCCCTTCCTGTTATAGCCCATGTAGCTTTGAAAAATTCACTTGTATACCCGTCTGGACCTGGTGATTTGTCTACTGCCATGGAGAATAACACTTTCCGCACTTCTTCAGCTGTCACCACTCTTATTAGCATGTTCCTGTCCTCTCATGTGCATTCATAGTTTAACAGTAGCCTCAGATCTTCAACACTCGTTTCACTATAGTCCATTGGGACATGAGTCAGAAATTTGAAGAAATGATCCACTGCTTCCTCCTTTATGTCTTCTTGATTATCTGCTACAGAACCATCACTTCTCTTTATCTCTCTTATAGCATTCCTTATTTCTCTTATTTTCGCTGCTCTGTGAAAACTCTTGTTGTTTCCATCGCCCACATCTAACCAGTGAATCTTGGCCCTCTGACTCAATACTTTCTCCTCCAGTCTAGATAGAAAAGACCATCTCCCATATACTGCAGCTTCAGCTTCCATATTACCCTGACTTGGATCAACAAGAGTTTTGATTTGAGCCTCACACAAATCTTTATACACATCCTTTGTCTTCTTGCTTATATCCCCTACCTTCTCCTTACTCAAATCTCTTAGCAAAGGCTTCAAAGCTTTCAACTTCTTTGACAACCTGAATAACGCTGAAGTAGATATGAATAATGGTTCAGTACTTAACCATAATCCATTTACCACTGTGAGAAGCTCTGGCATCTCCACTAGGGAATTTACAAACTTAAAAGGCTTTCTCGGTTTCATAATTTCAGACTTTATCACCACCCTGCATCTCTGATGATCAGAGCAACCTCCCGCCTCAAAAACACAATAAGACTGAGGGTAATTACGCATCCAAGCTTCATTTATCAGTGTACGATCCAACTTCTTGCATATAACACCAAGCTCCCTCTTATTGCATCATGTGAAGAGAGGACCCTGATAAGACCTGTCCAATAGCGAACAATACTTCACCACTTCTTGAAACTCTTGCATTCCATAAGAATCATGAAAAGAATCCAAATCTGAATGCTCCACTCCATTAAGTATCTCATTAAAATCCCCTTGTACCATCCATGAAGCCTTCTTTATAATAGGTGAATCCTGATGATCTTTAAGATCCCTCCAAAGCTCTTTCCTCTCTTCTACTAAATTCAATCCATAAACAAAGGAGCAAAAAATCTCTTCCTTCATCCCCTCCAAAAAAATAGAGCAAGTAATAAGCTGCGCACTTGTAAAAAAAGGAGTAACTCTCACCCTTTGACTCCAGACAATCCATAATCTTCCCAACCTGTTATACTCGTAATTTGTAATATATGACCATCCCGGGAACACTTTCTCTATGATCCCCTTAGCTTTTTTCTCCTTTACTGTTGTTTCAATCAGACATCCAAACTGAAACCCACTCCTTCTTACCCATTCTGCTACCACCAAATGTTTTGAGTGTTGGTTAAAGCCTCTTACATTCCAGTAGAAACCAGACATATTAATGACGTCGAGGTTTCTTCTTCTTCAGATTGCTAGGACTTGAATCCTGAGCTCTCTGATCCGTTTTACCTCTTAGATATCTATGATTCATCTTTGAGTCTCTAGGTAGTTTTTGTCTTGGGACTACCATTTCTTCCTTCTCTTCTCTTCTCCGGTGACAGAGAAGGAGAAGCTCCCAACACAATCAATTCCAATGTGGGTTCATATCAAAAATGTTCCACTGAAGTTATTCTCGTGACAAGTCCAATAGGGGTACCAGTTAGACTACATCCAGAGACAGCTCAATGCTTGAACTTGGATGTCGCAAAAATCTTTGTTAAGGTGGATTTGTGAGAACTGAAATTCGCACTGTCGATTTCCGTTTAAATAAGGAAACTAGAAAAGCCCTAATTTCCCGGCGCTCCCGGATATCTGTTAATACCACACGCCAAGCAATCAGAACACAAGAATAACAACGATAAAGTATAAGAAATCGAAAAGAGAGCAAAGTAGATCTTATTCCGAATTCGCGTTTGAGCATTACAACAAGGTAAGAGTCTAGGCTACGAGAGCTGTCGGCGAGATTCCTAGTTCTAAAACCCTAAGACGGCAATATCCTAGTTGAGTCGCAGCTCGAATAACAAAAACAGAAATATGCCTAATTGCTCTAAGTGCTAAGTTTTCTCTGTCAAAGTCTCTCTCCATGCTTACGGGCTGTTAGTTAAGAAATCATAAGCTGGGCCTCGAGTCATGTGTTAGGTCCCTTTGGGCCGTCTTCTGACTCGAAGCGTTTATTACGGCTTCTTTCGATAAAGAACGAACTTTCCGCGGTTTTTACCGTAAA
>NC_027750.1:34627292-34629132 GCF_000695525.1 Brassica oleracea var. oleracea
CTACGTAGCGATCGAGCGGAACAGACGCTCGGTCGCTACGTAGCAACCGAGTGGAACGAACACTCGGTCGCTACGTAGCGACCGAGCGGAACGACCGCTCAGACGCTACGTACCGACCGAGGTTCGGCTTGAGCTCGGTGGCTATGTAGCGACCGAGCGGGACGGACGCTTGGTCGCTACGTAGCGACCGGACAGCGTGCATATGCGGTAGTAGCGTAATGACCGAGCTTGGTTCGTCCATGTTCCGATCGTCATACTTGGACCTATCCCTTACTGGTCTGGGTATGTTTCCGATGGCTTATGTTTGATTTGTATTTTGCGGAGATTTGGACGTTAACTTCGTCGTAACCGTTTTCGTCCCCAACAGTTAGCCCCCCAGCTCGTTAGGATCGTGGGTTTCTAGTGAGATTCCAACGTGCGGTAAGGCGAGTTCGGACGAGATTGGTGTATTTGGGCGAAGTTCGTATCCGAAAATCCGCAGGTAAATAGTAATTTCTCATGCCTATAAGAAGGGAGGTAACTTCTTCACAACCTTTACACTTACTCATTCTCATAGAGAGGTTTCTTGAAAAATTCTTTCTTCTTTTTCTTTCTCTCTATCATTTCCTTCTTAAAAAAGAAAACACAAGATGTCGAGTAAGAAGAGGAGTTCGAAGAAAGGGTCCTTGCCCGCGAACGCTTCTGAAGAGCTCTGTGTGCCAAAGATAGAATTTATTCCTCATTCGGTAGACCCGGCCGAGAACGAGGCATGATGGGTGGTGTGTTATGGTTCGATCACTCCTCCCAAAGAGAAATCGTTCCCGGTCATGAACCGTCGTCCGGTCGAGGAAGGTGCACCAAGTAGGAGTACTAGCGAATTCCTCGAGATCATGCGGTCGTTCTACCAGATTTCGGATGCGGTGGAGTTCAGGGTTCCTCGTCATGCGCGCTAGTAGTCCCCCGGAGGGTTACTTTACTTGTTACGAAGCATTCGTAGTGCGCTGTCGTTTGTGGTTCCTGATTCCCGAAATTATCGTCCGTGTGTTGGATCGTTTCGAGGTGGCGATAAGCCAACTGAATCCCCTTGGCATCCAGCACCTCATTGGAGTCCTGATCCTGAGCTACGAGCATGGTCTCTCCCATACCGTCGATCACTTCGAAGCGCTTCTTAGGTTACAGATCATCAAGGATACGGATACGTACATGCTGGTTCCTCGGAACTTCATGTCAGTGGTTAAGGGGTTTACTTCTAACTTCAACTCGTGGAAGAAGTTTTTCTTCTTCGTTCGTGTAGACGCTGCGTCCGTTGAAAAGAGTTGTATCCCATTGTTCCGGAGGTTGCCGAACGATCGTCCCTTCATCAATCCTCTCGCTTTGTTTCCTGAGAACATTATTGCGGTGATGGATCTGCTCCGGAACGGTCCTTGTTAGGGTCAAAATCGGTTACGACGAAATCGATGTCTAAAAGTCGTTAGAAAAACCGAATCTCGGTCAAAACTTCAAAAGCCGAGAAAACGAACAGCTAACACCCAGGTCCACGGATCCTAGCTAGCTGGGGGGCTAACTATTGGGGTCAAAATCGGTCACGATGGAATCGATGTCAGAAAGTCCTCAGAAAAACCGAATCTCGGTCAAAACTTCAAAAGCCGAGAAAACGAATAGCCAAAACGGATCGCCCGACGAGCTCGGCCGTGACACGGGCCAGCTCGTCCGGCGAGCACGACCGTGTTACCGGTCAGCTGGCCGGCGAGCTCGATCGTGCCACGGATCGGCTCGCCCGGCGAGCGCGGCCAATTCTCCGTGGACCATTCCGAACCCGGTCCCATCCCATAACCATGCATCTTCGTCCGAAGTTTCCGTA
>NC_027750.1:34629151-34630541 GCF_000695525.1 Brassica oleracea var. oleracea
CTCGGCTATGCGAAGAAACAGGGTTCCGTTGGAAGAACCATGCCTATACCAACGGCTACTTCGCGAGTAAAATCGTAAAAACACTTAAGTCTCGATACGGCCCAAAGAGGGTCCGAATTGCGGACAACGGTCCATCTTTGGTCCCAAAAGACTTGAACCCAAAAAATGGTATGACGGTTTATCGCATCCGCGGGAAGAGATAAATGTCAAATTTCCGAAGATAATCACAAAGAAGAAGGAAATATGGGAAAGCCTGCTTCGCGACAAATCTGGCCCGAGAAGAGGTAAACCGACCAAAGGAGGAGTATATAAGGAGGACCTAGGACGAAGAGAGAATGGAGGGCATTGTAAGAGCAAACTTAATACTTAGAGCAATTTAGGCATTTTTCCGTTTTTTACTACCGAGCTGCGACTCGACTAGGTTAGAACTTAGGTGGCTAGACTAGCGAACATACCGACAGCTCTCATAGCCTAGGATCGTACCTGTTGTTCACGCTCAAACGCGAATTCGGAAATAAGACCTCTTTGTTCTCTTTTCGCTCTTTTACGATTTATTGCTTTCGAATCTTTCATATTGATTGTGCTGTGCGTGGCCCAGCAGATAACCGAGACCTTCAGGGAAGGCTAGGTTAACTTGGCTTTCCTCCGATTAACAAAACTCGACGGTGTGAATTTCGGCTACCACAGTCCTTTTTTTTGGACTTCCATTACGCCAAAGAGAGTTCGAAAGGCGTTGAGGTTTGTGCATCCTAGTCCTGCTTTGGGCGGGGAAACAAGGAGTGATTCCGAGCCTGATGACCAAGGTCCCGACGCTGCTCCCACGGTTGCGACGGGGCTGAATTCTTCGAAGGGGAAAGATATTGACCTCGGTGACCTGGAGTTTTTGGTGGACGATTGCATGCTTCCAGGATTGGATCCGGACCTTGATTTCGGAAATGGAAGCGGTACGAGCGAGGTCCCTATTCCGGACTTCAATGATTTCTTCGCTGGTCTTCCCTCGGGCTTCGATGCTCCTCTGGCCACGAACGAGTCGGGGAGGCCGAAAGTCGTCGCGGAAGGATCTCGTATCATCAACGGGGTATAATATTTAAGAATTTTGACGTTCGTTTCAAGTGTATATATATATATATATATATTTTTGCTTATAACGTGTCAATCGGTTTTACAGGGCTTGAACTTGCTTGGATCGGCCATTGAGGCGAGCCATAGAGAGGCCATGATCTATCGCTTTAAAGCGGAGAAGGCGGAAAAGGATCTTGCTCGCATGCGAGACGAGATGTTGGCGCGAGATGCTCAACTCGCTTGTGATCATGCTAGGGCTGTTCGTAGGGCGGAACGGAAGGGCAAGAGCGAGATTGTCGAGGTGATGAAGACTCGCGCCTCTAAATTA
>NC_027750.1:34630672-34630753 GCF_000695525.1 Brassica oleracea var. oleracea
TGAAGGATCATGCTCACGCTGAGACGCTCATTTCTCCGATCGACGGGGGGATTCTGGGATTTTGGGATCCCATCCCGGTTT
>NC_027750.1:34630975-34632608 GCF_000695525.1 Brassica oleracea var. oleracea
TGAACCCCTACCGCTATGCGGTTTATATATAATGGATGTTTGTTTGAGTTAATTTTTTTCGAGTGGGTTTGAAGTAAACATGAGTTGTCTTCTCATATTTAACTTCGTTGAGGCATTCAATCTGTTGGTTTGTTCGAGACGTGAGTTTTCGTAAAAATTATTGATTCTTACGATCTTTCGGGAACGTTGAAGTATGAACGGAGAGACATGTTTTAGGATCTCGTATCGTTTAGATATCATGTCTTTGAGATTTCTGAGACCAATGCGATGGGTTTAGGGCAAGACCTAGGTTTACTCTCGGTTTTAAGGTTTGTGCGGTAAATAGCCGGCTATCGATTTTCCTGTTGCGATTTCTACCTGATCCGTACCGATTTAAAGTTTGCGATAGGTTCTCGGCTTATATGACTTGTATGGTACGAATAGAGCATCTTTCCAGAGACAATTTTTAAGCCAACTGGAAGTGCTAGACCAAAATTTCAGATTTTTTTTTGTAGCGCGCTTTCGTCCTTGTGTTGGACGTTCGAAGATCGAAAGAGTGATCAAATTGCGTTTGTTTAAGACGGCTGATGTGTTCGTCGGGGACAATCGACTTACGGAGTGTAAGGTTTTCGTGGTCGCGTTTGGACAATTTGTTCATATCGTCTCGACTTTTAACTTGGCGACGTCTCGCAGTTATTTCGAAGACTATACGAATATTTTCGGTGCTGAAGAGAGATTGTTTCGCGATTTTGGGCCGTATGAGGCTGCTGACAAGAGTCTTAACGTTTGTAGATTTTCTAAGCGTGTTCTGAGATTTTTGCGTTTAAGCGCAAGTGTCTTAAAAAGGAGCGACGCATATTGTAGTAAAAATTTTCGAAATCTCTAAAAAACTCGATTACAATAACGCCTCTTTTTCCTATGTGGGAGTATACGAGTATACGCACCCACTCCCCCCCCCTTTTTAGAGAGGGGGATAGCTGAACTCGTCTTTCGACGAGCTGCCTACGTACCTCTTTCGAGGATCAAGCCATCTCGTATTTCTATTTTACGCCGCGAGCGTTTTTACTCGGCAGTTGTCGCCATGTTGACCGCCTTGATCGTGATGGCCGTGGCCGGGTCAGCGTTCTCTTCCGGATGTTCCGGTTGAGTTGTAGTGTCGGCTTCGGACTCATGTTGAGTTTCAACGCCCGAAGCGTTTGCGTCAGCGGACGATGTTAAATCGTCTTTTCTTAAAATGTTCTTGGCCGAAGATTGACCTATCTTTGTGCGCTTGCGATTTGCCGCTGCAGAAGTCGTTATTTGCCATAACTTGTGCTCTGTGAGGAAGCATAGTCGTGACTGTTTATGACATCCCCAGATAGCTGCGACTCCGTTTGGGGTCGGGAATTTGACACCCAGGTGGTACGTCGATGGAACGGCTTGCATGGCGTTGAGCAATGGGGGTCCCATGATCACGTTGTAGATGGCAGGATGATCGACTACAGCGAATTAGACGATTTTTGTACTCTCCTTGGCCATGACTGGTAGCTGAATCGACCCGAGGGTCATCGATACTTCGCCTAAAAAACCTGTGAGCGGTTTAGGCGTTGGAGTTACTTCTCTGAGTTTGATGGTCATCCGATTGAGAGTGTCGCGGAAGATTACATTGACCGTG
>NC_027750.1:34632806-34634830 GCF_000695525.1 Brassica oleracea var. oleracea
GTTGCAGAATTGCGATCCTCCAATGATCATGTTGACTCTGCGACGATTGTTATCGTTCCCCTTGTCGTCCGGCCTTCTGCCGCGTTTATCCCCAGATTTGGTTCTTTGAGGAGATTTCTCCGGGGGAGGATTTCTGTCCGCCTTCGGGGGGCGATCGGTCTCGAGGATGAGATCTTTCACGCTGGTCACTTCTGAGAGCTCTCAAGCTAGTAGCTTTGCGGCCAGCCTTGCTCCCAAGACTTTGTAGTTAGTCGTGGAGTGTCCTCGGGACTGGTGGAACTTGCAGAAGGTGTTTTCATCATATACTTGATTGCGAGTCCACGTATTACCCGGGGTTCGGTCGTGGGCTGATCTTCCCCCTCGTGATGGACATACTTGTCGTTACGAGGGTTCTTCTCGTTTTTTTTTTGGATCTACATCTTTCAAAGATGGTCTTGCGTACTTATGTTCTTACGATAAGACTTTCGTTTCTTCCTTGATTATGATGTAGTCCGTCGCCTTGTGGCGGGCGTCCTGGATCGTCCACGGTTTGTCGAGGGTTATCCATTTTCTGAATTTTGACTTGTACCAGAGCGTCTTTCTGAGCGCATAATTGGCCACCTTGTCGCTTATCCCACTGACCATGGACATTACCAACTTGAATCGACTGATGAACTCGCGGAGGGGTTCGTCTTCCCTCTGGGACAGACTCCAGAGATCGACATCGGAAGTTTCTCTATCTATGAACATAGAGTATTGCTTGAGAAATTCTGAAAGGCGCTGTCGGAAACTTCCGATAGAGTTTCGCTTAAGGCGTGCGAACCATTCGCGGGCTGCCCCTTCCAGATTCTCGACGAACAGGCGGCAGTAGCCGGCGTCTTTTTCGCCGTCCTTCAGTCTCGCTCTTCCCATCGTGATGTGGAAAGCCTGAAGGTGCGCCTTCGGATCGGTCGTACCATCATACTTCGGTACGAGCCCCTTCCAGCAGCCTGTCGATCTCGGGGGCCGCGCTGGTAGCGTGATGGATTTGGGATTTTACGACTCTTACTTCTGCCGCAGTCTTGGTGATATAGTCACGAAGATCGCGAATATCCGACGTCTCGCCAGCAGATTTCCGAGCCTGTCAACGGAAGCAGTGGCACTGATCTCCACACTCCTGCAGCAGACGTATCCACGGCCAACGCACCAGCCAACACCAAGGCGCTCGAGGAGTTTAAAAACATGTTCGCCACCTACGAAAAAAGGTCGGAAGAACAGGATAAGCTCGTGATCACCTTGACCAAACAAGTAGAAACTTTAACGGCAAGGACTCGAGCAATCCGCCCCCGCGGAACCACTAAAGTCCGCGGGAGAAGACTCGACTTCGCTACCCCACTCGATAGGCCTGGAGCTGCGCGGGAACAACCTTTGGGTCAAAACTCTAGCGAAAAATCTCCCATCGAGTGGGGTAGCGAAGTCGAGTCTTCTCCCGCGGACTTTAGTGGTTCCGCGGGGGCGGATTGCTCGAGTCCTTGCCGTTAAAGTTTCTACTTGTTTGGTCAAGGTGATCACGAGCTTATCCTGTTCTTCCGACCTTTTTTCGTAGGTGGCGAACATGTTTTTAAACTCCTCGAGCGCCTTGGTGTTGGCTGGTGCGTTGGCCGTGGATACGTCTGCTGCAGGAGTGTGGAGATCAGTGCCACTGCTTCCGTTAAGAGGATTCTAGACGTTATCCGCGTCGTCAGTCGACATGCCTGGTTGAGCGTGATGTGGTTGAGAGTTAGATTGATCCGTACCCCCTCCTTCTAGCGCCAAACTGTGGGAACCGAAATTCGCACTGTCGATTTCCGTTTAAGTAAGGAAACTAGGAAAACGCTAATTTCCCAGAGGTCCCGGATATCTGCTAATACCACACACCAAGCAATCAGAACACAAGAATAACAACGATAAAGTATAAGAAATTAAAAAGAGAGCAAAGTAGATCTTATTCCGAATTCGCGTTTGAGCATTACAACAAGGTAAGAGCCTGGGCTACGAGAACTGTCGGCGAGATTCCTAGTTCTAAA
>NC_027750.1:34634844-34650249 GCF_000695525.1 Brassica oleracea var. oleracea
TTGAGTCGCAGCTCGAATAACAAAAACGGAAATATGCCTAATTGCTCCAAGTGCTAAGTTTGCTCTGTCAAAGTCTCTCTCCATGCTTCTCGCCTAGGACTCCTTATATACTGGCTCCTAGGTCGGTTTGCGCTTTTCCTCTTCTGACCTTAACCCGTCATAGCGTAAAAATGGAGATATTCCATTTTTTCTGATCTTCGTAATTATCTTCAAAATTTTGTATTTATCCGTGGAAATTGGACATTTATCTTTCCTTGCGAACCAAGCATAAACCGTCATGCGGCTTACGGGCTGTGCCCTTAAGCCGTCATAGCATAAAAATGGAGATATTTCATTTTTTCTGATCTTCGTAATTATCTTCAAAATTTTGTATTTATCCGTGGAAATTGGACATTTATCTTTCCTTGCGAACCAAGCATAAACCGTCATGCGGCTTACGGGCTGTTAGTTAAGAAATCGTAAGCTGGGCCTCGAGTCATGTCTTAGGTCCCTTTGGGCCATCTTCTGACTCGAAGCGTTTATTACGGCTTCTTTCGATAAAGAACGAACTTTCCGCGGTTTTTACCGTAAAGTTTGATCGATGACTTAGAATGGCGGGAAACATGAAATGGGTTCGCTACGGTCTTCGGGAGATAGCATCGAAGGGTAGACGAGAATGCATGGACTAATTGTCATATCGATGTTTCGAAAGAGCTCGGTCGCTACGTAGCGATCAAGCGGAACAGTCGCTACGTAGAGACCGAGCATCCGTCCCGCTCGGTCGCTACGTAGCATCCGTTCCGCTCGGTCGCTACGTCGGTCGCTACGTAGCGTCCATTCCGCTCGGTCGCTACGTAGCGTCCGTTCCGCTCGGTCGCTACGTAGCGTCCGTTCCGCTCGGTCGCTACGTAGCGACCGAGCGTTCGTTCCGCGTAGCGACCGAGCGGGACGGATGCTCGGTCGCTACGTAGCGACCAGACAGCGTGCATATGCGGTAGTAGCGTAATGACTGAGCTTGGTTCGTCCGTGTTCCGATCGTCATACTCGGACCTATCCGTTACTGGTCTGGGTATGTTTTCGATGGCTTATGTTTGATTTGTATTTTGCGGAGATTTGGACGTTAACTTCGTCGTAACTGTTTTCGACTCCAATAGATTTAACAAAGGATCTGCCAAAGAAGATGAACTTCAAAGTTCAAGGAAAGGAAGTTTTGGTGGAATATATATATCCCTGGTTACCAACAAATTGTGAGAAGTGTGATAAATGGGGTCACTCGGGGAAAAATTGCCCAAAAGATAAAGGAGAGATGAGTGTAGTGGAAAAGAAGGATTGAGAAGGTATCACTAAAGAAAAGGAAAAGGAGGAGGTTCACATGGAGGGAATGGAAAAACATAAAGAATTAGAAACTACGAGTAATTATGAAGAAAGGGGATCAATATCATCTGAGAAGGATAATAGGGAGAAAATAGAGGAGGCAGAATCGGAAGGGAATCAGAAAGGAGAAGAAAATCAAATAAAGGAGAATACAGTAAAGGATATTGAGTGGTTATATGTCTCACCGGGGAAGACAAGTCGATCACCACCGAGATTTGGACAAGTTTCTATTCTTACAAAGTCTCGTTTTGAAGTTCTTTCGCCGGTAGAAAATGGAGAAATAAGTGGAAAAATTAATGAGGAAGAAGAATTGTTAGAAGATGAAGAATTTGGTGAGGAAACGGAAATACAAAAATTATACTTAATAATAAATAGTATATACAATAGAAGTTTTAAAAAAATAAACAACAAATTTATAAAATAACTAAACCAATAAGTATATATAAACACAACTTATGTTTAACCAAATATATTATCCCGCGCTAAGCATGGAAATACCCTGGTCAAACTATATTTGACCAAGTTAATGATCTTCCTTTATAATTGAGAGAGATGATCGGGTATGAAAACGTAGTCAGGTTGAAAGCCAATAGCACAAGATATTTTAGATATTTTTAAAAAGTTAACAACGTTTTGACGTTGAGTACCAAAACAAATGTAGCAATGCTGAAACATGGACTTGTAGTCTAGTGGTATAAGCAGTGTTCTTAATTCCTCAATAAATTTTTTTTTTGCAGCCCTCAATAAAAACTATATTTTGCGGACGTATTTAGGAAATTTTGTAGTTTAGTGGTATAAGCAGTGCTTTTAAGCTCCGAACGAGAACGCCTAAGACTGCATCGCACTGCATTTAGTAATAACAAAATTATATATGTTTGTATTATTAGCACCACACCATTGTTATTCTGCACGTTACTATTCTAAACCTTAATTCCAACACTGAGTTCAAGCCTCAAAGTTGTCATTATCAGCCTTTTTCAAATAGATTCTAGTCGGACTGGACTGGGTGTGACAAGAAAAAAAAATTGGTATGAAGCCAAAAAACATGCAAATGACAGATAACCCAAAGCTATCAATAGTTTTTTTTTTTTTTTTTGAACATTTAAAAAGCTATCAATAGTGAAAATGTATTTTATTCTTTCGGTATATTTTCCGTATACATCAGAAATCTAGAGATGAAAATTAAATTATCAAAATGAATCATCATAAAGGTCTTGAATTGCAGAAAATGGTGATGTACATGTTCTACAGATCAAGATTGATGGATTTCTTATGAGTTTCCAATTGCTATTTCTTAAGATATTATACTCCATTACACTGAATTGTGTTATCTCATAATCTTAATTAAGCGATGTATTTATAAATATGAGTTCTTAACTATTAAAAATATTTTTTCCTATACTAGTTTCAAAAAAATATATATTTTTTCCTATTGCATTTTCATAATAAAATTTTAATAAAAAACATACAACTTATTTATAATTTATTTTAGAACAGTGGATATCCCAATGAATTTTTATATAAATATGTGTTATAAGAACTATATTTAAGAATATTGTTAAATTATTTATTTTACAAAATGTACTTATTCTAAACATTATTTTCTATATATTGTTCACTATTTATGGAATAATATAATATTATTCTCTTCTCTCTTTCGTTGTTTCATACACCTTTTTTTTTGTTTCATACACTTTTTTTTGTTTCATACATTTAGTTGTTAGTTTATTTTAAAGGTAAAATAATCGCATTTGGTTATTATTTTACAAAATATTGAATAAGTAATAATTATATAAAATAATGGATTATTTAACAGAATATTTACGATGAGAAATATCATCTTCACATTAATATTCCATTTTAACAAAAAAGGAGAAATTGGTTTGTTGATATATCTAGGTTCTTATCACTTTATAAGATTTGTCAACGAAGAAGTAAGATATAAGTAATGAAAATATAATGAAAATATGAATCTCATGGAGAAAGTGTGTTTTGAAAGTTTTTGAAATATTTGGGAATTGTCTAATTTGATTGCTTGAAAATAATCTTTGTGGAACAAAGTGTTTTTAGCCAACGAGAATTGATGTCATTAATTTTTGTAAACCTATCGAAATTCAAATTTAATGCGTATGATATCTTAGGTTGAGTGAAAATTAATTTTCTAAATCGTTAGACATAGTGATTGGAACCACATGAGTACAAAGATTATATGTTTGTGTCTGAGTTATAGAGCAATACTTAACTGATTCCCTAATAAATTATTTATATATATATATATATATATTTTTTTTGACATCGAATAAATTATTCATATTTATGATCTGATTTCCTGTGATTTTTTTTTATGCCTATCATTTGTGTTCTATGTTTATAACGTTTGATATACTATTTTTATTTAATTTGCTTTCAAAATAATAATTTTCGTGTCATATAGTTTGATTTGAAATTGAGAAGTGAAGCGTGCATCTGATTGTTACGGACTTCTTTAGTGATTTATGGTTAAAACTCTGAGTTATCATCTGTAGAGGAATTGATTGAAATGACATTGTCTCTTTATGACAAAAAAAAGAAAGAAGAAGAAGACATTGTCTCTTTTTTTATTAAGGAGCATCTACTTTGTAGTTAAAGACTTTGTAAGAAAGTAATCACTTTGTTATGTTCCATTTCTAAACAAAGAAAAAAAATGTTTAAAGTTGAAATAAGTAAATATGGAAAAGAATTGGAGAAAGATGACTTTTGGGGCATGGGTAGATGATATTGTCTTCTTGGATCCTCTTGTGTTCGTTTCGAGGGGAAGCTTATTCAACGAGGAACAAGCTTTTGTCTAACTAGACATAACTTTATCCTTATTAAAAACAATTATATTATGTATAATTTTACTGTTAGAATAAATTATATTCTCGCGCGGTAACTTTTCAAATGATGTATGTATTTGACTAATAATCATCCATTTAAGTTATGATATGGTTGATCATATGGTCTACACAAGCCTGCACAAATTCAACTTATTGATACAAAAAAAATAAAATAAAAAATGACGAGTGTCCTGTCTACGTTAGGAAATAGAATCATTTGGCTGAGCAATGAAAAGTATGCTATTTTATTCAACCTGCTAAACTTTGGAATAGACTATAAGGATTTGATATCTATAATTAAAGAATTTTACGCATGACCAAGATTTTCAGAGAGCTGAAGAAAATAGTAGCTGCAATGGAGATTTCAATTTTTTTTTAGATTTCTTACGTACCTTGGACTCAAAATGATATTATTCATCCATTAGTCACAACTGTAAAACCATTTTATAAAAAAAAATTATGTTGGTTATTCTATTTCGTTTTACTTTTCAGATTATTTTTTAAATTATAGAACAATTTTTTGATGAAAAAAACACACGAGTAAAGTGCAAAGTCAATTAAAATTACGATGATTTCAAGGACTTAACTATATATGCATTGGTTAGACTAAATTATCTTTGAATCAATCTATATTTGTTTTCATTTTGACTACATATATAAAAGCTCAATCGCCTCTTATAAACAACATTGAGAAATAAATATAATTAGGATAAGACTTGCGCCTTGTGCAGGGTAAATTTATATGAAAATTATTTAAGAAATATCGTATGGAAAAAAATTTATATTATTGATCGAATTAATATATTTGGCCCTTAAACAATTTTTTTTAAATTTTTTGTTAATTACATAATTTATTTACTAATGAACTGATCCCATTTTTAAAAATATTTTAGGTCAAAAAATTATTTATCGCATAAAAATCTAACGTTTAGGTCGAAGAATCTCATGTCTACTATTTGGTTACAATGAAACTATGTCAGCTCGGTTTTATATATGATTTAGCAATTTAAAAGTTAATTATGATTATGAGAAGTTTACATTCACGTGCCAATCCTATCTATCTTCGATATTTTTCTACTTTTTGTGTCATTTTGGCTACGTTGCACGGAAGCTTCATCGGACGTCCGCTTCCCGCTTCGTAACCGGAATCGGAATCTTGTGGAAGCTTACGGAATCTCGCTTCCAACGCTTCTAAAATATTCTTTTTAAAAACATGTTGGAAGCTTATGATTTTATATAAACACAATGATCTTTAATTTATGTGTATTTTTACAGTTTTAATATGAAATCATTTCGAAATTATTATAAATGAGTAAATGTTTTATTTTAAATTTAAATCATATAATTTTAGTTCTAGATTTTTAAAAATCTTATATATGTATATATATATATATGGATACACTTCCAACACGTACCCGTTTCCTAATCTTTTTTAAATCTCGCTTCCGCGCTTCCATACGCTTCCGCTTCCACGTATCCGCTTCCGTTTCCATGTACCATAGCATTTTGGTTATTGCTCGATATAAATATTGATTTTTGAGTTTATTCTCATTTATTTCTTTTATTTTGGCCTGAGATTTAGAAAATGTTTAAGATTCAAAATTATTAAAGATATACATACTTAGGTTAAGATCTGCGCTTTGTGTAGAATAAATACTTATTTTATATTTTTTGCATAATATGAAATAATAAAATAATAATTATATATTAAATAACTAAGAAATCAGTTACTATTAAGTAATAAATTGGCTTGCACATATAAATCAAATAACCGCTCTTGTGTATTCGCAACCATTTTAGAATAAATAAATCAAAACAATCAATCTTATCTATCGTATATGATATATAATTAAATTAAAACAATATGAAGTATATATATATATATATTGACATAAACGCCTATTAAAATAAAATTATTTATTTATATGATTTTATTATCATTGTATCTTATTATAGAAAAAAATTTTAAACATTGATCACAAAAGTTTATGTGAGACTTTTAACAGTTTTAGTAATTTATACTCGTTTTGAAAAATTCAAAATACAACATATACAAAAAAATCTAAATTTTTAATATATGATTAATGTAATTGTGTAATTTATTTTAATAGTAAATAATTAAAAAAATGATAGAAAACATAAAAATTACTAGCAAATCTTCATTATTTAAAATCATTAATTACTATATATATCATAATCACATTAGGTAATTCCGTAAATATTATTTAAGGAAATAATATATAATAAATAGTAACCTTGCTTTAGTTAATATCATATGATATCATATAGTTGGTATTAAATGTTTCTAGTGAGATATAAAAATCGAATTGGACCAACATATTTTTCAATTTCAATGTGAGGCTGACATGTAGGATTAATTAACTACCTAATTGATTGACACATAAGCAAAGAGTCTTTTTTAGTTATTACAAAATTGATGTTATATCTTTTTTAATGTTCCTTAATTAATATACAGGGGATTATTTGTGCAAACCCTTTTTAATTTAGTAACTTGAATAATAGTTTTTTAATGTTTGGGTCTCTAAGTTATGGAGAATTTTTTTATTACAAGTTACAACTATGCATAGTAATTAAGAAAACGATTACATGAGGTTCAAGATATTGTAAGTGAAAACGATTCAAAATAATGCATTTTTATGTGAATGCTCATAAACCAAGTAAAATTATTGGTTGCTCTGTACAATTTCTTATAATTTATAATATAATTTGTACTAGCATAAGATAAAAATGATTCCGATAAAGAACCTTTTGCAGATGTCAATAATCCACATATTCAACAAAACGAGCTAAGATAAGTAAGAAATTCTAGTGTGCTGTTTGACTTATGCAAATGCATATAAAATAGTTATGTACATAATGCGTTTGCGTACATTTATAAAGGAGACTTTTGTATAAGAGACACAACACAAAAGTTCTCATTTAATTCTCCATACTTCTTTACTTCTCCACAATACAGACTAGACAAGAAAGCGGAAGAGAGAACGAGAAAAAAAAATGAAACGTTTCAAATTAAAGATATCAAGAATCCTCTCCTTCAAATCGTGCCGTTCAAAAGATTCCTCCGACCTCCCTTTCAATCCTGTCCCTTCACTCCCCCGTCGACCTCCTCCATCAGCTGATCCATCAACCACCGTGCCAAAGCGTTGTCGTTCTTCTTTTAGACAACACGTGTTAACCACTTTCGGCTGCGGCTCAAGTCGGCGACGCTCTTCCACGCCACTGGATATTTCCCGGAGGAACTCAACGTCGGTATCTCCGCCGCAGACGCCGACGTTTCAGTGGGAAAGCGAAGGAAAATGGCGCGTGATTGCTCAAGAAGATGAGGGAGAATACGAAACGCCTCGTCGGAAAATCTACGACGGAGATGACCGTCGGCGTTCAGTGAAGAAAGAAAGATACGCACGGCGGCGAGGGAGCACTTCCTCCGCCGAAGAGGAGACGGAGAGAGAGAGTCTCTTGCCATCTTCTACAAACCTCTCGCCGGAAAGTTCCTCTTCCGGTTTGCCACGTGTCACTAGACTACGGAGAAACCCTCCCACGAGAAAAAGCGAGTCGTCTTTGATTGCTGAGGAGAAAAGCGAGTCGTCTTCTTCTCCGCCACTGTCTCCGGCAAGATTGTCGTCGTTCATGCAGAGATTAATCCCGTGCACGGCGACGTCAGCGGTTGCGATGGAAGGAGTGGCGGTGGTGAAGAGATCAGAGGATCCGTACGAAGATTTCAAGGGGTCAATGATGGAGATGATAGTAGAGAAGAACATGTCTGAAATGGCTGAGCTTGAACAGCTTCTCAGCTGCTTCCTAACGCTAAACGCGAAACGCCACCACCGCGCTATTGTTAGAGCGTTTTCTGAGGTTTGGATTGCTTTGTTCTCCGGTGGTAATGACGGCAGCAGAAGGTCCAGTGTTCACCTCTCCGATTATGATGAGTGTTAAAGAACAAGCAATAATGTTTAAAATTCTCTGTTTATCACTAACTTTATCTTTCTGTTTTTTTAATAATTAAATGGTCAATGTAAGTGGTAACCTGTGTGGTGGTGCAATGATTAAAACTGTAATCTTCATGCTTTGTGCCTATTCCAAATTAAATAATCTATCTTGTATGATTTAGATTCTAAATGCTTTGCTGCACAGATATCCATATTCGCCCACAGTATATATAAAATAAAACTACAAATGTTGATTCTGTTTATAAAAGAAGAGTTCAAGCAACCAGAGAACTGTAGGTTTCACATTTTCAGCATACAACAACACTTGAGAAAAAGAACAGATGTTCACTTTTTCTTTCACACGTTCAACAAGTAGATGACTCGTGGACTGTCGATGTGGACCATTTTGACTCAGCAAACGAAGTGACAAATGATTGAAATCAAAAGAGACCAAAGTTTAATTAAAACTGAATATTGGCCTTCTCAGACACAATACAGATGTGTGTGTGTGTGTCTCTCTCTCTCTCTTTATCTTCACTGTTTCTAGGGTTTGCCACTCTGAAGCTGAATCAATCAATGGTCACAGGCAGAGAGGCCACTGGAGTTTGGGAAAGAAAAGGAGTAGAGATAATGGGTCCATAACTTGAACAGCAAGCGGCCTCTGTTCAATCAATCTTGTCCTTTTTTTTTTCTTTATAGTAAAAAGCAACCTCGAAGGTCAGAACAGAGAAGTAAATAATTGAGATTTACTAGATAAATTTGGTAAAAATCAAAGCACACGGCATCAGAGACTGCAACAAAAATGAACACTAAAGACCAGACTGCAACAAAAATGAACACATAAGCGGCCTCTTTCTCATGTTGTTCTCTCTCTCTCTCTCTCTTCTTGCTTTTGTTTTGGATAAGGAAAGGTTTATTAGATTAATGTAAAAGCGAAGTGAGAAAAATTCTTGTGATTACTTGTCATGAAATAAAGGGTTTACAAATGGTCCAACACTCGGCTTTGCTGTGGTGGTGGTGGCAAAGACATGTGATGGTGATGGTGCATAGGTTGTTGTGGCAGTGGTGGTCCACCTTGCTGCATGTGTTGCGGCGCCCATCCATGTTGGTGAATTCCCATGGCTTGAGTGGGTGGCCTTGGACCACCGAAGCTTTGTTGGTGAAGAAGAAACTGGGAGGTGGTGGCGGCGGCATTCAGGACGGAATTGCATGGGCGGTGGAACCGCTAAGCCGTGTTGTTGTTGATGGGGCTGAGGTTGCCAAGATGGTGGCTAAGATTGGTAGACTTGTGGAGGTGGTAGTGGTGGTGTTGGACGTGGGACTGGGATCGGAACTGGTTGCATACCGCCATTGGCAAACGGACGCGGTATACTCTTGAGAACATTAGGATGCGTTGGCGGGGCCGCATATGAATAGGATCTGCTTTTCTGTGCGCTTGGATTTGTGGGAGCCAAAAGCCACTCTGCATTCACAAAGTAATGTGTTGTTAGCCCTGTTCGGCAAGGAGTCGCAAAAATATAACCAATGGAAAATACAGTATTAACGCAGCGACTACTTTTATGGGTGTTCCCGGTGTTGACCCGATCGCTGAAAAAACAGCGTCAACTGAATTAGTTGTTACGATTGTTTTTACGGTCACTGCCTTTAAATTTTAAATTTCCAGTGTTGTTGACTTGCTCTCTGCATACTTTGGGAAAAAGTAACCTATAACGCTGCGATCCTTAAAAGAACAGTGCTTGTTGTTCTTGTTCCACTAATAAAGAGAAAGATTCATAAGAAATGCTCTTGAATCTATAAGTTAACATCTTAACTAACTCTAGTAGCACCACAAGTTCACCAAAACTATTTCCTCTGTGCATTCAAGCAACTGCCCTGAAGATAGGATATTTACTTAATGAGCCTTTTGGTGAGCTTTGGGGCTTACTGATGGTATATAGATAGATTTTGCTGGTTTTCTATAAAAAAAAAGACTAGGGCTGTTATCTTTTGTTTTTGGTTCTGTTTGTTCTTGTTCTGGCTGATTACTAGAGGAATAAATAAAGGTAATGTTCTTGTTTCGCTGATTACTAGGTTAGGAAAAACACTACCTACCCCACCAAGTTGAGTTGAGGGAAGTGAGTCGATTGAAGAAGACACATCCGAGAATGATGGCTTCTTATTTTGGGACCCGTATGTATACATAATATAATGAAATATAGTTTGCGATAATAATTTTGAGTATTACAAGATTGGATCAGACAAACCATTATTTTATATTATTTCTCAGCCTCGATTTACAAAAATCTGAAGCATACAAAAAAAAAAACAGTTAAGAAGGGTATGAAAACTAGAATTTCGGCCTTTACTTGTATCACACATCAGTGGTGGATAGGTGGTTGTGGGCCTTGTGGCGGTGGCCTCTTCTTATGTTCTTCTTCTCGCTTTCTTCGTTCCTCCTCTGCTCTTTTAGCAGCTTCTTCTTCTCTCTTTCTCTCCTCTTCTCTTCTCATAGCTTCCTCTTCACGTTTCTTCCTCTCCACCTCTTCTCTCTCCTTCCTCTGCCTCTCTTCCTCTCGTCTCTTAGCCATCTCTTCTTCCTTTTCCCTTTCTTCTTCTCTCTTCCTAGCCGCTTCCTTTTCTTCCTCTTCCTCTCTCTCCCTTGCTTCTTCTCTCTGTCTTGCTTCCTCTTCTGCTTTTCTTTTACGCTCAGCTTCTTCTTCCTCACGCTTCCTCCTTTCTTCGATATCCCGTTTCTTGGCTTCCTCCTCCTCTCTCTCCCTTGCTTCTTCTCTCTTTCTTGCCTCTTCTTCTTCTTTCTCACGTTTCCTCCTCTCTTCTTCTCGTTTCTTAGCAGCCTCCTCCTCCCTCTTTCTTTCTTCTTCTCTCTTTCTCGCCTCCTCTTCTTCTTTTCTTTTTCTCTCAGCTTCTTCTTCCTCACGCCTCCTCCTTTCCTCCTCACGCCTCTTAGCAGCCTCTTCCTCTCTCTCCCTTTCTTCTTCTCTCTTTCTTGCCTCCTCCTCTGCTTTCCTCTTTCGCTCAGCTTCTTCTTCCTCACGTCTCCTCCTCTCCTCTTCTTGTCTCCTGGCTTCCTCTCTCTTTCTCTTTCTCCGCTCAATTTCTTCCTCCTCACGTCTTCTCCTCTCTTCAATCTCTCTCATAAGCCTAGAAAGCTCCACTTCCGCACAAGACACACACTCCAACATCAAACCATGTTTCTGAGCTCCCAACAACCTCTCAACAGTCTCATATCTCATGTTGAAAGACGTGGCAAGTACGTCCCGGTTGAATATCTTCAGAACCGAGTTCTGCCCTACTAGGAACTGAGGGTGGTTCGTCTTAGCCGAAGTGCTAAATCCCATAAACATGAAAGAACTGTTTACGAAAGACAACTGAGCCATAGGATAAAACTGCGGCACAACAAAAACATCCCCATCCTCAACCATGAACCTCTCACTCTCGTTCTTGCTTTGATACGAGGGGTGGTTAACAACCCGAATCATCCCTTCTCCTTGTAACACAATCGATATCTCACAAGCATTAGGGTTCCAGTGAGGCCCCATCATCGACCCCTAGAGATTAGATACAAAAGTTTTGAGTCACATCTAAACAAGACAAGAAATCAAGAACCAAGGGCATTGTGGTATTACTTAGTTTTAGTGACCTAACCTTCGTTAAATTAACCATATAAACTCCAAAACTTGAACCCTTTAAAGCATCCATATCCTTCTCGTCAACTACTATGCTCTGGCCATTGTCATTCTCAAAGTCTGGATCAGATTCAAAAACATTGTAAGCACTGGACTTCTTCTTCTTCTTCTTATTAACAACCGGTTTCATCTCCAAATGATCAGTCACGTCTTCAACTCTGACAAAGAGTTTGGCTAGCCGTGATCCCCACGTCTCCTCCTCTGACCCTTGTGTTCTGTTTTTTGGCATAGCATGTGTGATCAACGGAGGCTTCACAGCATCTCTTAGCCTTCCAAAAACGTCCTTAGGAACCTTTCATTGTAAGAAACCACACACAACGTAAACAACACTAAACGTAGAAACTCATTTCGCGAGTAGAAACCCAAGCCACATACCGCAAAAGCTGACCGGAGAGTTTTCTCATCAAATCCCCATAACAAGTCTCTAATACTCGAGTACGCTCCTAGACATTGATCAGATAAACACTTCCCGACATCGAAGATTGCGTAAACTCTAAGCTTATCTGGAACTTCATCTCTCTCCAAGTTGCAATGTAGGTAGAAAACTGTACCGTAACGCAGCCTAAAAACATCTCCTCGTTTTAGTTCTAGCGTCCTCTCTTTCTCCTTGTCGAGCCAATTCAAAACCCCACTCCCTGTACAATCACAATTACAGCATTACCTAAGTAAATAAACCTTAACCATGCTAAGAAAAAAATGTATACTTCAAATTTTTGATGTCAATAGTCAAAAATATAAAATAAACGTTCAGTTTAATTAAGTTCTTTTATCTAACTAAATTAAATAAAAGTATGTTAAATAGGAATATACATTTTAATTTTGTTAAATAAACCGAATATTCACATATTTATAGCTCCGGTTTAGAGAAATTTGGTACGATCCAAGAATCCAACCGTATCAAGATGGTTCTCTAACGTACCAGTGTGGACAAAGAAAACCATGTCGGAATGGAGAAGAAGAGGAAGCAGGAGTGCGTTTGGCTCCAATGTTATGAACTGGATAGTGTATTCTTCTCCGATATGTACTGCTGATATCTCTCCAAACTCTGTAGCAACGAGCTGCGTCCGTTGATGCCTTCTGACCAGAAGTGGCGACTGAGAGCTCGGGACGCCGTCGTTTTGGTCGGAAAACGAGTTGGTGCAGAGGAATAAGGTAAGGAGACATAGTGGAATAGTCGTAAACTTCGACATCCTTTGATAGAATTGAAAAGACTCTTGAGTTGCGGTATATATCTCTTCACCGGTAACGTACTGTTGGTGTTAACATAAGGGATTTGTGGAAAGGTGGGGCCAGATATTGGACACGTGTCGTTATAAGCGAACACGTGTATAGTAACATCGACACGTGTTCTGGTGATTCGAATAAATGAATATGTTCGATGAAATACTGAAGTGTCTTGACATATCAACATATCATGAGGATGACTATCGGGTAGTGTGATCACATGAAAATATTAATCGTGTATTCGGATGACAATTGGGTATGATGACTATGGACTAACCAAGTTAAAAGTCTTGATATGATTATGTCCAAAATCGAAATAGTTTAAATGGACGGAAATATTTCTAACCCAAGCATATGTAGGATAAATTATGTAGACATGAACGTCTAATAAACCTATAAATCCAAAAAAAATTTGATTAAAAAAAATAGAAACAAAATTAAAATCATACTTTTTTCTGCTAAAAACACACAATCATGTTTACCGCCAAATTTGTAAAATCGTGTTTTGCTACTAAAACTGAGAAATCATATTTCTTGTTGTATTCAGTTCAAAAAAAAATATTTCATGTTGAATTTGCAAAACTACGTTTTTCTTCCAAAATAGCGGGTGACCTTTATAAGAACATTATGAATGAGTAGGGAAAAAATGCAAAGGAATAAAATTATAAGAATGAAAAGAAAAATTATTCCTTATCAGTTTTAGTTAGGAACGAATTTGTTCTATATTCCTCTAGAATAAAAGAATGAGAACAAATAAAAAGGAAAAACTATTCTTTATAAATGGAAAAAAAAATTAAGAATGCATAATTTCTTTTCATTCTTTGATCACCGATTACACCCAAAATCACACTTTTTTACCAAAATCACATTTTCTCGCCAACACCACAATATCACATTTTTCGCAAAATCACATTTTCTCGCAAAACCACAAACCACGTTTTCTCGTCAAAACCGTAAAATCATGTTTTCCCACAAAAATCATAAGATCACATTTTCACACCAAAACTATAAAATCATGTTTTCCCGGTGTAACTGTAAGATCATCTTTTCACGCCAAAAATGCAAAATAAGTGTTTACGCCAAAACCGCAAGATCATGTTTTTCCGCCAAAACCATAAAACACATTTTTACGCCCGAAAATCACGTTTTCCGCCAAAAACGTATAAAATCACGTAATCCTGTCAAAATTACAATATTAATTGATGTAGTTGATTGGTGGTCACAACAATTATATACATATATTAAAAATAGCATATAGAAATTATATAAATATTATATTTTATATAAGTTTATAATAATTTTTATTACACTAGTTAATAAAATTTTAAAAAGTAAATAAGTTTTTTATTTTTATAATAAAATACTAATATTTTATACTATTTTAAATTTTTATTTTGTTTTTATTTTATTTTGTTCTGTAGATCGAATCGGATGTCCGGTTAAAAATATATAAAAAGTTTGGATATCCGGTAGACCGAATAGCTATGGATCAGATCGAAACGGATAAGTGATTATTTAGAAAAACCGTACTGAATCACGAATACCTCCAAACCCAGACATTCGATATGTGCCTATCCTCCAATCCAACTTCAAACACTATTTTAGTGTGATTTTTGTTATAAAAGTAATGGAAAAGTCTATCTTTATTTATAACATAGAGGTTCCTTATATAGGAGATTACACCGTCATAGATAAATAGAAAGATTACAAATCATAAACTCTTGGTTATGAGCCATCCACAATCTGGTTCATAACACTCCCCCTTGGATGCCATAACCATTTAGAGCTTGCAATGTGCTTTAATGTTGCATCATTAAAACCTTACCAGGAAAACCCAATTGGGACAAAACCATGGTGAAGGAAAAAGAGTACAACACACATTACTCCCCCTGATTTGGACATTACTGAAGGTCCTTTGGATCTCTCCAATTTTCTGCAATCCGTGGGTGATGAAGATCTTGGGCAGAATATGCTTCGTCCTCGAACATGATAGTTGGTTCTTCTTTACCATCGGCATGCCACAATCTGATCGAACATATTGAGTCATCGACCTCAAATACACACACACGAAATATTGGATGATGTTGCTGTGATATGCGTGTACCAATATGTGTAAAACATAACCTGTCTGATAACAAATCAACAAAACCAAATAACTCCTCTTTGGGCTGGTTAGTATAAAATAAACCAAAATCAAAGGCTTCTTCATCGTCTTTCTTATGGACCAATCAGATCAATGTCTAAAACAAGAATTCTCCATCGTCCATCTCAGGAGTAAATGGACTTCTTTATCGTCCACCTTTGGACTGAATGGATCAGTGTCCAAAACAAGTGATCTCA
>NC_027750.1:34654573-34657943 GCF_000695525.1 Brassica oleracea var. oleracea
ATTAGGGTTTTAGGGTTTCATTCTTTATCAATCAATCCATGTTTGATTATGGGTTCTTAGGTTTTGAATTACTTTTTAACCTTAGATGATTGTTGAATCGGACCACCAAAGGAGTTGAGTCGCGAGCTGGACACGAACGGGACGCGAGCTGGAATGGATCGAGTCGCTTCTATCGGGTCGCAGATGTTGCTTTATCGGGAACGCCTTGATCGTCGGACGCGAGCTGTCTGATGTTGTCGTGAACGAGGAAGAGGTCGCGTGCTGGAGCTGCTCTCGGGTCGCAAACGTCTGAGTTAGGATCAGGAACGCCTTGGGCTGAAGCTGATCGGGGACGCGAGCTGGAACATATGCGGGAAAAAGAGACGCTATCAGGCTTTAGGGTTCGTCGGATCGCCAGCTAGGGTTAGGGTTTTAGGGTTTCTCGATTTGGGTATTAGCTTAGGGATTTAGAGTTTCGTGCTGATAACGTGTTATAAAAGTAATGGAAAAGTCTATCTTTATTCATAACATAGAGGTTCCTTATATAGGAGATTACACCGTCATAGATAAATGGAAAGATTACAAATCATAATCTCTTGGTTATGAGTCATCCACAGTCTGGTTCACAACAATTTTAACATTATTATAGTATTATGGGTTGGAGGTAGAACCGTAAGAGTTTTCTTTTATATATATATATATATATATATATATAATTACAGAAAATTTAAAATTAAGATATATATATTTTTAAACAAAATAGATTGTAAGGCTCCTGCCATAAGAGAAGCCATTTCCCTCAACATCATTCATATATGGCTCTGTTTAGGTTCTCAAGTGCTCGATAGAGCTATCTCTTCATGGAGACGCCGATGGATCTCTTGAGAGTGCTCTCGGACATTAATTCCTTGTATTTGCTTCGTTTTTTTCCGTTTTACTTTTGTAGTATTTCATTTGTATCAAGAAACTATAAGGAATAGGCCCGCATACTAAACTGCAAAAGCAAGTTTACTCTCCTGTATTGAATTTGGGCCTTAACCCAGGCCCTTTCCATTATTAAAAATGTTGTTCAAAAAAAAAAATTACAAGGCATAAATCTGGAAAAACGTTCATTTCATATCCAATAATTGAGATGCATTCAATTTATATCTGACTTATGGGACAGTGCACAAACATACACGTACTTTCGAAAATTTCAAATAACATACAGATTGTTTATTTTTTTGGCGAAATCATACACCCGTCGCCACATAAGCTGCCATGTCATCTAATTTTGCTAACATAGATGGTAAGTCAGCAAATTTTGCTGACGAGAATGCCACATGTACAAGTTTTTGTTAGAAAAAAACAAATTCGTTTCATAAAAATAACTTTTTTAAAATATAAAATTTTATATTTAATAATATTAACAAAACATAACTAAATCATAAAAAAAATTAATCTTATATAAGAGATATATTCATAAATGTTATATAATAAATTTACATCATAAATTTTTAAATGTAGTGTCTGTGTACCCATTGGAATCCAGGTCGGGTTTTCGGATTTCGGTTCTATTTTGTAACTCATCCTCAGACCCATACTTGAATTTATGTAAGTATGTATCAGATATGTTTTGAAACACCCTAGAAGACCCATTCGAGTATTTTTTACATTTGGGACCAGGTACGGATCAGATTTTTTGGTTCGGGTTCGGTTCAGATTTTAGGTCACGGATTTTACGCCCAACCCTAAACACAACCATGACTAACTGATAACTCTTATATGGACGATATTTTGATAGAACCAAAATATTTAAGAATGTATGTGTTATATAAGACTAAAATTTTATGATTTAATTAATTTTTGTAAATATTACTAAATAATAAAATTTTATAATTTCTAAAAAAATATTTATATAAAACGACTATTTTGTTTCTTTCTTTAAAAATACTTGTAAATGTGGCATCATCATCAGAAAAATTAGCTGATTTAGCATCTACGTCACAAAAATTAGATGATGTGGCAGCTGATGTGACGTATGATGTATGATTTCGTCAAAAAAGATAAACAATAGGTATGTTATTTGAAATTTTCGAAAGTATGGGTATGTTTAAATTGTTTGTTAAATCGGCTATTACACTTTCAAATTGTCGTGCATATGTTTAAACTTAGATTGTCATGGATATATTTAAATTTAAAGTGTCGTGCATATATTTTAAGTTAAATTTATTTTATAATAACCTCAAAATCAACTGTGCAGAGATATTAATTTGATTGTAGATCTCTATATCATTGATATATATTTTATTTTCTAAATAATATTGAAAAACGTTCTGAATTATAAAACCACAACAAAACCATATTTAGACTTCAAAAAAAAAAAAAACAAATACAGAGCTAAACTAATATTTAAATTTTAAGTTAATAAAAATTTATCTTAAATATTTAATTTAACTATTTCAACTATTTTTGAAATAATATCTCATCTGTAGGGCGAACCGACCCTAGTTATGTATAAATAACAACTTTATTTATGGATATTAGTCATAAATATCGTCTGTGGTTATGGCAACCACAAATAGCGACGTTTGAAAATAGTCACAAGTTCAAAGTTAAAAAATTATTTTGTAGTTATTTGTATCTATAAGTCAAATCGTCGGGAAAACGAGTTAATAGCCACAATTGTTTTGGCTAATTATATTTTTTTCTGGTAGTGACAGCTCATCTTAGACAATGTTAGAAACACATTACAGTTTTTTTATTCAAAAAGGCTATACGGATCCTACCCACCTATTAACGTAAAATTTATGTCAGAAAAGAAGTGGATGAACATGATGTGAAATATGGAATGCTGAATGTGGGAACCGAAATTCGCACTGTCGATTTCCGTTTAAATTATTTCCGTTTAAATTAGGAAACTAGGAAAACCCTAATTTTCCATAGGTCCCGGAGATCTGTTAATACCACACGCTAAACAATCAGAACACAAGATATCAACGACAAAATACAAAAATCGTAAAAAGAGAGCAAAATAGATCTGTTTACAACAAGGTATAAGCCTGGGCTCGAGAGCTGTCGGCGAGATTCCTAGTTCTAGCAACCCTAAGACGGCTAAACCTAATTGACTCGCAGCTCGAAATAACAAAAACAAAAATATGCCTAAATCGCTCTAAGTGCTAACACTACAGGTAAACATCGTAATTCTGACGGAGATTCTGACGGAAAATGAGATCCTCGGAATATACCGATGAAATACCGAGGAAGGCATATTCCTCGGAAAACACCGACGAATATTCGAAGATATATTATAGCCGTTGGAGAGCCGTTGGGGATTTTAAAAATTCCGAGGAGATTCCGAGGAAAGAGCCGTTGCCGTCGGTATTCCGTCAGAATTTCCTCGGTACTGTCG
>NC_027750.1:34660686-34662405 GCF_000695525.1 Brassica oleracea var. oleracea
GCAGACCAAAAAAAGAAGACCTGCTCGGCATGATGATAGAGGCGAACGGGCAACATATCATGTTACGGTTCCAGACATCTTCACAGATGTTGGACGACTTAGCAGAAAACCAAAGGACTGTCGACTTACTGAGCAGGAGCGCAGTCATTTGCAAACATATTTGCTCACCAACTGCGAAGATGTTCTTCAATATGAGAGGTAAATAAATTAGCTTACAAATTTTTATTTTAACAAATTGAAATTTAAATCTTAATTAATTATATTATTGTCAACATATTTACAGGATTTTCATGGCAGAAAAGCGGTTCGAATATAGATACGCCATAGAGGAGGAACTTGAAGAACTGAAGCATAGAGAATTTTCTGGATGGATGCTTACTTATGTGAGTGCTTTAAACAAATTAAAATATTATTTATCACATATTTATACTAATTCACATATATTGATATAACATATATATGTGCTATTAATAGGTGTCTGCTGGTATGACCAGAGGTGAAACATTTGACGATTGGATACGAGAGATGGTGCGTGGAGCAGAGTATGTTCTGAAGTCATATCCGAGATTTTGTACTCGATAATATGCATTCACAACTCAAACGAGGAGACGTTCGAGTACGACTTATGATGATGGCGTTTGTTCTGCATCTGGAGATAATGTATACTACGGAAATATACAGGAGATTATGGAAATCAAGTATCCGGGCATGGTTGGATTGCGATGTATTGTTTTCTATTGTGATTGGTACGACAATACTCCAGATCGAGGTGTGAGAACAGATGCATTTGGTGTTACATCAGTACATTCGAGGCGAAAGTTGCAATATTATGATCCTTTTTTTCTTGCTTCTCAGGCCGATCAGGTAATTAAATATACATATATCAATTATTCATAATGATTCATCATCATGTGTATTAATAACACTTATTTACAAATTAAATAATTTTTTCAATGTTACAGGTTTGTTATATCAAGTACCCCCGGGTTAGGAACAGAGATGATCCATGGGTCACTGTTACATCACTCAACCTGAGAGGCCGAGTTCAGGGAAGTTCTGAGCTGGAAGACCCACTACAACCAAGCCCATCCGGTAACTTAAGTGCAGCAGAAGATTTAGCTGCAGTTGACCTTATAGTCGATTTAACCGACTTTGGAGAGGAAGCCGTTCACGTAGAGGATGAACCAGAGATTGGAGAGTTTCACTAAGATCCAGATTCAGATTCAGATTCATCTGGTGATGATGGCTCGGAAACAGAGTAGCATCGCCCTTTTTTTTTTAATATAAGAATACCGAGGAAATTCCGAGGTATAATAGGATTTAGAGATTTCCTCGGAATTTCCTCGGAATAGTCCGAGACTTTTCCGACGATTTAGGGCTTTTCTTTTAGGGTTTCTGTTTCCTCGGAAAAGCCTCGGAATATTCCGAGGAAATTCCGAGAAACACTTGGATTTCCTCGGAATTTCCTCGGAATAGTCCGAGACTTTTCCGACGATTTAGGGCTTTTCTTTTAGGGTTTCTGTTTTCTCGGAAAAGCCTCGGAATATTCCGAGGAAATCCATGTGTTCCTCGGAATTTCCTCGGAATATTCCGAGGATTTTCCGAGGAAGTAGGGTTTTTAAACCGAAAACAACGTTTTGCGGTTTGAATAACACTTATATAACCCTTATTAAGTGTCTTAGACTGATTATGAAGTCAAAAATTTGTTCCTTACCCTAT
>NC_027750.1:34662423-34662863 GCF_000695525.1 Brassica oleracea var. oleracea
ATTGTATGAACGAAATCCCCACGACATAATAGAAACACTTATACACTTTAATGAACGGGAAAAGAAATACTTACAATTCGTTTTGAAATTTTGTTATTTCATAGTTTATTATCATCTATACAAAGATTCGTCAATGGTATGCATTGCATTTGTATAAGAAATGATATAGGGCAAAAAAATTTGATGTTTTGAAACCCCAAACATGTGTTCCTCGGAATTTTCTCCGAATAGTCCGAGGAAATTCTGAAGAACAATATAAACCAATAGAAATACATGCATAGGATATTCTTTTTCCTCGAATTAATGAACATACCGAGGAAATTCCGACGGATATTTAAGTGTCCGTCGGAATTTCCTCGGTATATTTTCATTTAACCGGGCAAACCAGCCGCCAAATATTTCGCGAAAATTGAAATTGAAAATACCGAGAAAATTCTGAT
>NC_027750.1:34662987-34664680 GCF_000695525.1 Brassica oleracea var. oleracea
ACCCTATCCCACTCTCTTAGGTTCTATTTGTTAGGTTTTTATGTAGATTTGATGATTTTAGAAGTTTTTTGATAGATTTTTGTTAGGGTGATTGGTTATGATTGTGATTTGGTTGTGTAATAGGTTTAGAATTGTGATTTGGTTGGATAATTTGTTGTGTTGAATTGATTTAGAACTTTTTCATAATTTTTTAATTATTTTTGTATTTATAAAATCAATTTTTGTATATATATTCGATTTTTTGGATTTTACAAAACGTATTTTTTATATAAATTCTATTTTTTGGATTCTACAAAACGTTTTTTGTATATAAATTCGATTTTTTGGATTTTACAAAACGTTTTTTTGTATATAAATTCAATTTTTGGATTTATAAAAGATGATTTCATATTTATAAAAATATTTATATTTATTAAAACTAATTTTGTATTTATAAAACATTTTTTTTTGATTTATAAACACTATTTTATTATTTTTTGTATTTATAAAAACTATTTTTAAATATGTTTTTCAATTAATATTTATTAAAACTATTTTTAAATATGTTGTTGGGGTCAAAAACGGTTACGACGAAGTTAACGTCCAAATTCCCAAAGAAGAAAAACGTAGAAAATTTCTTCGACAAATACTTTTTCGAAATAGATTCTTTTTTACGAAAACCTTTGCGGAAGAAACGCGAATCATCGGACAAAAGCTCGCTCAGTCGTTACGCAGCGACCAAACACGTGCTCCGCTCGGTCGCTACGTAGCGACCGAGCTCGAACCAAAGTTCGGTCGCTGCGTAGCGACCGAGCTCTTCCAACCGTCGATACGACATCAATCCATGCATTCTTGTCTACCCTTCGATGCTATCTCCCGAATACCGTAGCGAACCCATCTCACATTCCCCGCCATTTCTAAGTTATCAATCAAAAGTTACCGTAAAAACCGCGGAAAGTTCATTCTTTATCGAAAGAATCCGTAATAAACGCTTCGAATCGGAAGACGGCCCAAAGGGACCTAAGACATGACTCGAGGCCCAACTTACGATTTCTTAGCCAACAGCCCGTAAACCGCATGTCGGTTTCCCCTTGGTTCGCAAGGGAAGATAAATGTCAAGTTTCCGCGGATAAATACGAAATTTTGAAGATAATTACGAAGATCGGACAAAATGGAATATCTCCATTTTTATGCTATGGCGGCTTAAGGGCAGAAGAGGAAAAGCGTAAACCGACCTTGGAGCCAGTATATAAGGGGTCCTAGGTGAGAGGCATGGAAGAGAATTTTGACACAACAAACTTAGCACTTAGAGCGATTTTAGGCAATTTTCCGTTTTTGTTATTCGAGCTGCGACTCAATTAGGTTTTTGCCGTCTTAGGTTTTAGAACTATGAGTCTCGCCGACAGCTCTCGTAGCCCAGGCACTTACCTTGTTGTAAACGCTCAAACGCAGATTCGGAATAAGAACTATCTTGCTCTCTTTTTCGATTTCTTATTTTATTACTGTGCTCGTTTCGTGTTCTGATTGTTTGGCGTGTGGTATTAGCAGATATCCGGGACCTCTGGGAAATTAGGGTTCTCCTACTTTCCTTATTTAAACGGAAATCGACAGTGCAAATTTTGATTCCCACAGTTTGGCCCTAGAAGGAGGGGGGGGGGGTAGCAGATCAATCTAACTCTCAACCACATCACGCTCAACCAGACATGTCAACTGA
>NC_027750.1:34666570-34666866 GCF_000695525.1 Brassica oleracea var. oleracea
AGTATCGATGACCCTCAGATCAATTCAGCTACCTGTCATGGCCAAGGGGGTCACAAGATCGTAGAGTTCGCGGTAGTCGATCATCCTGCCATCTACAACGTGATCATGGGAACCCCGTGGCTCAACGCTATGCAAGCCATTCCATCGACGTACCACCTGGGCGTCAAATTCCCGACCCCAAACGGAGTCGCAGCTACCTGGGGATGTTAGAAACACTCGCGACTGTGCTTCCTCGCAGAACACAAGTTGAGACAGATGACAACCTCTGCAACGGTAAATCACAAACGCACGAAGAT
>NC_027750.1:34667188-34667918 GCF_000695525.1 Brassica oleracea var. oleracea
CACATAGGAAAATATGCGTTATTGTAATCGAATTCTATCAAGATTTCGAAAATTTCTACGAAATATGCGTCGCTCTTTTTGAGACAAAATCGCAAAACAATCTCACTTCAGCAATATACGTATAGTCTTCAAAATAACTGCGAGACGTCGCCAAGTTAAAAATCGAGATGATACGAACAAATTGTCCAAACGCGACCACTACAAATCTTACACTCCGTTTGTCGATTGGCTCCGACGAACACATCAGCCGTCTTAAACAAACGCAACCTGATCACTCTTTTGATCTTCAAACGTCCAACACAAGGACGAAAGCGCGCTAAAAAAAATCCGAATTTTGGTCTAGCACTTCCAGTTGGGTTAAAAATTGTCTCTGGAAATATGCTCGATTCGTACCATACAAGTCGTATAAGCCGAGAACCTATCGCGGACTTTAAATCGGTACGAATCAGGTAGAAATCGCAACAGGAAAACCAATAGCCGGCTAGTCACCGCACAAACCTTTAAACCGAGAGTAAACCTAGGTCTTGTCCCAAACCCATCGCATTGGTCTCAAACATCTCAAAGACATGATATCTAAACGATACGAGATTCCTAAAACATGTCTCTTCGTTCATATCTCAACGTTCCCGAAAAATCGTAAATAATTTTTACGAAAACTCACGTCTCGAATGAACTAACAGATTGAACGCTTCAACGAAAATAAATATGAGACGACAACTCATGTTCACTT
>NC_027750.1:34668196-34668920 GCF_000695525.1 Brassica oleracea var. oleracea
GTATCAGGGAAAACCGGGATGGGATCCCAGAATCCCTGGATCTTCCCATCAATCGGAGGAATGGTCGCCTCAGCGTTAGCATGATCCTTCATGCCACCCTTCATTAACTTCATCTCCCTCTCTAAAACGTAGTCATCTTCCTGCGTCTTCCAATGGCTCCCAACGGAGCCGCGACACTCACGAAAGTCGCCCAGCGAGTTGAAAGCACCCTTAAGATTCTCGTACTCAACCTGGAATTGAGAAGCGCAAGTCTTCATCACCTCGACAATTTCCCTCTTGAAACCCTGTAAAACCGATTGACACGTTATAAGCAAAAAATAATAATAACGATCGTCAGAATTCTTAAAATTTATACCCCGTTAATGATGCGAGATCCTTCAGCAACAACTTTCGGCCTCCCTGACTCGCTCGTGGTCTGAGGAGCATCAAAGCCCGACGGAAGACCAGCGAAGAAATCATCAAAGTCCGGAATAGGGACCTCGCTCGTACCACTTACATCGCCAAAAGCAAGGTTCGGATCCCATCCTGTAAGCATGCAATCGTCCACCGAAAACTCCAGGTCGCCGAGATCAATATCCTTCCCCTTCAAAGAATTCGGCCCCGTCACAATAGCGGGAGCGGCGTTGGGACCGGCATTGGGACCTTGGTCTTCAGGTTCGGAATCACTCCTTGTTTCTCCGCCCAAAGCAGGACCAGGATGCACAAACCTCAACGCCTTTCGAAC
>NC_027750.1:34668984-34671499 GCF_000695525.1 Brassica oleracea var. oleracea
ATAATGTCCTCAGGAAACGGAGCAAGAGGGTTGATAAAGGGACGATTGTTCGGCAACCTCCGAAACAGTGGGGTACAACTCTCCTCCACGGACGCTGCGTCTACACGAACGAAGAAGAAAAACTTCCTCCACGAGTTAAAGTTAGAAGTGAACCCCTTTACCACTGACATGAAGTTCCGAGGAACCAGCCTGTACGTGTCCGTTTCCCTTATGATCTGTAATCGAAGAAGCGCTTCGAAGTGATCAACGGTGAGAGAAAGACCATGCTCGTAGCTCAGGACCAGGATCCCTAGGAGGTGCTGAATGCCAAGAGGATTCAGTTGGCTTATCGCCACCCCAAAACGACCCAACACACGGACGATGATCTCGGGGATCGGAAACCATAACCGGCAACGCACTACGAAAGCCTCGCAACAAGTAAAGAAGCCCTCCGGGGGACTACTAGCGCATTCTCCTTGACGAGGAACCCTGAATTCCACCGCGTCCAAAATATGGTAGAACGACAGCATGACCTCGAGAAATCCGCTAGTGCTCCTACTCGGCGCGCCTGCCTCCACCGGACGACGCTCCTACTCGGCGCACCTGCCTCCACCGGGTGATGGTTCATGACCGGGAACGATTTTTCTATGGGAGGCGTGATCGAACCGTAACACGCCACCCACCATGCCTCGTTCTCGACGGGGTCTACCGAATGAGGAACGAATTCCATCTTTGGCACTCGAAGTTCTTCAGAAACATTCACGGACAAAGACCCTTTCTTCGAACTCCTCTTCTTACTCGACATCTCGTGTTTTTTTTTTCTTTTTCTTTAAAATCAAGAAGGAAATGACAGAGAGAAAGAGAAAGAAGTTTTCAAGAAAAACCTCTCTATGAGAATGAGTAAGTGTGAAGATTATGAAGAAGTTACCTCCCTTCTTATAGGCATGAGAAATTACTATTTACTTATGGATTTTTGGACACGAACTTCGCCCAAATCCACCAATCTCGTCCAAACTCGCCATACCACGCATTGGGACCTCGCTAGAAATCCACGTTCCCAACGAGCTGGGGGACTAACTGCTGGGGTCAAAAACGGTTACGACGAAGTTAACGTCCAAATCCCCGAAGAAGAAAATCGTAGAAAACTACTTCGACAAATACTTTTTCGAAATAGATTCTTCTTTACGAAAACCTTTGCGGAAGAAACGCAAATCATCGGACAAAAGCTCGAGAAGAATCGTTACGCAGCGACCAAACACGTACTCGTAGCGATCGAGCGCTCAGCGACCGAGCTCTTCCAAAACGTCGATACGACATTAGTCCATTCGTTCTCGTCTACCCTTCGATGCTATCTCCCGAAGACCGTAGCGAATCCATTTTACGATTCCCCGCCATTCTAAGTTATCGATCAAACTTTACCGTTAAAAACCGCGGAAAGTTCATTCTTTATCGAAAGAAGCCGTAATAAACGCTTCGAGTAGGAAGACGGCCCAAAGGGACCTAAGACATGACTCGAGGCCCAACTTAGGATTTCTTAGCCAACAGCCCGTAAACCGCATGTCGATTTACGCTTGGTTCGCAAGGAAAGATAAATGTCAAGTTTCCGCGGATAAATACGAAATTTTGAAGATAATTACGAAGATCGGAAAAAATGGAATATCTCCATTTTTATGCTATGGCGGCTTAAGGGCAGAAGAGGAAAGGTGTAAACCGACCTTGGAGCCAGTATATAAGGGGTCCTAGGCGAGAGGCATGGAAGAGAATTTTGACATAGCAAACTTAGCACTTAGAGCGATTTTAGGCAATTTTCCGTTTTTGTTATTCGAGCTGTGACTCAATTAGGTTTTTGCCGTCTTAGGGTTTTAGAATTAGGAATCTGGCCGACAGCTCTCGTAGCCCAGGCACTTACCTTGTTGTAAACGCTCAAACGCAGATTCGGAATAAGAACTATCTTGCTCTCTTTTTCGATTTCATATTTTATTACTGTTCTCGTTTCGTGTTCTGATTGCTTGGCGTGCTGTATTAGCAGATATCCGGGACCTCTAGGAAATTAGGGTTCTCCTACTTTCCTTATTTAAACGGAAATCGACAGTGCAAATTTCGGTTCCCACATATGTTTTTTTTTATTTATATATTTATTATAACTAATTTTAAATATTTTTTCAATTAATATTTATTAAAACTATTTTTAAGTATGTTTTTTTTATTTTACAGGTCTACTGGTGATCAGACCCGGTCTCGATCTCGTCGTGCCTCACCACGAGGTCGTAGTGGTACATGGAGCCACTCTCAGGGTTCGTCCAGCCACTCTCGGGGGTGGAGCAGCCACTGTCGGGATTCTTCATTTCCCGCTCCGGTTTTTGCTCCCGCTGCTGTACCCCCTCCTGTTGCTGCACCCACTCCCGCTCCTCCAGTCGTTCCGGGAGTGATGATTGTTGCCCAGTTGGTTTAACAGCCCGGACGTGAGCATCTTCCCTATCTCACTCCGTGTCCAAAGGGACGACGTCAAACATGGTAATTAAAAGTCTTTTTTTTT
>NC_027750.1:34672760-34674596 GCF_000695525.1 Brassica oleracea var. oleracea
ATATTATCTAATATGTTTTCTATTTCAATTTTAATTTTATATTTTCGGATTTCAATTAAAATAAATAAATTTTTAATTTTAAAAAAAAAATATTTTTGGGAATATTCCGAGGAAGTGTATCCCTCGGGATATTCCGACGACAACTTCCTCGGAATATTCCGACGGCAAAGGTTTCTCGGAATATTCCGATGGCCAAAGTTCGTCGGAATATTCCGATACCTCTTTTCTCTCGGAATGTTTCCGAGGACCGTTCCATCGGAAATATCTGAAGAGATACCGACGAACAGTCCTAGGAAATGTTTCTTCGGAATGTCCTCGGAATCTTTAATTCTCGGCATTCCCTCGGAATTTTCCGAGGAAATTCCTAGGAAATTTTACTTTTTGACGAGAAATTTCTGACGACCATTCTCGTCGGTATGTCCTTGGAATACCGTTATTCCGTGGACATACCGACGATATTTGTCGTCGGAATACCGGTGTTTTCTTGTAGTGTAAGTTTGCTCCGAAAAAATTCTCTCCTCATGCCTCTCGCCTAGGACTCCTTATAAACTGGCCCCTAGGTCGGTTTACGCTTTTCCTCTTCTGCTCTTAAGCCGTCATAGCATAAAAATGGAGATATTCCATTTTTTCCGATCTTCGTAATTATCTTCAAAATTTCGTATTTATCAGCGGAAACTTGACATTTATCTTTCCTTGCGAACCAAGCGTGTTGCTGACCATCTCTCCTTTCGAGAGAGACTAGTTCGTCGCCAAGCCGAGAAGGAACAGGTTCGAGCTGGCGCCGAGTTCCCATCCTCTTCTGCACTAACCATTGCTCCGGGTCACGTGACCGAGGTCATAACTCCGCGAGATGCGGGAACTCTCGCAGGCTCGGGCGTTCTGGATGCTTCGGCTCTACCTGCCGGATCGTTCACGACTCCGATTCTCGTCGAGGATAAGGAGAGGGCTGCTGACTCTATGCCTCCTCCTCCGGCCAGGAAAGAGATCGTTCTAGCGCTGCGCGCTCCTAGTGTTGTTCCGATTGCTCAGCCTAAGGGCCGGAAGAGGAAGTTTACCAAGGGCGGTGACGGGGAATCTTCGCAGCAAAGAGGCTCGAGCATAGCGTCGGTTTGTCGCTCACTTAATCTCTTGATTGTTATATATTTTTCTAAAAGACAAAAAATCCCTAACTTTCTTCTTGTTTCGTAGTCATGTCGTTGATCGATGGGATGATCAGCGAGTGCGGTTCTGAGACCAGTCGTCTTGCCGGGGAGTTGTTGGAGCTGCAGGGTAGATGGGTTGAAACCGAGGCCATGCTGACGGCTGTCAAGGATTCTCACTCCGTGAAAGTGTCGAAACTCGAGGTCGCGATAGGGGAGCTCGAGAGGGACGATGGCAAGTTCACTGCTTAAGGAGAAGAAAGCCAGGAAGGCCAAAACTTCGGAGGTGCGTTGGCTTCAGCGTCAGATCGAGGGCGATACAGGATTAGCGAGCCGCGGGATCCGAGAGGCCACATACGCCCTTCGTTCTGAGTTTCAGGCTTGCTTGGCGAAGATCTCTGCCTTTCTGGGCTCCCTCGAGTGCATCCGGAATAGGGATTTAGCCTTGGCGACGATTGAGGGCGGGGTGACCGTGGTTCAGTCATTCCAGAGTGAGACTCCTCCGACCTTAGAGGCCGAAGAGGCCCGACTGTCCGGCTGCAAGGGAGATTTGGCAGTCGTGGATGGAGATTTCGATCTCATCCTAGCTGACCTGAAATTCGTGTGCTTTCTTCCGACGTGGTCAGAAGGCCCAGAGGGGAAAGATCCGGTGCTCGGAGAAAGCGGAGGTGATGCGGTTTCAGGCTTGGACGAAGCA
>NC_027750.1:34674800-34675923 GCF_000695525.1 Brassica oleracea var. oleracea
GTATGGCGTGGAAGGAGGGTGATGAGTTGTCGTCTCATATCCTTCTTTGATGTGAAATGTTTTGTTCGAGATCAGTTTCTTTGCATTTTTCATAAGCTTACGTATGGCGTGGAAGAAGGGTGAAGAATTGTCGTCCCATATCCTTCTTTGATGTGAAATGTTTTGTTCGAGATCCGTTTCGAGAGTTTTTCCTCGAGATATCGACTTCGCGGGATATCTGAAGATGTCGAATATAAACATAGAGGCATGGTTTTGAGATCTGGTATCTTTTGGATATCATGCCTTCAGATGTTAGAGACCAGTGCGCTGGGTTTAGGGCAAGTCCTAGGTTTACTTTTGGTTTTAAGAGTTTATGCGGTGACTAGCCGGCTATCGATTTATCTGTCGCGATTTTAACCTGATTCGTACCGATTTAAAGTCCGCGATAGGTTTTCAGCTTACATGACTTGTTAGATATGAATCGAGCATCCCTCCGGAGACAATTTTTAAGCCAACCGGAAGTGCTGGACCAAAATTTTGGGTTTCTTTTATAGCGCTATTATCCTTGTGTCGGATGTACGGGAGTCATCTTCGTGAGATGGCTATGTCTGTTTAGGACGTTCGAGAGTTCGATGTGATCAGCACCGGACTTGGCGGCAGATGCCGTCGTTTGGAGTTTTTGCGCAAAATATGTGTTAAAATGTTCATCATTTTTTTTGACGGAGTGTCTGTTTTCGTCATTCAGTAGAAGTAACTCTCGAGGCATCTCTTGCGACGTCTCGCGATGCCAAAGGCTGCTTCTCCCTAACGGCTGATTTTTTTCCGAATATCGAAAATGTTTTGCAGATAAAAAATAATTTGCTTGGTTAAGATATGTCGGAAACATCGAAGGCGTGGTCGGATGTTTTCGAATTTGAGAGTATACGAGTATACGTATCCACTCCCCCCCACCTTTCAATGAGGGGGGACAGCTGAATTTGCCTTTCGACAAACTGCCTACGTACTCCTTTTGGAGATCAAGCCGTCTCGTAGTTCGGTCATTGCTAGTTGGTTTGTTTAGTGATAGTATTTTTTGAGATGCATCGCGTTCCAGGTCCTTGAAATTTTTATGCCTTGCATGTTGGCTATTTCGTAGGAGCCCGGT
>NC_027750.1:34675989-34683548 GCF_000695525.1 Brassica oleracea var. oleracea
TGGAAGACTTTGCAAAGGACCAGATCTCCTTGATTAAATCTGCGATTTCGTACATTGGAATTATAGTACTTTGCAGCTGCGTGTTGGTAATTTTGGATTAGGATGAGGGCTCGATCTCGGCGCTCGTTAATGAGATCGAGATCATCCAGGAGCATGGCGTTATTGAGCTCCTCTCGTTCGGGAAGTAATCTTCTTCGAACACCGGGGAACTCTACTTCTGCGGGAATCATGCATTTCGTTCCGTACACCAGAGCAAAGGGGTTTCTCTCGTTGGTCGCCTCGGGGTGGTATGGTGGGACCAGAGGACTCCCTCGAGTTCGTTGGCCCACCTGCTACTCTACTTCTGCGGGAATCATGCATTCCGTTCCGTATACCAGAGAGAAAGGGGTTTCTCCTGTTGCTCGCCTCAGGGTGGTATGGTGGGACCAGAGGACTCCCTCGAGTTCGTCGGCACACCTGCCTTTTTTGGCCTCCAAGCGTTTCTTTAGTCCGTCGAGAATGGTTTTATTAATCGTTTCAGCTTGTCCGTTGCGGATACCTGGGCGTCGACTTGTTAAATGGCCAGTAGTATCCATGGTGTTTGATTTTCAATGCCAGCGATCTTCCATCGGAATGGTTGCCGCAGGACCCAGAATGTACTTCCTACATCACTTTTCTTGCTTTTTACCCTTCCAGGCACGTCATGAGTGGTCCGGAGAATCTCCGTTTGTAAAAAAGTCTCCTCATGCCTCTCGCCTAGGACTCCTTATATACTGGCTCCTAGGTCGGTTAATGCTTTTCCTATTTTGCCCTTAAGCCATCATAGCATAAAAATGGAGATATTCCATTTTTTCCGATCTTCGTAATTATCTTCAAAATTTCGTATTTATCCGCGAAAACTTGACATTTATCTTTCCTTGCGAACCAAGCGTAAACCGTCATGCGGCTTACGGGCTGTTGGTTAAGAAATCGTAAGTTGGGCCTCGAGTCATGCCTTAGGTCCCTTTGGGCCGTCTTCTGACTCGAAGCGTTTATTACGGCTTCTTTCGATAAAGAAACGAACTTTCCGCGTTTTTTACCGTAAAGTTTGATCGATGACTTAGAATGGCGGGAAACATGAAATGGGTTCGCTACGGGCTTCGGGAGATAGCATCGAAGGGTAGACGAGAATGCATAGACTAATGTCGTATCGATGTTTCGGAAGAGCTTTGTTGCTACGTAGCGACCGAACGGAACGGACGCTCGGTGGCTACGTAGCGACCGAGCGGAACATGTGTTCGGTCATTGCGTGGTGACCTTTTTCGAGCTATTGTCCGATGCCTCGTGTTTCCTCCGCAAAGCTTTTCGTAAGAAAGAATCTATTTCGAAAAAGTATTTGTCGAAGAAAGTTCTCATTTTCTTCTTCGGACGTTTCGAATGTTAACTTCGTCGTAACCGTTTTTGAGCCCAACACTGATGCATTGACTAAGTTGAGGTGATCCATAACTGTACAATCTACCCACTAGAGAAATAGCTACCTTGTTAGGTTGGTGAGTTAAATTTTTAAAAAAACTTTGTAATATGTTTTCTTCCGTTTTCTTCTTTTCTCATGCTTTTACTAGTGGTTTTCTCTGGATCTTAGCAAATGTGGTGGCAAATCTAACTCTTTTTCGGTATTTATGTTTCGGTTTGAAGTTCTCCAGTGGTGGTTGCTCTTCTATGGTCTTTGATCTATAAGAACCATTTTGGTTTCTCTCTTCCTCAGGGGCTTTTTGTTTTCATCAATTGTTTTCTCAATTCTTCGTAGTTGTTGTTGTTTATTTTCACAGGTGTTTTTTTTTTGCTAACTATTTTCACAGGTGTTAATGTGGTAATTCACTCATCTGTCGGTGCAGAAATGCGGGTGGAGCTTTTTGGGGTGGAGTTTGCGAGTTCCACTGGCTATGTCTAGTAAAACTCTGTTTTGGAGGACAGCGAGGACACTTAAAGGGAGAAATGCTGGTGGCTGTTCTTAGAACTAAGATTCCAAAACCCGATCAGCTCTGTTTCTCCTTCTTCTGCCATCATGCTTTTTAAAATGTCCATTCTCTCGTAGTGCTTCGCCTAAGGTGCTTTCATGTTTCTCTCGTATCTACCGTCACTAAGCTAGTGGTGGCTCGGTCACCGGTCGGTTTTCTCCTTTGTTGTGGTGTCATTTCTAGCAGTGTTTAGATGGAGCGTGAGACAAATAAGTTTTGCTTTGCTTTTTTTTTTTCTTCTCACTTTTAAGATTGTTACTGGATCCATTATGAACTTCTAGCGTGATTGTTTTTTCTGTTTTAGTTTTCATTATTAGCCTCTGCATTCTATTTTAAATTGTTTTGGTTTATTTTTTTTCTTGAAACTGTTTTTTAATTAAAATTGCATGAGAAAAAAAAAAAACAGGCCTAGCCAAGACCTTAGTTTGTGGACTCAGCCTTTACATAATATTGTCTTTTCATAATACAAGTCCATTAAGAAACACACAGCAAGTGAATAACCTAAACAAAATAATGAGACCCATTAGAGAAGTTGGATGGTCGTAGGGAAATTAGCGATGAAACCGAAGAGGGCTGCAGTCGTTGGGATCATGGGGATCAATGAGGAGAGCGCAACCAGAATTGCATCATCAGAGAAGTAGTTGCAGGATTGTTGCCTCTGAAGCTATGGATACGATTCTTGATAGTCCTATCCATTCCAACCTCAATCTGAGAATGTGATCTGAAAATCTGTTTATGGATGCGCACGTTCCTCTCGAACCAGAGTGAGTAGAGGGTGAGTTGCCACACCAAGAGAGAGAGCTTCTTCAACCAAGGGGAACCCTGAAGACTCTGCATGTTGGAAAGAGATGTTGTCCAGGAGCGCGAAGTGGAGATGTTTAGACGCGAGGCGAAGAGATTCCATAGAGCTAAGGCATATGGACAGTCAAAAAACAGGTGATCACAAGACTCCGTCACCAATGGAGAAGAACAAAGAACACAGCCAGGGGACGCTTGAAGACCCCACGACAAGAGACGATTCAGTGTTACAAGCCAAGTTAGAAAATTATGCTTAGGAATACCTCCACGATTCCAGACAACATTCCTCCAAGGTACTAAGCTACCATGAGGTTTAACTAAATTATAGATTGCAGCAGTGCTGTATTTAGACCACTCAACTCCATTACAATCCAATTTACCTTGTCAGGGTAGCTGGAAAGCTCAAGAGAGGAGAGATAAGCTTGTACCTGAACCTGCTTCTCTGATCTCGCAGGCCGAACTGCCCAAGAACCTTCAGAGAAAAAATCTTGAAGTGTTGAATTTAGAGCGACACCCATGGAGTTCTGGTGTTGAGGAGCAAGGAAGTCAGTGAGCCTACCGAAAGGAGACCAATTGTCAGTCCAAAATCTAACCGAAGATCTGGTGCCAACCTCGATCTTGATCCAATCATAGGTAATATTCTTCAGCTTTAGTAGTTTGTTAGTGAACCACGAATAGCGCTGGTCAGGAGATGTTGTCCAGAAGTTAGCTATATCTCCTTTTAAAATCTTTTCCTTAAACCAAGCAACCCATATAGAACCCGCGTTTGTAAACAATAGCCAGATGAATTTCAGTGAGCACGCTGTATTCCAGGAGATAAGATCCCTGCACCCTAGGCCTCCTTCATCCTTAGAGAGAATAACTGTATCCCAAGCTATCCTAGCTGAATGGTTTCCCTCTGCTGAACCATGCCATAAGAAAGAGCCACAGAGAGAGTCTATCTTCTTAATGCATGCCTTGGGTAGTACAAAAGTTGATGACCAGAAGTTGGTGATACCCGCAATGACATGGTTAATCATCAACAGTCTGCCTGCAAATGATAATGCTTTGGAACTCCAATAATTATTTTTTCCTTTAATGTGTTGCAGTAGAGGAAAGCAGAGATGAGGGGAGAGCTTCTGAGAGGTGAGAGGGATGCCCAGATAACAAACAGGAAGAGTGCGAGGAGAGAGGCCTGTTGAGGAGACAATAGCATCAACCTGATCTTGAGGCAAGCCCGAGGAGACAAAGGACGTTTTCTGGATGCTCACCGCTAGGCCAGAGTGAAGAGAGAAGTCATGGAGAATTTGGAGAATGGCTTGAACAGAAGAGAGATTACCATCAGTGAAAATGAGGAGATCATCTGCAAAACATAGATGAGTAAGCTTAGAGGAGTGACATTTAGCATGGTAACCGAATCTTCCATCTGCTGATCCTTTATTGAGAAGAAGCGAGAGACAGTTCATGGCAATCACAAAGAGGTAAGGCGAGAGAGGATCCCCTTGGCGTAGACCACGGTTTCCTTTGAAGTAACCTTGAATATAGCCATTGTAACCTATTGTGTATGAGGGAGTACAAACACAAGCACGCCGCCAGTTAAGGAAGATATATGGGATTTCAAGAGAGCTCAAGCAGATGAATAAGAAGTCCTAATTAAGAGTATCAAAAGCCTTAGCAATATCAACTTTGAGGGTTATACGCGGGGGACCCTTATTCTTATGGTAACCATCAACAAGATCAGTAGCAAGAATGGTGTTCTCCACCAGCAACCGCCCTTGAATGAAAGCTATCTTGTTTGGCAAGATTAGATCAGAGAGAATGGGCTTCAACTTTGCAATCAAGATCTTAGAAATTGCCTTGTAGATGGTAGAGCGGCAGGAAATAGGAATGTAGTCAGCAACAGAGGAGGCGCCAGGGTGCTTGGGTACTAGAGACAATATTGTGGAGTTGACAACTGCTGGAAGAAACCCTGTGTTGAAAAAAGCAGAGATAGCAGCAGTGACTTCATGACCAAGAATCGACCAGGAAGCTTTGAAAAACACTGAGGTCAGGCCATCAGGCCCTGGCGATTTGTTGGGGTTGAGTTTGAAAAGGGTTGAGACAATAGTTTCCGATGAGGGGAGCAGAGAAAGCAGGGATCTTTGAGCGGTAGAGCATCGGAAGTTGATAATAGATTGAAACCAAGCAAGTGATGAGATGGTAAAACAACATGAGGGGCTGGGATGCTTTTGAAGTGATTAATTGCTATGATTCCCATCTCCATTGGATCAAAAATAAGATCGCCATTCTGGAGCATGAATGATCGAATGGAGTTAACTGCAGTACGCACTTTCCAGATTCTATGGAAATAAGAGGTATTTAAGTCTCTTTCTTTCAACCAATTAATTCTTGATTTTTTGCGAAAATAAGCTTCTTCAATGATCCGCAAGAATTCCCATTTCTCTGTTAGTTCTCTTTCTTTCTGAAATAATGTGTGGAAGAATCTCTTCTCCTACTACGAACCTACGCCATTCGAAGAATGTCCCGATGTTTCTCAGATTTTTCCACATTAAGAAGAATAAATTGCTTATCCCGATGTTTCCTCATAATTGTCCAAGTTAAGAAGAATAAAGTGCTTATTAAAAATGAATATCAAATGAAAAAGAATCTATCACTCGCTTCGTAGTCATATGTTCAGAAAGCAGTGAGTGATGTGGACATGTGCGTACATGGTACGTCTTGTCATAATCGGACCCATTTCTTGAAGAGATTACCGGACCACAGTGAACATGGATCATTTATTCAAGTTGAATAAACCAAGTCTATCATTGGTGTAGTGAGAGAGTTGATATGAGGGGAGGAGTGCTAAGAGGGATGGAGAATTTGATTAAAATCACCACCCACAGTCCAAGGTAGAAGATCAGTAGAGAGGGACTGCTGGATATTTAGAAGATCAACCCAAAGATCAGATCTCTCCACCACAGTGTTGCATGCGTAAATACCCGTGAACACAACTTTTTGCGATGGAGACAGGGTGAGTTCACAAGTCAGAGACTGCTTAGTTTGCCCTGGTTGGAATTTTGCTTCGAATCATAATTCCGAATCATAATCAAATTCTCCATCCCTCTGAGCATTCCTCCTCTCATATCAACTCTCTCACTACACCAATGATAGTTTTGGTTTATTCAACTTGAATAAATGATCCATGTTCACTGTGGTCCGGTAATCTCTTCAAGAAATGGGTCCGATTATGACAAGACGTACCATGTACGCACATGTCCACATCACTCACTGCTTTCTGAACATATGACTACGAAGCGAGTGATAGATTCTTTTTCATTTGATATTCATTTTTAATAAGCACTTTATTCTTCTTAACTTGGACAATTATGAGGAAACATCGGGATAAGCAATTTATTCTTCTTAATGTGGAAAAATCTGAGAAACATCGGGACATTCTTCGAATGGCGTAGGTTCGTAGTAGGAGAAGAGATTCTTCCACACTGCATTCATCATTCTATTGATTCTACCATTTCTGGTTTTACATTGTAGATAGCAGAAAATCTACATATAGTCTAAGAAAAAAAATCTACATATAGTTCAATTTTTTTGTTCTTTTCTAAAATACGAAGAAAGAAGATATCAGCCTTTGGAAAAGGGAGTCAGGGTTCAAGCAGAAGTTCTCATCTCATGAAACTTGGGAAATGTTGAGAGAGACCAAAACTCAATGTGGATGGGCCCGAGGCATTTGGTTTTCACAAAACACACCCAAGTTTACATTCATAGCTTGGTTGTCGACTCAAGATCGTCTGTCGACATTGGTAAGGATTGCAAAATGGACCCCGGGGAGTGATACAACTTGTCTGTTATGCAAATCTGCTACTGAATCGAGACCACCTTTTCTTTGAGTGTTCCTACACAGCAGAGGTTTGGGAGTACATTGTCAAAGGTATCTTACGCAACTCTTTCACAAATGTTTGGTCTGAGATCTTGTTACTCATTACTGATGAGACAAGGGAGAAGATGAGTCTGTTCTGCATCAGATATGCGTTTCAGGCTGTTCTGTATGCTGTTTGGCGGGAGCGAAATAAGATCAAACATGACGATAAGCTACTGCCTTTACCAGTGCTCAAAATATTGATAGACAAGGGTAATAGAAACAAAATCAGTCTGATGAGAATGAAGGGGTTTAAGGGGATGGAGAAGCTGATGCAATTTTCGTTTCAAACTAGATTGTAAATAGCTTTTTTCATTTTGAAGGGTTATGAGTTGAATTTGAGTAAGCTCCTATAGTATAAAGGATGCACTTAGTTGTATAAATGTATTTTTGATGAATAAATTTAACATTCGTTCAAAAAAAAAAGGGACATTTGCTAAAACCAACCTAAATATTCAAGTCAAACCTAGAAGTGTACTGGTATCACTCAAATTATCCTAAGGAGTGAATTACTCTCTCAAATAAGAGGTTCAGATGCAGTACTTAGGGATCGAATCCACAAGGACTCTAGGATTACTCAACAGATCTAAGGGATTAGAAATAAAGATAGACTAAGAGGTTTGTTTGTTTAAAAGTAGTAAATGATGAGTCGAACAAGGACAAGACAATTGTTCGGTGGTTTAAGTTGAAGTTGTTTTAAGGATGGGAAAACAGCTAGACTTAGGCAAATTCTCAGGTATGAAAAGCATGCAACTTAGTTCAGACTTAAAGGGTTTGATGGTTTTTGAACTCAAACAATGGCAAAACCAGATAGGTTTTCATTACTAGATCTCGGATCTCAACTGTCGTCTTTTGATTTCGAGAAAGAGTCGATCGATGTGACGTGATGT
>NC_027750.1:34683673-34685801 GCF_000695525.1 Brassica oleracea var. oleracea
ACCAACTCTCGTTGTTATCTAGTCAGTTAGATCATGCTGGCTGTTTCAGGTATTGAGGGTAATAGTTTGTTATCTCAATTAATGCTAAGACCTAAAATGAGGGTGATCAATCCTAATTTTAGCATTAAGCTTAACAAGCATGAAATAACAATAAAAACACCTTTTTAACAGGGTAATAGTTGGTTATCTCAATTAATCCTAAGACCTAAAATGAGGGTGATCAATCCTAATTTTAGCATTAAGCTTAACAAGCATGAAAGAACAATCAAAACACCTTTTTAACGGTCTTATTAGCAGCACATACTTTCAACCTTTATGAGAAACCTAAATCTAACAATTGGGTTTACTCAGACATATTCATGAGAGACAAAGTCATGATGGTTTGAATAGAACTCAAATGAAATATTGAACATAAAAAATAAAAGTAATAGAAATAAAAGAGTTCAAGATCTTCTCTGTTATGCAGTCTCAGATCTATCTCTCCATTCCTAAGCTCTTCTAATGGTAGACAAAATGCTTCTTCTCCCAAACAAGGTCTTTAGGCCAGTCTGCCTCTAAAATGATACAAAACCCTAGTACATATAGCCTCACAGGCGGCTAAGGGCTTAGGTTGCAATTAATAAACTTTATGTAAATGAAGTCTTCTAATTTCGTGATTAATCCTCGAGTGATCCAATATCAATCGATGGCGCTCAACGGCTGTCGATCGATTTTAATTGGCTCTGGTCGATTGATATTGCTCTTCAAGCGTCGATCGACTCTCTACGCGTAAAAGTACTCTAAAGTGTCCCAAAAGCATAATTTCTTTCTATCAAATAGCTGAACCTGTAATTGCTTTGAAAAGACTCTAAAACATAATAAATATATCTTAAAACACTTATATACCATGACTAAAAATGGGTGAAATCCATGGTATATCATGTATCTCACTTTTAGTCAAATTCAAAACCAACCTAAAGGAGTAGTGAAAGTACTATTTAACCCTTATGACCAAACAAAAAAAACAGAAATATATTTTACGTTTCTATCCTTCGGAAGTCTACACGTAATAAAAGAAGTCTACATATATATAGACTTTCTATGAAGTCTACCTTATAGACTTATTTTATTGTCTACACTCTAATTTGATCTAATAATTTAATTTTGAAAATGTATAAAAATTAATTATAGTGATATTTTTAACTAATCATCAATATAATGGATAATATGAAGTAAATAAATTAAAATTTCAAATAATTGAACAATTTTGAAGAATATATACTAATTTGGTTATCATGTGTTAGACAATGTTAATAGTTTAGAAATAAAAGGTTCTAAAATGTTATGTCTTTTAGTGGTTGATTTCATAGGGTTAGATTTTCGATTTTGTTTTTTTTGTTTTATTAACTTAAATCTGCATATTAATGTTTAGTAGTTTATATTTTGTATAACTGAGACTTTTTGATTATAAAGCAAAACATTTAGGGTTCGATATTGTGGTTTAGGGTTTCGTAGACCTATAATAAAGTCTATTTATCTGAAGACCTCTTTTTCAGTCTATATTTTTCAATTTTTTTTACAAAAAAACCAATATATTTAAATTAAACTAAGTTAAGTTCCTTAAGAATAAAAAAGTGAAATCATATACTATAACTATTAAAAATAAAGAAATCAATTTAATACGGTCTCTCTCTAAAGTGGTTGCAAAAAAATTTAAAACTCTCTCTCTTCTCTCTAAAACTCTCTCCCTTCTATCTAAAATTCTCTCAATTGTTTATAAAACTCTTTCATTTCTCTTCTTTCTCTCTAAAATTTTCTAAAGTCTTTCTCACAATATTATCTTGTCATTTTAGATATTATGACTCATGGTTTTCATCTTCTCCATTAAAAAATGTAAGTTTTAGATCTATAGATTTTAAATGTGTATTTTTATGTTATTTATTTCTCACAATATTATCTTTTTTTTTGTAGGTATTATCACTCATGGATTTCATCTTCTCCTCTAAAAATGTAAGTTTTTGTTGGGGTCAAAATCGGTCACGACGGAATCAATGTCTGAAAGTCCGTAAAAATCGGCATGAACGTTTTTACGAAAAATAAATCTTAGAAAAAGATCTATTTTTACGAAGAATCTTGCGGAGAAAACACA
>NC_027750.1:34686941-34701643 GCF_000695525.1 Brassica oleracea var. oleracea
GAAGTCGTCTGGAAGACTTCCTGGAAGTCGTCTAGTGCATTATATTTTAGACGACTAACATGTAAGTCGTCCCAGAAGTCTTCCAGATCTGAAAATCTTGCATATCAAATCTAGATATGAAAAACCTGCGTATCCAAAAACGTTCAAATGATTTAAAAACAGAAAAAATGAGTGGAAGATTAGATAAATCTACCTTTATAGAACACACATAAATACATATCTAAAATTAATAGATCTACCTTTAAATGAGTGGAAGATGAGTATCATCTGATTAAAAACCTGCAAAAAAAGATAGATTACATTTTTGTTGCAGTCATTAGAGAGAAAGAGAGAGAATGTGTAAATTTTTCTTTATATAGGGAGGAGAGGTTGAAGAGTTTTAGAGTGATGAACATTACATTTTTGTTGCACCCATTTAAGAGGATGAGAGATAATGTGTAAATTTTTCTTTATATACGGAGACGAAAAATCCAATTAGGTTAAATATTTTTTGTTCAGACGACTTCCTAGACGGCTTACTTGTAAGTCACCCAGAAGACTTTAATATTTTTAGCGGGAAAATAAAATAGAAGACTTCCTAGAGTTTAAATTATTTAAGCGGGAAAATTATTTTTTAAAAAATTTTAGGCGGAAATATTTGGACGACTTACATGTAAGTCGTCTGGTTTAAATTATTCACCAAATCACTTACAAATTAGTCGAGACGACTGAAATGTAAGTCGTCTAGACCCTAAACATAACCCCTAAACTTAATTAACTAACTAAACACTTCATAAAATCAAATTAAACTTCAAAAGTGTTTACTATACACAAAAATAAACATGTATAGATAAAAAATTAATTTTTCAAAAAAACATTCAAGTTTTCCAAAATCTAACCCTAAGTATACATACAATACTACAACATATGTTGTCAAATCCTAGACCAAAGAATATCATGATTCACTACTTTCACTCATCTAAGTTGAAAACAATTCAATTTTATTATATCTTAATTTATATCACTTAAAACTATTTATAATTACATGATTTTAATTTTTCGCTTATCAAAATATTTTTTTTTTAAATTTAAAAAATATTTTTAAGATCAGCTACACCAGAAGACTTACTTTGAAGTCGTCCAGACGACTTCCAACATCTCTGACGACTTACTAGGGCTATATTCGTAAAAATGACTTCTTTTTTTTGTTTGGTCACAAGGAGCTGGGTTGTAATTTCAGAAGGCTTTTAAGTTAGTTTTGCATTGAGTATAGGTTTGGGGTTAAAATCAAGTTGTGGGTTAGTTTTGACAAATTCTCCTAATAATAAATACTCTCTCCGTAAAATGTCCCTTTTTTATTTTTTTGGTCTAAATGTCCCTTTTTATTTGTTAAAAATGACCCTTTATATATACCATGGTCTTATCCCAGTTCATACACAGCCATTGACAAGCAAGAAACAACTTCTTATACAAGGACAGGTAAGTGATGGAGGATCTCACGTAATAATACCCTTTTATTTAACACTCTCTCGATTCATAATCATGTTAGCACATCCTTCTCATGAATAGATCATGGACCAGCCTCACGCGCTTCTAGTCGCTAGCCCTGGCTTAGGCCACCTCATCCCTATCCTCGAACTAGGCAACCGTCTCTCCTCCGTCCTCAAGATTCACGTCACCATTCTCGCCGTAACCTCCGGTTCCTCCCCGATAGAAACAGAGGCCATACGTGCAGCCGTGGCGAGAGGGACATGTGAAGTTAGGGAACTACCCTCAATTGATATAGACCACTCCCCAGATGCGACGGTACCTACTAAAATCATAGAGATGATGCGAGCAACGAAGACAAAGACGGCGGTTCAAGACGCCGTGAAATCAATGAATCGGAAACCGACGGTCATGATCATAGACATTTTTGGTACCGGGTTGATGTCCATTGCTGATGATATTGGCGTGAACGCTACGTACGTGTACGTCCCTTCCCACGCGTGGTTCTTGGCTGTAGTAGTGTACACGCCGGTATTGGATAGAGTCGTGGAAGGGGAATATACTGATATCAAAGAGCCTATGAAAATACCAGGTTGTAGACCGGTCGGACCGGACGAGCTTTTGGAAACAATGTTAGACCGGTCAAACCCACAGTACCGAGAGTGTATGCGGTGTTGCGAGGAGATACCTATGAGCCTTTAGGGAGGATGGAGAATTGAGCCGGGTTATGAAAGCACCGGTTTATGGTATTGGGCCTATTGTTAGGTCTAGTGGGCCTACTGAAAAGGCCGATAACATACTTGAGTGGTTGGACAAGCAACCGGATAAGTCAGTGGTGTTTGTGTGTTTAGGAAGTGGTGGTACACTGTCCTTAGAGCAAACTATGGAACTCGCTTACGGTTTAGATTTAAGTGGTCAAAGGTTTCTATGGGTTCTGCGTAGGCCCACTTCTTACCTTGGGGCGAGCTCGAGTGATGATGGTCAGGTAAGTGCCGGTCTACCAGAAGGTTTCTTGGACGGCACGCGTGGTGTTGGTCTTGTTGTCACGCAATGGGCACCGCAAGTTGAGATTTTGAGCCATGGATCGATCGGTGGGTTCTTGTCTCATTGTGGGTGGAGCTATTAGATATAGAAAGTATATAATTCTCTAACGTTCATATTCTTCTCATTATGTTTATTGAAACGTAAACACAAAGATCCAAGAATTCCTCAACAAGTACTCACTTGTTATTAATATCTCAAACTCACAACTTTCTCAAGTCATGTTACAACTCTATATATAGTCAAGACAAACTCCTAAACTCATTAGGTAATCGACATATAGATAATTCCTAAACTCATTAAGATAACAACAACATTTAGATAACTCTTATCCTAATCTCATAGGATAACTTTTCTCCTAAGTTATCTCAAGCTTATGTCAACAATCTCCCCCTTAAGCTTGAGATCATCTTTAGACACATTTTGTACTCCAATCATGTCTCTCATCTCCTTGAAACTGATCCTCCCAAGTGCCTTAGTTAGGATATCAGCCTTTTGCTCCTTCCCTGCAACATGTTCAACGACCACAAGCCCATCTTCCACGCATTCCCTTATGAAATGAAACCGTCTGTGTATGTGTTTGCTTCGCCCGTGAAACACTGGGTTCTTAGTCAAAGCAATCGTCGATTTGTTGTCAATACGAATGACTACCTTCTTCTTCTCACCCTCTGTAATTTCTTCAAGAAGCTCGTGTAACCACAACGCCTGTTTTGCAGTCTCAGTGGCTGCCATGAACTCGGCCTCACAAGATGAAAGTGCAACTATCTCCTGCTTCTGTGAACACCAGGTTATTGGACAGCCATTGAGATAGAAGATATGTCCTGTAGTGCTCTTCCCATCATCCGGATCTACATTGTAACTCGCATCGCTATAACCCACAAGTTCCTGCATTCCATCGTTTCTGTAGAAGAGACCAAGAGAGCAAGTTCCCTTTAAATATCTCAAGACTTGCTTGAGTGCAGCTCCATGTGAGGTCTTTGGCTCATGCATATAACGACTTAAAACTCCAACACTCTGTGCTAGATCCGGTCTCGTATGAATTAGATAACAAAGACAGCCAATGTTCCTTCTAAACACCTTCTCGTTGATCGCCTCTTCAGACACCGCTTTTGATAACTTGAGACCAGCTTCCATCGGAATATGAACAGCATTGCAGTCAGCCATACCTGTCTCCTCTAGAATCCTTGCTGCATATCGCTCCTGTTTCAAGACCACTCCTCCTTTTACTTGAAGAACTTCAATCCCAAGGTAATAGTTAAGCCTCCCGAGATCACTCATCTCAAATTTCATAGCCATCTCTCGTTTGAACTCGCCTATATCTGCTAAACTAGACCCTGTAATTAGCAAATCGTCAACATATACTGCTACAAGAAGCAGTGAGTTAGATGTTCTTCTACGAAACAGAGAAGGTTCCTTAGACGACTTGACAAAGTTAAGCTCTTTAAGAATCTGATTGAGTTTAATGTTCCACGCCCTAGGGGCTTGCTTCAGACAGTACAGAGCCTTGTGTAATCTGTAGACTTTGCTCTCACTTCCTTTCACTTTAAATCCTTCAGGTTGAGACACAAACACTTCCTCTTGTAGCTCGCCATGGAGGAAGGCTGTTTTTACATCAAGATGATGTATCTCCCAGCTATTAGAAGCTGCTAAGGCAATGATCACTCGAACTGTTTCCATCCTAGCCACAGGAGCAAATACCTCCTCAAAGTCCACACCGTAACGTTGTACATAGCCTTTTGCAACTAGCCTAGCTTTGTACTTATTTATGCTCCCATCTGCATTGTGTTTCACTTTGAAGATCCACTTCAATCCAATGGCCTTGCACCCATCTGGGAGAGCAACGAGAGTCCAGGTATGATTCTTCTTTATCGATGTGATTTCCTCTTCACAAGCATCTCTCCACACCTTCTCTGTTCTGGCCTCATTCCAGTCCCACGGTTCCTCATTAATCAGAAACAAAATCCTTTCTGCTTCCTCCTGTCCATCAGACAGTAATACATAGTCATCTAAGTACTTAGGCTTGGTACTTTCTCTTACCGATCTTCTCAACATCGGATGTTCCTCTGTTTCTCCTTGCATCTCTGCATCACTATCTTCTTCATCTTCTTCACTAGAACTCTGGTTATCTCTTTTCTCATCAGAAACTCTCTCAGTTCCTTCTCGTGATTGTGTCTCTGGTAGTGTAATCATTGTCTCTTTGCCACTTGAATTCCACTTCCATACTCTGTTTTCATCAAAAACAACATCTCGGCTTACCACTATTTTCCGGTTAATCGGATCATAAAGACGATATGCCTTTGATCCTGGCTCGACTCCTAGATGTACCATTGTTCGTGACCTATCATCCAACTTTCTTAGATATGGAGCCTCACTTCTTGCAAAACACACGCAGCCAAAAACTCGCAAGTGCTCAACGTTTGGCTTCTTCTTCTTTAAGCACTCATATGGAGTCATGATCTTCAGCGTACGAGTTGCTACTCTATTGATAACATAAGTTGCATGTCTCACTCCTTCCCCCCACAAATAATTTGGTACCTCCATTGCTTTCATAATGCTTCGTGTCATCTCCATCAGGGTCCGGTTTCGCCTCTCAACAACCCCATTTTGTTGTGGGGAATAAGGTGCAGTGAGATGGCGATGTATCCCTTGATTATCACAGAAGCTATTGAACTCGTTGGATGTGAATTCCCCTCCTCTATCTGTTCTAAAAGTTTTAATTCTTTCTCCAGTTTCCCTCTCAACGAGTTGCTTAAACTTCTGAAACTTAACGAATGCTTCGCTCTTTTCTTCCAATAGAATCGTCCACATATAACGTGTGTGGTCATCAATCAAGACGAAGATGTATCTGTTTCTTCCCGCCGTTGGTGGTGAGATTGGCCCGCAGAGATCACCATGTACAAGTTCAAGTACTTGTGTGGCACGGAAGGAGGTTGCGTTTGGAAAGCTTGATCTGGTTTGCTTCCCTAGGAGACATGAAGCGCACGTATCCTTCTTGACAGTTATGTCAGGCATTCCGGTAACCATTCTTTTGCTCATCATTGATCTCATGTTCTCTAGCCCCACATGTCCAAGTCTCGAATGCCAAAGAGCAGAGTCACTGTCCTTCTTCAAGAGTAAGCACTTAGTATTATCAACTTCCATAACAACCTTATATAATCGATTTCTGGATCTGATAGCCTTCACAAGTAAGTTTCCATCTCGATCATATAGCGTGAGATAATTCTCCTTCATACGTACATCACAACCAGCTTCTGTTGCTTGACCAAGGCTGATGATGTTGCTCCTTAACTCTGGTATAAAATAGACATCGCCTAGGATCTTTTTCTTTCCATCCTTGCTTACGAAAAGAATTGACCCTTTGCCTTTTATGTCAATCCGAGAATCATCCCCGAACCTCACCTTTCCTGTTACCTTCTCATCAATCACAGAGAAATAATCTCGATTTCCAGACATATGATTGCTTGCTCCATTGTCTAAATACCAGATATTATCTTGATCAGTGTGCACATCAAACTTGCTCGGTGTCACCTTCTGCTCATTAAGGTAAACTACCTCATTCATCATTAACTCCTCAGCCTCTCGTGTGCTTTCATCATCGTTCTCATGTGTTTCTTGAAGCTTGAGGAGACGGTCTGGACAATTGTAAGCATAGTGACCAGATTTGTCACAGCGATAGCACACCACTTTTGACGTATCTCGTCCTTGCTTCCAATCTCTCTGATTATTATTCCTTCCCCGTCCCCTTCCTCTGTAATTTGAGAACCGACCTCCTTGTCCTCTTCCTCTACCGCCACCATCTTGGTCTCCTTGTGCATCCATATTAGCATACATAAGCTTCCCTTGCTCCTCATGTTGATCCTCATCTTGAATCCTTTCTTCATAAGCCTTAAGTCTTCCCACAATATCCTCAAAATCAGTGGTATTGAGGTTTAGGACTTGTTCAAGAGCAGCAATAATATGTATGTATTTCTTCTTCGGCAAGCTATGCAGAAATTTCTTCACTAGCTTTGGCTCCTCAATAGTTTCTCCTAAAGCTGAAGACTTGGAAGATATCTCTGTAATTCTTCCTGAGAACTCATCTATAGTCTCTGTTTCTTTCATCTTAAGTCTCTGGAAATCATCCATTAATGTCTGTAGCCTCGCCTCACGAACCCTGTCAGCTCCTATATGCCTCTGTTTGATCGCTTCCCACACTTCCTTTGCACTTTTAAGAGTACCAAACTGCAGCAGCAGAGCCTCCGGTATGGATTGAAACAAGAGTGCTCGAGCCATGTTATTTTTATCTCCATCATCTGTTCCTGGCTCGATTGTTTCCCACACCTTATGCACCTTAAGCATCACGTCCATCCGCATACTCCACACGGTGTAGTTTGTGGCGTTGAGCATCGGACATTGGATTGCCGAAAGACCGCTTCCCTTTGGTTTATTTGTCGTCACAACTATATCCTTGTCTCCCATGTTTCTCTTGGAAGTTCTGTTTAAGCTTTCAATAAAGCTCTGATACCACTTATTGAAACGTAAACACAAAGATCCAAGAATTCCTCAACAAGTACTCACTTGTTATTAATATCTCAAACTCACAACTTTCTCAAGTCATGTTACAACTCTATATATAGTCAAGACAAACTCCTAAACTCATTAGGTAATCGACATATAGATAATTCCTAAACTCATTAAGATAACAACAACATTTAGATAACTCTTATCCTAATCTCATAGGATAACTTTTCTCCTAAGTTATCTCAAGCTTATGTCAACAATGTTGTATATACTAACTTCCTTTCTTGTAACCTAATACTCTGTATATAATGAGAGCCTAGCTCAATCAATAAGATATGCAATTCCATAACCTAATATGGTACCAGAGCCGTAAAGGATTTTTCTTTCCATCGCTTCTTTCTTCTTCTTCTTTAGTCTAACAACGACAACTCTGTTTTCTTCTCTCTGTTTCACCATGTCTGCATCAAGCGAATCTACCTCTTTTTACAACACCAGCGATCCTGCTTCTACTCTTCTCTCTATCAATATGTCAAACATCACCAAGCTGTCTAACCTCAATTACATCATATGGAGCCGACAAATCAAAGCCTTGCTCGAGGGACATGAACTTCAAGGATTCATTGATGAATCTGCTGAGATTCCAATGCCTACGGTAACCATCGATGGACAGACGACACCAAACCCTGCCTTTGCTCCGTGGCGTAGACAAGATCGCCTTCTCTACAGTGCAATCATTGGATCCATCTCATTACCGCTTCAGCCTCTGGTATCCATGGCGACAACCATATGCTTCACATAAGCTAGATCCACGCTCTACACCCTGTGATTTCCTTGGATACTCAACGACACAAAGTGCCTATTTTTGTTTAGATAGAACAACCTCTCGCATTTACACGTCTAGGCATGTAGTGTTTCATGAGTATGTATATCCGTTTGCTTTACCTAACCCTCTAATGTCTGCTTCTAGTGTTGATGATTCAGCAGATGGCACAACCTCATCGACGCCAGCAGTCACAATTATACCGCTACAAAGAGCACCTGCTCCGACTATTGATACACCACCAGTAGTGCCTCCACAAACGAATCCCACAAACCAGACCACTACAGCTTCGCAAGCAGCAGAAACAGTCACTACAACTCCAACCATCATTGAGACGACACAACAACAATCAGCTATACCTTCTTCGTCCTCACCAACAGTTGTAGCGACAACTGAAGACACAGCTGCTCCGACAAGTACAGCTCAACCACCAGCTCCGACTCGACAATCCACTCGTCAACGGAAACCAGTCAACAAGCTTAATCTCTGCACCACAGTTACTCTCTACTTGGATACAATCCCCACGTCTGTGGCAGAAGCTCTCAAAGACCCACGCTGGTAGAAAGCAATGGCTGAGGAAATCAATGCTCAACTTGACAACAGAACGTGGGATCTCGTCTCCTCTGCGGTCGCTCATAACATTGTTGGATGCCGATGGATATTCACCATCAAACGTAATGCATATGGCTCTGTCCAACGCTTCAAAGCCAGACTCGTTGCTAAAGGTTTCAGCCAGCGACCGGGACTCGACTACCATGATACGTTCAGCCCTGTCGTAAAACCAGCAACTATTCGTCTTGTTCTTAGTGTCGCAGTTTCACACAGCTGGACCATGAGACAATTTGATGTTAATCATGCCTTTTTGCAGGGACACCTTACGGATGAAGTCTTCATGATGCAACCTCCAGGATTTGTTGACAAGGATAATCCTACAGCTGTTTGCAAATTACGAAAAGCAGTCTATGGATTAAAACAAGCCCCAAGGGCTTGGTATAATGAGCTTAAAACTTATCTTCTATCTTGTGATTTCAGGTCATTTGCGGATGAAAGTCTGTTTATCTATAACAACAATGGAGTCTTGATGTATATGCTGGTCTACGTCGACGACGTCATCCTAACCGGCAACAACAATGACCAAATAAACAGATTTGTCCAATCCTTTTCTCAACGATTTTCTCTTAAAGATCTTGGCACTTTATCTTACTTTCTTGGCATTGAGGCCACTCATACTCCCACTGGTTTGTTACTTACACAGAAACGCTACATTGCAGATTTTCTTCATAGGACAAACATGACTAATGCCAAGACAGTAGCGACACCAATGTGTTCAACCGAGCAACTCACACTTCAATCTGGACGACCACTTGAAGATCCTAAACAGTTTCGGGCAGTTGTTGGAAGTCTACAATACTTATCCTTGACACGCCCTGACATCTCATTTGCTGTCAACAGAATGTCTCAATACATGCATCAACCTACTGATGAGCATTGGTCAGCAGTCAAGCGAATTTTGCGATACCTATCAAGCACCATATCACACGGTGTTTTCTTTTCTCGTCACAACACACCCACTCTCCATGCATTTACAGACACTGACTGGGCTGGAAACAAAGATGACTACACTTCCACAGGAGCTTATATCGTGTACTTTGGAAGACATCCTATTGCTTGGTCATCAAAGAAGCAAACAGGCATTGCAAGATCCTCCACCGAGGCTGAATATCGATCCATAGCTTCCACAGCAGCAGAGGTGTGTTGGTTGATTTCTCTTCTCACTGAACTTGGTCTACGCAGCTCAGTAAAGCCAACAATATACTGTGATAACATTGGCGCAACTTATCTCGCTGCCAACCCGGTTTTTCACTCTAGGATGAAGCATTTGGCTCTTGACTATCACTTTGTACGGAACCATGTTCAGTCTGGTCATCTTCGTGTTACTCATGTTTCGTCTGCAGATCAGCTTGCTGACGCTCTCACTAAACCCCTTCCGCGCTCACGTTTCAACAACTTATGCATCAAGATCGGATCGGACTCACCAATAGCGGTCCGTCTTGAGGGGGCGTATTAGATATAGAAAGTATATAATTCTCTAACGTTCATATTCTTCTCATTATGTTGTATATACTAACTTCCTTTCTTGTAACCTAATACTCTGTATATAATCAGAGCCTAGCTCAATCAATAAGATATGCAATTCCATAACCTAATAGGAGCTCCGTGTTAGAGAGCTTGACGAAAGGAGTTCCAATCGTGGCTTGGCCTCTTTATGACGAAAGGAGTTCCAATCGGAGCAATGGATGAATGCCACGTTACTAACGGAGGACATCGGTGTGGCCGTTCGTACGTCGGAGTTACATCAAAGAGAGTGATTGGCCGGGAAGAAGTAGCGACTTTTGTGAGAAAGATTATGGTGGAAGAGGATGAAGAAGGACAGAAGGTAAGGGCTAAAGCTGAGGAGGTGAGGGCTAGCTCCGAGCGAGCTAGGGCTCAAGGTGGGTCTTCTTATCGTTCTCACTTCGAATGGGCAAAACAATGTCGCCTGGTGTCGTGATTCGAAAATGATATGTTCTTATTGCGATTGTCTATTATTATAAGTTGTTTACAATTTTGTGTTGTTGCTTTTTTCGTTGTTGTTTTTATTTATTTGGAGTATTGTTTTTGTTCGGAAGTTGTTTTTTCAGTCCAACGTAATTTTTATATTTCAATAGTTTTTCATATTTGCATCTTACTGTGAAAAGCGAAACAAAAATTATTGAAAATTTTTGCATGTGTAAACACTTTTAGAAATGGTATTTTATACGTACTAACACGTAAGAAAAGAGTAATTTGGTTACTTTGGTTTAAAATATCCAAACTGATCCATAGGAATCAACCGATAACCATTTACTTTCCTGTTCATAAACATCAGAATCAAATCCACCCGGAGCTAGAGAACTGACTCGTACGCGATCCGATCCAGCTTTTTCTAATATCTGAATGAGTCTATTTTTTGCGAGCGTTTTCACTGGTGTTTTTAGTCAACACTAGCATATATTCTAAATCAACAATCGCTAGAGCGTTTTCAGTGGATTAAGTTGGTAGTTTTATTCTTGAACATGGATTTCGTCTTTGTACCGGATATATGTTTTAGATCAAAAGAAATATCAAAGCGATGGCAATCAATCAAGAATTTAAAGCAATGTCATAACGTGCACTAAGTAACAACTTATTATTTGTCAGAAAACTACAATAGTGTTACACATGAACATATTTCCTAATTCTAAACATTGATTTGGAGAATATGGTTCCTATAAATTGTAATTATTGTGACTGATAAGTATATAATAGTGTAGAAAAATAGACTGAAGAGCCAAGGTCCTTGATTAAGAACATGGCTTATGGCCCAATTAATCATTAAACTTTGGTTTTGAATATAAATAAATAAATACATGTCATCTTGCAAAAAGTATAATCTCCAGGTAGTGTTCATGAGGGAGATATTGGTGGAGAATTGGCGAACGAAACGGTAAAGGCATAAGAAGGCAAGAGTCTGTCTTTGAAGAACACATTTGAACTACCACCGTAGTAACAGCAAAGGCAAGGTCCAGGAATGGTCGTGCAGTTCATCATCTCTGCCGTGCTTGGCGATTCAATGGCCCTTGTCGCTCGACTTGTAGGCTCCTCATATCCCGAGGATGATTCCCCCACCAAGGGGTATCTAGGTCTTTCTACTTTGTGTTTTAAATCACTCTTGAATTGGTGATCATCAGATCAGTGAAAGACATATCAGAGTTCAAATATCCGATCAAGTTTCATGTCCATAAGAAAAAAGTTTAATATAAAACCCAAAAACAAGAAAAGAAAAACAAAAAGGAAAAACGAATAGATAAAGTCTATTTTGTGTGAAATTTAAAAAAAAGTTCAAGTGTTGACTCCTTTTGGATGTTATAATATGCAAGCGTGCGACCATCCTCGAGGTTTTTACCAGCAAACGTGATTCTCTGTCGGTTTGGTGGGAGCCCTTCCTTGTCTTGAATCTTTGCCTTCACATTCTCAACAATGTCTGAGCTGTCAACTACTAAGGTAATGGTTTTACCAGAGAGCGTTTTCACAAATATTTGCATTCCATCACCTAAATAACGGAGATGAAGGATTGACTCCTTCCAGATGTTGTAATCCGCCAAGCAACGGCCATCCTCCAGCTGTTGACCGGCAAAGCTCAACATCTGCCTGTGCTTAGGGATTCCCTCTTTATATTGGATCCTGGCTTTGACGTTTTCAATAGTGTCTAAGCTTTTGACCTCACCAAGGGCTATGATCTTGTCCCTAAGAGTCTTTATGAAGATACGCATACTTCCACCCAACTTGAGAACACAGTGGAGAGTTGAGTCTTGTTGGATATTGTAATCAGCCAAGGTGCTGTCATCTTCGATCTGATATCCAGAAAAGAGAAGACACTGCTGGTCGGTAGGAAATCCTTCCTTACGTTGTATCATTGTCTTGATGCTGTCAATGGTGCATGAGCTTTGAACCACAAGGGCTATGGTCTTGCCTGCAAGGAACTTAACAAAGATTTTCATAAATACTCCCAAAACCAAGTGTATAGTTGAATCTTTTTGGATATTGTAATCAGCCACGGTACGGTGATCCTCCATCTGATTTCCAACAAAGATAAGCCTCTGCTTGTCGCTAGGGATTCCTTCCTTAAATTGTATCCTTGATTTGACGTTGCCAATGGTGTCCGAGCTTCGGACGTTAAGAGTTATGGTTATGCCTATAAGAGTCTTTACGTAGATGCGCATAAATCTTGCCGACCCAAGAGCCAAATAGATAATTGAGTCTTTTTGGATATTGTAATCAGCCAAGGTACGGTGATCCTCTATCTGATTTCCGGAAAACGTAAGCGTCTGCTTGTCGCTAGGGATACAAAATTTATATTGTATCTTTGCCTTGACGTTGCCAATGGTGTCTGAGCTTTGGACGTAAAGAGTTATGGTCTTTCCTGTACGAGTCTTTACGAAGATTCGGATAGTTCCGCTCAACCTGAGAACCAAGTGGAGAGTTGAGTCTTTTTGGATATTGTAATCAGCCACGGTACGGTGATCCTCCATCTGATTTCCGACAAAGATAAGTCTCTGCTGGTCGCTAGGGACTCCTTCCTTATCTTCTATCATTGCCTTGACGTTGTCAATGGTGTCTGACCTTTGGACCAAAAGGGTTATGCTCTTGCCTGTAACAAACCTAACAAAGATTTGCATCATCATCTGAAAAAAAAGTATGCAATTCTTGTTAGCACACACAAATCGTACAAAAGTTTCCACCGATCCTTATGTGAATCTTTATCTAAGAAGAAAAACTCTAGTTTAAGGGCATAAAACAATCAACATATGGTTAAAAAAGTTGAAGAAACAACATACCTTTTAAGAATTATGAAAGTCTTGCACAACTGTTAGGGTTTACGTTTATAAGTTTAAAAGAGATGATTTATAATGAAGGGTAGTCTTCTTATATAGTGTTTTAGCCTTAGAGCATCCTTATCAACTGTTAATAAAATATAAATATTAGTTAGATAATGTTTACAATTAAGTATTGGAAAAAATTATGAATTATTTGATAAGGAAGTCAAAAAAGATATTTAAGATTTAGTATACTAAATGAAAATATGTTATTGCGTTGCGTGCCACATAAACTCTTTTATTAACAAGAGTAATAAAATTATTGTTTCAGCAATATTTAGTAATTATACTATTCAAAGCCGGAGATAAATCTCATTCTTTGTGGACGTTATGAAACTCATGTAAACCTGATTTTTCGGCAATTATTGAGCTAATGTCTGCAATTCCATAATGCAAACAATATCCAAATCGAGAATGCCCAACTTTATACGTACTAACCCTTGTTAGAAACTACGCTAGGCGCTAGTCGGGCGGCAATCCTGGGCCTAGCGAGTTACCGAAAAATCGGGGATTAAGCGGGGTATACACGGGGATTAGTTTTTATATGTTTTAAATTATAAATATATGTATACATACCATTACATGTGAATGCTTAATGAATAATCAACATAGCTCAGTGGTTGCTCAAAGTCTTCTATAAATACATAGAGGAGATCCCAGCTCAACTCAAGCAAATGGGCTGTCTTATGGCCCAAACATTTGTCTTCAAAATCCAAAATTTTACTGTTCAAATTGGTCTTTTTGTCCGATTTCTGGACAATTAGGCGGCGATTAGTCGGGTTTTAAGTGATTTATTGCTTATCCGACTTATTGTAACGATTTGGCTAAAACCGCGGCGGTGCACCACCGTCGAACGCCTATGCAGACGCCTAGGCGGCTGAGCGTCCGAGTTTTAGAACAGAGGTACTAACACATAAGAAAAGAGTAGTTACTTTGGTTTAAAATATCCAAACTCCATCAGATACAACAGATAACCAGTTACTATCCTCTTCATAAACATCAGAACCAAAACCTACCCGGCTACCCCGACTCGGGAAGACTGTCTCGTACGTGATCTGGTTTCTTATAATAACCGAATGAAACTGTCACTACAAGAAAACATCGGTATTCTGACGGACATTCCGACGGAAAATGAAATCCTCGGAATATCCCGAGGAATTTCCGAGGAAATTCCGAGGAAACACAAAATTGGGGTTCCTCGGAAAAAACCGATGAATTCCGAGGAAATATTATAGCCGTTGGAGAGCCGTTGGGGGATTTTACAAAATTCCGAGGAAATTCCGACGAACTAGCATTTTCCGTCGGAATTCCGTCGGCATTTCCTCGGTCTGTCGACAGGATTTAAACTATAAATACAAGCCCTCCTCTTCCTCTTCATTCACTTCATATCTTCATCCTCCCTCTTACTCTATTTACACACGAATTTGATTCATAAAAAA
>NC_027750.1:34705307-34705447 GCF_000695525.1 Brassica oleracea var. oleracea
AAAGGGTTAACAGATAAAATAATCCTCACACTCTCAAGTGTTTGATCTCACCCACACAAGTGTTTCTCTAAGATTTTAGTGGTTACTCAAGAATCTCCTCAAGGTTCTAAGAGAACAAATCAAGAATCCCAATGGGTAGA
>NC_027750.1:34705547-34716522 GCF_000695525.1 Brassica oleracea var. oleracea
TCCGTCGGAAGCTCCGTCGGAATTAGGAGTGTTTTCTTGTGGTGTGGATTATATGTTTAGATCAAAAGAAAAATTATAGCGATGGCATTCAATCAAGAATTTAAAACAACGTCATTTAAAGTTTATACATATTCTTAAAGAAATATCTTATGTGTTAATTGGTATACAAGTTACATAACATGCACAGTAAGTCAACTTATTATTTGTCACAATACTACAATAGTGTTACAAATAATATATTTCCTAATTCTATACATGGATTTGGAGAATTGGTTCCTGTAAATTATAAATTTTTGTGACTGATAAGTATATAATATTGTAGAAAATATGGCCTGAAGAGCCAATGTCCTTGATTAAGAACATGGTTTATGGTAAAGGCATAAGAAGGCAAGAGTCTGTCTTTGAAGATGTTGAAATGTGTTTCAGCTGTGGTCAACAAAAGAAGAAAGAAGTCACGTATCTCAAGCCACCGGTAATGTTGGTATATATCAGTTTGATATGAGTTGATTGTAATTTCCGGTTAAGTCCTTATTCATATAAAAGGATTAAACCGAGAGCTTTGGTACAAGTGGTACAGAGCTTAACAAAGTAACAAACACTGTATCATCTTCTTCTTCGAGAGTTCTCTTATTTGAGAGAGAGCTCGATCTTCGTTGATAGTGGATTGCTGGCTCTGCCCAGCCCCGGTGATGTATAGCGGCTTCTCCACATCGGAGAAGTGCGGTGAACACCGGGTGAACAACCTCTTGTGTTCTTTATTATTTTATTTTTTTTGTGTTCTTTATTTTCTTGCTTTGCTTTCTTTCGTACAAACTGAGAAAGAGAGTTCTTGAGCTGAGAGAAGAGTGGTCGTGATCTGAATCAAATACTTAGGGTTTCCGCGTAACAGAAGAACACATCTCTGCTGTACTTGGCCATTCAATGGCCCTTGTCGCTGGGCTCCTCATATCCCTACCAAGGGGTATCTAGGTCTTTCAACTTTGTGTTTTAATCACTCTTGAATAGGTGATCATCAGATCAGTGAAAGACATATCAGAGTTCAAATGTCCGATCTAGGCCTGGCCGTTCGGGTTTTCGGGTCGGGTTCGGGCCGGTTCTTTTCAGGTCCGGGTATTTTCGGGTCCTAAATATTAAGAACCAATAGGTACTTAGAAATTTTCGGTTCGGGTTCGGATCGGTTCTTCTCGGATCCGGGTCGGTTCGGGTCTATAATTAAAATACCCACAAAATACCCATAATTTTTCGGGTCCGGGTCGGGTTCGGGTAGTTAGGATCTGAAAAGGACATGATATACCCAATTCCGTCAACTTTAGTTAAATATTTGTCATATATATCTAAAATTTCACAAAACAACTTAAATGAAACTATTAATAATTAAAATAAAACATTTTAAAACTCTAAATTTTACATTTTAAAACTTTATATTACTTTAAAAATGTTAAAAAATAATAACAAATTTTGTTAACAAAAGATATTCCAACTAAATCATAAAATAATATATATAAAATAGAACACAAAAACATCATAGTTTTAGATATACATGTTTTTAAGTCGGATACAAATCAGTTATTATCGGGCCAGATCTATTCGGGTCAGTTCTTTTCGGATCTGGGTCTATTCGGGTCGGTTCATTTTCGGTTCTGACTCTTTCGGGTAAAAAAAATTTAGACCCAAAAGGTACTTGTAAATTTTCATACCGGTTCCGGGTCGGGTATTTTTGGGTCGGTTCCGGTTCGGGTCTTCGGGTCCAGGTTAAAATGTCCAGGCCTAGTCCGATCAAGTTTCATGTCCATAAGAAAAGTTTAATATAAAACCCAAAAACAAGAAAAGAAAAAACAAAAAGAAAAACGAATAGTAAAATCTATCTTATGTGAGATTTAAAAAAAGGTGAAGTGTTGACTCCTTTTGGATGTTATAATATGCAAGCATGCGACCATCCTCGAGTGGTTTACCAGCAAACGTGATTCTCTGTAAGTCTGGTGGGAGCTCTACCTCGTTCTCAATCTTTGTCTTTACATCCTCAACAATGTCTGAGCTGTCAACTTCTAAGGTAATGGTTTGACCAGAGAGTGTTATCACAAATATTTGCATTCGACACCGTAAAAAATGGACGTGAAGGACTGACTCCTTCCAGATCTTGTAATCCGACAACATGCGGCCATCCTCGAGCTGCTGAGAGGCAAAGACCAACATCTGCTTGTGCGTAGGGATTCCCTCTTGATCTTGGATCCTGGCCTTGACGTTTCCAATGGTGTCTGAGCTTTTGACCTCATCAAGGGCTATAGTCTTGCCCTCAAGAGTCTCTATGAAGATACGCATACTTTCACTCATCCTGAGAACACAGTGGAAAGTTGAGTCTTTTTGGATATTGTAATGAGCCAAGGTACGGTGATCCTCCATCTGAATTCCGGCAAAGAGAAGCCTCTGCTGGTCGGTAGGAAATCTTTCCTTATGTTGTATCCTTGCCTTGACGTTGCCAATGGTGTCTGAGCTTTGGACCAAAAGGGCTATGGTCTTGCCTGAAAGGAACTTAACAAAGATTTGCATAAATCCTCCTAAAACCATGTAAAGAATTGAATCTTTTTGGATATTGTAATCAGCCACGGTACGGTGATCCTCCATCTGCTTACCGCCAAAGATAAGTCTCTGCTTATCGCTAGGGATTCCTTCCTTTAATTGTATCGTTTCCTTGACGTCGCCAATGGTGTCTGAGCTTCGGACACAATTAAGAGTCATGGTCATGCCTGTAAGAGCCTTTACCAAGATTCGCATACCTTCCATCCTAAGAACCAAGTGTACAGTTGAATCTTTTTCGATATTGTAATCAGCCAAGGTACGGCGATCCTCCATAGGAATTCCGATAAAGATAAGCAGCTGCTTGTCCCTAGGGATTCTTTCCTTGTATTGTATCCTTGCCTTGACGTTGGCAATGGTTTCTGAGCTTCGGACATGAAGAGTTATGGTCTTGCCTGTAAGAGTTTTTACGAAGATTCGCATCACCATCTGGAAAAAAGTAAATGCAATTTTCGTCACTTTAGAATTCTAGAATGAGTATATTATTGTATTGTGGCTTAATGATTTACAAAGAGTTGTATATATACAAAAGACTTAGATCTATCTCAGTTAGAAATAGAACTTATCTAAATCTTATGATGTATATCTAAATCATCTAGTCCTTATCAAAAAAGGATTTATATAATATTTTCGCTTTAGACTTCATAAAAGTGTTTTAACTACAAGTTTTATGTTATTTTTTGAAAAAAAATCCAGAAAAAAATTTATGGGTCCGCAGTGATAGGAGAATTAGTGTTGTAAATATGTAAGCGCTCTGTTGTGGTTAGACTACTATAATTAAATTTGTAAGTTATTATAATCATATTGGTTCCTAATGTTTGAAGCTTTGTTTCTTTTAAAGTTGGTCAAATAGTATCATAGTATTATGTGTTGATTCAACATTGCGATGATGACTTATTCCTTTGAGGAGACTAATTGTTTATTGGTTTATAAGATATCCTTAAGGTCTTTCACAAGAATTAAATAATTTGGTGCCCTTTAGGGAAATCTATTTGGGTTGCTTTGTTCAGACAGATTGTGCTCAACGGAAATCTCTCTAATAACTATTGGCTAATGGACGAAAAGAAGCAAATTTCAATGGCTAACAAACAAACAAACTTGTCAAGCTACATGACGAGACAAGGGATCACCTGTTCTTCGAGTACTTGGTCTGGAACACCATCGAATCTCTGATCACCCTGACGCATGCATGATGCAACCGAAACCCAAGCGAAAATAGCTCTCCTTGTCTGGCAAGCAACCATCTACTTTTATCTGGATGGAAAGAGGAACAACAGAATCCATCGGAACAACTTTCGATCACATGCATCCCTCCCTCAGACTACTCTTGGAAAATACGGTTAGAGATCGCATTGCTTGCTTCAGACTCTCCAACCCGAACCTTAGTTTCTCCATGTACCAGCTTTGGAACTCCTGAATTACCTACCTCTGGGTCAATCATCCTCTCCTGCCAATCTTCTCCATTGGTTTGTGCCTCTCAGACTCCTGTTTCGACAATCGGGTTCGCTTACTTTCACTAGGGTTCTTTACCCCGAGCAAGTGCGGGGTCTATCTATAATTTTATTCAGTTTCACATTTTTTTTTAATTATTACTATTTCACTATTTTGTTGAGTGTTTTTTTTTTCAATTTTTTTAGCAGAAAGGCACTAACGATTAAGAGAAACACGGTCTAATATTTTTAAAACTAAGAAAAATAAATTGAACTGAAAATGGAGGAAGAGGTGACTTTAGAAAGATCTAAAGTAAGATGTGTGTCATTTTGAAACACTACCGCAGCCATATTCGCGACGGATTTCCATTCCTTGTTTTCTGATTTTGTTGCTTTTTTCTTCATGTGTGTTTGGTGATTTTCCATCCTGACTATTGTCTGAAGTGGTGGGTATGTTTAGATTAATTTGAAATGTATCTGTCTAAACTGTGACAGTCACTTGTAATAATAAAAACAATTGCCAATATAATATTTTATATTTTGTGACAATAAAATGTTAAACAATCAATCTATTCTCTATCCTAACCATCTTTGTTGGTGCTTTTTATCTGTCATTTTTAGGCTGAAAACATGGTGTTAGAGTGTGAATTTGAAAGTCGTAGAATAGCTCTATCGGTAGTATATAGAGATAGTTCTCATCATTTAAGAAAAAGAAAAATTAATTAAAATAGTATCAAAGAGAGAAAAGCTTTTGATGCAGAACTTTTAACAATCGGTTTAAAACCCTCAAAAACAGAATCCACTAACATGTCAATTGGTTTTTAAAATGTTAAATAAAAAAAAAGTTATAATATCAATTTTTTTTTCTATTAGAAAGTAGAAATTATCACTAGATCTCGACCCAAAAAACTACGCAGATTTTTGCTTTCATTTATTTTTATATAAAAATTTTGTTTTCAATTCTAAATTGGTATATATTATAATATATATGCGTCTATCAATTTTCAACCGGTTCAAGATCTAGGTTTGTATTAATCTGCGATATGAATTTAATATAATATTTTTCAATACATTTTTGATCTTTCACCGGTAAAATTTTTCAATTAAGAATTTTGTATCACATGATTTAAAATAAATAAATTAAATTATTGCATGTGAACTATAAAACTGTTGTGTTTTAAAATATTATATTAAACAATTAGTAATATGGTAAATATTATAATTAATCATGTAAAAAAAAAATTTATGTGTGTAAAAATAAAAGAATCACCCACACGGTTGTGCGGATCAAGATCTAGTTTCATTATTAAAATCGTAACTATATATATATAAAGATTAGTAAAACATTGTTTTATTGTCATATTCAAAGATATTGTAACATTTCACAAATTTATAAAGTTCTTAAAAAAATAATTTTTTTGCTTCATAGATTTATACTATCGAGTAAATAATTAAAGATTTAGTTTTTGTTTATTTTTTTAAATAAACTATATAGTTTTAAATTTGTTTTCATTGGTTAAGGTAGTAAAATTAATCATTTTTAGATTATATGATTTTTGTTATTTAAAAAAAATCTTTATAATTTTAAAAGTTAACATCAACAAATATTTAAATAATTAACAATAGTATTACAACATTAAATTATATCTATTTAATTTATACTATATATAAATCCAATTGATTATCTATTGTTTAAATCCAATTATTGATAGTCCAATAAAAATTTATGTTAGACTCAAAATTTTAATGATAAGATTATAGATTAAATGAAACATGACTTTTTAGGAATATGTCTTTAGATCCATTTTTTTTTAAATTGCACATGAATCAAGGTTGTTACTTCTGTTTTAATATATAAAAAGTCTCCTACCAATAATCATGCTATATCTGAAATATGAACTGTTTCGTTTTCGTCAAACCCACTCAAACATGTACAATATAGTATTATATTCTCAGTTTATTTATTTCACTTGCGTTATGATTTCTGATACACTTAATGGTAGTCAGAGAAGTTGTTTAATTTGTACAAAAATACCTCGAAAATGAGATATTGATGCAGGTTTTGAGGTGAGCTTAGTTAATTCAGTCTCAAACACGACAACGGAAGCACAATCATTACCATCATTGACGCCAAGCTAAACCGTTGTACCAATCACCAGTGCTAATTAAATAGTCAAATTGGCAAGTAGATTGAGTCTAAGGTGAGGTTAAAGTAAGAGGGCATTAAGTTTCAACACAATGTAAAATGGACATATCTGTCTCTAATTAACGCCTAAATATCATTAACAGCGTATACACCTCCCCCTTCTCACGTATATAGGGAAATTTGGAGTTGATACTAAACAAAGACTTGCCGTGGAGACAAAATAATTTAATTTGTTTACCATAAAGGGTATAATGCCGATTGATTGAAGTTCCATTCGACGTAAGACGCTTTTAAATTGGGTAGTGGAGGAACATATAGAAGAGAGACAACGTTTCAGAATCGCAAATTATATGTTAATCAAAAGCTTCCCGGTTATATCTATAATTGAAGTCGGACAAAGTTATGAATCATTTTTGTGATAGGAAATAGAGGAAGCTTAAATATGTTACCTCACAACACATGTTACAATATGGACAAATTTGTTGCATCTTTGACCCTAACCTTATTTTTCAAACCTCCGGCTATAAACATTGATTTCAACTATTGTAAAAATGAAAATAAAGAAAATAAAGAAAATAAGAAAACGATAAGACGATGAAGGAGGCTATGTGGGATCATCGTCGCTAGAAAATCAGTATTTATAAAGTTAATGTAAGCACTGCCGAAACGTCCCTAGTGGGAAGTCGGAAAGTTAGTAAACGTTTTGAAATTAAACATGCATGTTGATGGAGTAATTATTGGAATTAAAGCAGCATAAGAGACGTTTGATATTTAGATTTCAAGGGTGAGTAAAAGATAGGTGAATGTCGTAGTTGATGTTTGGACACTATATTAGTGTCTGGTCTGACTAATTAAGTTATCTGGTTTACATATGATTTTTTGGGTCAAATGTATATTTGATCTGTGAGGTTTTTTTATAAAAAGATGCGTTCGGTTATAGTGTGTGTGGTTTTTATTTTTTTCTAAAATGATAATAAATTAAAAAAAATTTGCAGCTCTTATACAAAAATAACTGCATAATTTGCAAAATTGAAACTTCATTTTTTTTTTTGCTGATCTGTTTTTTAACGACAGTTTTACCCCTGTCATTCATTCTCGTAACACTATATATTTCTCTCCTCTCTCCTAATTCACTTGGCATCTTTTTTATAGAACTTTTGTCTCCACCATTTGCATGTTCTCCGGCCAGGGTCCGACTTTTTAGTCTCGGCATTGTGCCTTTTTAATTTTTTTCTTGTGTTTCTTTTTTGGTTGATACGGTTCTTTTTTTTTATAGATTTTTGGTCTATCTTGTAGATCTATAGTTATCTAATTGTTAGCTGATTTTATCTTCATGTGGCCGAGATTTTCATTAATCTTCATTCTCGGATCCGTTGAAGCTTTGCGATGAAAGCTTCAAGCCTTCTCCAGCTTCTAGCCTTCTCCAGCTTCCCCTTTTTGACTCTTGGGTCGGAGATTCTCCGATGATTTGAAGTCATAGATGCATGAACAAGATATAAGTGTGTTTGGTCTTTGTTGGCCTTGGTTCTATAGAAGAGTGAGGTTTTGCACAAGGACACCGTGTGTTTTACATCAACCTTGGAATTTTTTGGGAGGAGTCATGGTGTAAAGCTCTTCGTTCTTGCTTCTTGCTTGCTTCTTGTGTCTTTCCAAATAACTGCTAATAAAATAATTAGTTTTTCTTAAGAAGTTTTATCTAACTAATAATAATAATGTCCGTGTAATTATTTTAAGTTAACCGACTACTGATCAAAAAATTCAACTAACAATACAAAATATATGTATAATTGAAATATACTACTCTTATAAGATAAGCTTTGAAATGATACTCCACTCTTTTACCAACTTAAGCACTATGATCATCTACTCATCAAGCACTATGATCACCCATTCATTTACCAAATCAAGCACCATCTTTGATATTTTATGTATTATTGCTCACTATTAATACCATCACTCATTTCACTCTTTTGTACACCATTACATCTTCTTCTTCCTTATAATAAACTCTCTCACTTATATTAGTATTATTTGCTCCCTACGGGTAATAAATTCTATTCTTATTTAAATTTCTCGATACTATAAACTATAAGTTATTTCATAACACGTTATCAGCACGATCGTTCTGCAATTCGGTAAAATTTATTGTATCATATATACCCTGCAATAATGGTCGGTATACCGCCTGTACTATTATTTATATTATGTTAAAATGGCCGGAATACCGCCAATCAGAAGCTCGTTGTTCTTTTCTGCTATGAGAAGCGCTACAATCAATTCCGAAAATTTGGTATATCCCCGCAATCTGTACTGTTGTTGCAGGGTGATGTGGCTCTTGTGGAATGTGGTGTATGTCTTCTCAAGCATTTGAGATTCGGTGATCGTTTCACCACAGTATCTCAATTTAGCCACAATTCCTAACACAGCAGAATTGTAATTCATCACTTTGTCGAAATCTTGGAATCTGAGACTCTGCCATTCATCCCGAGCAAGTGGAAGTGTTATGTCTTTCTGATGATCAAAACGATCTTTCAGAGACTTCCATAGCTCTTTAGGGTCTCTCATGTTGGCATAGTCATAAATAATACTTTCATCAAGGTGTCTTCTAAGGAAGATCACCGATTTAGCCTTTTCTTGAGGCGTTGAAGTATTATTCTCTTTAACGGTTTGGGATAGACCAAGAGATTCAAGATGAAGTTCAACATTTGTAACCCATGAAATGTAGTTGGTACCAGTGATGTCTAAAGCTGGAAATTGGAGCTTCTCTACTTTCCAGCTTTAGACATCACTGGTACCAACTACATTTCATGGGTTACAAATGTTGAACTTCATCTTGAATCTCTTGGTCTATCCCAGACCGTTAAAGAGAATAATACTTCAACGCCTCAAGAAAAGGCTAAATCGGTGATCTTCCTTAGAAGACACCTTGATGAAAGTATTATTTATGACTATGCCAACATGAGAGACCCTAAAGAGCTATGGAAGTCTCTGAAAGATCGTTTTGATCATCAGAAAGACATAACACTTCCACTTGCTCGGGATGAATGGCAGAGTCTCAGATTCCAAGATTTCGACAAAGTGATGAATTACAATTCTACTGTGTTAGGAATTGTGGCTAAATTGAGATATTGTGGTGAAACGATCACCGAATCTCAAATGCTTGAGAAGACATACACCACATTCCACAAGAGCCACATCACCCTGCAACAACAGTACAGGTTGCGGGGATATACCAAATTTTCGGAATTGGTTGTAGCTCTTCTCATAGCAGAAAAGAACAACGAGCTTCTGATCAAAAATCACATGACCCATGATGCGTAAAATCATAGAAAGTTCACATGGTCATTCACTGAAAATCCAGGAGATTTCTCAAGGGAATAAAATGACATGTGTTGCATGTTCTCTAGGAAAATTGATCGTAAGGCCATCGCCAACCAAAATCGATAAAGAATCACCAAAGTTCCTTGAAAGAATTCAAGGTGATATATGTGGACCGATACATCCACTATGTGGACCATTCCACTATTTTATGGTATTAATTGACGCATCCAGTAGATGGTCACACGTTTGTCTATTATCATCTCGAAATGTGGCATTTGCGAGATTTCTAACTCAGATAATCAAACTGCGAACACAGTTTCCTGATTATACTATTAAAAGAGTTAGACTAGACAACGCTGGTGAATTCACATCCCAAGCATTCAATGACTATTGTATGGTAATGGGAATTGAAGTTGAACATTCGGTTGCTCATGTTCATACGCAAAATGGTTTGGCTGAATCTTTAATTAAGCGTCTGCAATTGATTGCAAGAACATTGATCATGAGATCAAAAGTTCCAACCTCTGTATGGGGACATGCCATTTTGCATGCAGAAGCACTCATTCGGATCAGGCCGAGTGCATACCATAAGTATTCTCCACTACAGTTAGCGTTTGGTCGAGAACCAAACATTTCCCACTTTAGAATCTTTCGTTGTGCGGTATATGTGCCTGTAGCACCACCACAACGAAAAAAGATGGGACCACAAAAAAGGTTGGGAATATATGTTGGTTGTGATTCTCCATCAATTATAAGATACCTAGAACCACAGACTGGTGACGTCTTTACAGCACGTTTTGCTGATTGTCATTTTGACGAAAATGTATTCCCAGTTCTAGGGGGAGAAAACAAAAATGTTGGAAGTGATATAAAATGGAGTGTACCATCATTGTTATATCTTGATCCTCCTACTAAAGAGTCAGAACTAGAAGTTCGACGAATTATGCATTTACAGAGTATAGCTAACCAGCTACCTGATGCATTTGCAGATACCAAGACGGTAAGTAAATCTCATATACCAGCTGCAAATGCTCCTGCTCGTATCAAAATGCCAAATGAACAAGAAAAGGAGGATGACACACGAGAGCCAAAAACACGCCTGAAGCGTGGTAGACCTGCTGGTTCTAAGGATAAGATTCCTAGGAAACAGAAGAAAGCTGAAATATATGACGCACCCGAAATAGCAGAAAATATTTTGAAAGAAATAAATGATAAGGACTCTGATGAATCAGAGCACCATGAATCGAAAGATAATCATGAGATTTCTATTAACTACATCCATAATAAAAGGATATGGAAAAGGAATGAAAATGATGACATTGGTAATGTTTTCTCATATCTTATGTCAAATGAGGTAAATGAAGATACCGATGATCCAGAACCGAAATCCATATATGAATGTCAAAAGAGACATGATTGGAATAAATGGAAAGAAGCAATACAAATCGAACTTAATTCGCTTAACAAACGAAAAGTGTTTGGATCTATTGTACTCACACCTGAA
>NC_027750.1:34717103-34726525 GCF_000695525.1 Brassica oleracea var. oleracea
GAAGACATTGGAATGGGATTAAACATGTTTTTCGTTACCTCCAAGGGACCATTGATTTAGGCTTGTTTTATCCTAAAAGTTCAAAAGGTCAAATGGTTGGTTTTGCAGATGCAGGATATCTTTCAGATCCACACAAAGCCCGATCACAAACAGGATACGTTTTCACGATCGGAGGCACTGCTATTTCTTGGCGTTCTCAGAAACAGACGCTCGTGGCTACTTCTTCAAATCATGCTGAGATGATCGCACTCCATGAAGCAAGTAGAGAATGTGTATGGCTAAGATCAATAAGTCGACACATCTGTTCAAGCAGTGGGATTTACAAAAATATGGAGCCAACTATTCTATATGAAGATAATGCGGCATGTGTTGCTCAAACGAAGGAAGGATATATCAAAAGTGATAGAACAAAACATATACATCCAAAGTTCTTCTCATACACTCAAGAGCTCGATAAGAAGAGAGAGATTGAAGTAAGATATGTCCGATCATGCGACAATGCAGCCGACCTCTTCACAAAAGCACTTCCTACTTCGCTATTCAGAAAACATGTCCATAACATTGGAATGCGTCATCAGAAGGATCTATGACTGCTCAATCGAGGGGGAGTTTACGTAGTTGTACTCTTTTTACCTAACTATGGTTTTTCCCATTGGGTTTTCCTAGAAAGGTTTTTAACGAGGCAACAAAGACGTTAAGCGAGAGCGGAGAGTGACACCGGTCTCCAAGGGGAGTGTTACGAAACTTAATTTAATACAAGATGGATGATCAAGGGGGAGTGTTATAAGATAAGCTTTGAAATGATCCTCCACTCCTTTACCAACTTAAGCACTATGATCATCTACTCATCAAGCACTATGATCACCCACTCATTTATCAAATCAAGCACCATCTTTGATATTTTATGTATTGTTGCTCACTATAAATATCATCACTCATCTCACTCTTTTGTACACCATTACATCTTCTTTTTCTTCCTTATAATAAACTCTCTCACTTATATTAGTGTTATTTGCTTCCTACGGGTATTAAATTATATTCTTATTTAAATTTCTCGATACTATAAATTATAAGTTATTTCATAACAACTACTTAATTTTCTTAGATATGAGAATAATCTACGAGTTTGAGTCTATAGTGATAATCAAATACTTATTGAAAGATCCAACTAACAATAATAATGTCGGATAATTATTTAAGTTAATCGACCACTAACTTAATTAACCAACGACCACTAAAGATAATGGGATAATTGGTATATATTACATACATACATACATTTAGATTACCCGACCACTAACTCAAATCAAGTATTTTGAGACGTAGAACTTTGATGTGACTCACTGAAATCTCGCCAGAGATGAAATTCTAGCTTGTGAAGAAATGAAAGTTTTTAACTAAGAGATTGTTTCCCGGGAAAACACATATAGTTCTCGTGAAAGGCAAGTGAAATTGTGGACCATCACATTGATCATACATCTACTGCATCTTCTTTATGTAAAATACTATTGTTTATATAGTTGATTTCTGTAAAAATTGAAATTATGTCAAACCCTCAAATAGAGAAACAAATTCTTGTGAAGCGGTGTATTGATCGTTGCAGAAATGGTATACACGATATATCGATTGTATGGTATGTATATTTGTATATGTAATTATCAAATCTCCAAAAAAAATATAGCCAATTAATGTTGTTGTATTAGTCAGTATTTGCTGGCTATTTTCAGACATGTACAGGCTACACAAATACTTACGTTGTTTGTATATATAGACTAAATTATAATTGCATGCATGTCTTTTTTTTGAATTAAATGTTAAATTTAATTCAAAAAAAAAAACTTGTTTTAAAACTTTAAAATATTTCAAAAATTCAATCTAAAGTTCAATCTACCAACTCTTCTTAGTCTCCAATCTTTCAGTCTTCAATCTTGTCTCGTGCCAAACCATCACAAACCATACGCTTCCTCCGTAAATGACAAAGAAATAGGGATAAAGTGGTCATTTCGCAAGCGTTGGACATGGGCCTTACGGTTGGGCCGACGTTTCTTTCTTCTTTGCAAATTACCAAATTAGTTGCTATTTACTATGCAAATCGTTCTTAAAAATAGTGTGTTCATATATACAATTATTTATAAAGTATAAATTAAAATTAATAATTAATAACCCAAATGTTTTTGGTGGGACCAACAAAAATGTTGAGGTTGTAATCTTGTTGTCAAGAGAGTAAACTCCTTCATTATATATATATGATTTTTTTAAGAAAATGTATTAGGCAATTAGATTGTCATAATGGGTCATATTGGGCTCCTTCTCCTTCTTTAACACTGCCATTCAATTGTCATTTATTTTTATTTCTCCTTTATTTATCTAATAGTAAACCAAGGAGTTGTTTGTTTCACCATTTGTCATTTCCTCCGACCAATCCATTTGTATGATTCATCCAGATGATCCATTCAGATTTTGTGGGACTGTTTGTTTGTCCATCTTGATGGTTCATCTAGATAAATCATCAAGATGAATTTATGTTAGTTTCCTTATTTCTATTTTCATCCAGATGAATTCAATATACAAATTACTAATATATCTTTGTTATGATTTAATCATATGTTAGATATTAATTTTAAATATATTGACTTTTATTACTTAGTAATATATTTACATTGAAATTATTTTAAAATTAGATTTTTCGGGTTTTTCGGGAAAATTAAATTTTTCGGTTTTGGAAGAAAAAAATGAAATTTTTGGTTTTAGTAGAAAACACAATTTTTTTTTTGAAACACAAATTTTTATGTTGGAGGGAAATGAATTTCTCAGTTTTTGCGGGAAATAAGATTTTCTGGTTTTGGCGGGAAAATATGATTTTCCAGCGGAAAAAGAGATTTATAGGTTTTGTCGGAAAATACATTTTTGGTATTGGCAGAAAAACACGATTTCGATTTTTGCGGGAAACGAGATTTTTCGCTTTTAGCGGGAAATGCGTTTTTTTTTTGTTTTGGCGGAAAAATATAATTTTTTGGTTTTGCGAAAATGAGATTTTCGGTTTTAGTGGGAAAACGAGATTTTTTGTTTTGACGAAAAACACGATTTTATTAATTTTTGCGAAAAATGAGATTTTTTTGCTTTTGGCGTGAAACACATTTTTTTGGTTTTAGCGGGAAAACATGATTTTTGGTTTTTTCTGGAAAACAAGATTGGTCAATTTTTGCGGGAATGAAATTTTCCAATTTTGACGATAAAACGTTTTTTTGTTTCGGGGGAAAGCGAGAGTTTTTATTTTTGCAGAAAAAACAATTTCGATTTTGGCGAGAAAACACGATTTTTTTTTGGGCTGGAAAACACGTTTTTTTGTTTTGGCGTGAAAATGTGTTTTTTGGTTTTGACGGGAAAATGCTATTTTTTGGCAGAAAAACAATATTTTTCTGTTTTTGCTGGAAAACAATATTTTCTGATTTTAGCGATAAAATGAGATTTTCCTATTTTGACGAGAAACCTTTTTTTTTCTTCGGCGAGAAAGCGATATTTTTGAGTTTGGTGGGAAAGTGTCATTTTCGGTTTTGACGTGAAAACGAGAGTTTTTAGTTTTGACGGGATATTTTTTTGTTGGAAAACAATTTTTTTGGTATTGGCGAGTAAAACAAGATTTTTTGTTTTGTCGGGAAAATGTTTTTTTGTGTGGTTTTAGCGACAATATACGTGTTTGCGGTTTTGTCATTTTTTGTGACTGACATTTTTTGTGACTGACAAAATAATTTTAGGGTAAAGTTTGTGATTTGTCAATAATATTAGGGTACAATTGACATTATATCATTTTGGTAAAAAAATATTTAATTATATTTTTGCATATATGGGAAGAGTTTAAATCCCTCCCATGAAGCCACATGGGATGACAGGTCAGAAAATCAGGCTTGTAGGAGTCGACACGTGTCTCCTGTTCTTAAACTATGTGTTTCATTTAATTGTTAACAACACCGATGGCTTTTGTGTGTTTGGACTTCAGGCTTTGTTCCAAGAACCCATCTCACAATAACGAGCAACCCTAATCCTGGTTCTACGCAAGATTTCATATATCCACTGTTCGAGCGATTGTGTTGCCGAAGTCAACCTGAAGAATCCTTTGTTAGGGTTTCGCTTGCGTCGTGTGAGATTCTTCTTCTCCAATCGAAACGCTTCCATTTCAGATTCATCACATTTGAGTATAAAAAGGTTAGCTTCCCTCCCCTAAACAATCACCTTCTAAAACTTATTCCCGGGGAAATGGCTAACTCCAAATTTTCTTTAGAGTTACAATTCATCGGATTTAGTTCTTAAATCTAAATCCATCACTTTACACTTCGTATATCCCTTTCGACTATAGGAGGCCAACACGTACTCTATGGAAAGGGAAGATGGTGATCGGAAAAGAGCTCCTTTTCGTGATCATGGGTCTTAAGAGACTGAACATAGGTGGCCAGAAATTGAAAAGACTTAAGCAAACCACTGACTATTGCATACAAAAGAGTTTTGAGGCGGGAGAAGAAGACTTGTAAGAGATGCAGCTCCTTCCACAATGTACTCTAAGCTCTCCTTCATACTAGCTGTTTTTGTCATCTCATCATATCATATTTAGTGGCATCCAAAACGAGCAAGGAGGTGTTTTGAGAAGCGGCGGGAAGTGGTGGAGGCAGAGGCCAAGGTGGTGGCTACAGAGGTGGCTGAGCTCTAGACTGTTGTGCGTAAAAGTGGGATGGAAAATGGAATAGCGAGCTCTAACATGATATTAGGAAGAACGTGTAAGAAAACAATAGCCATTTCTGATCATCACATAAACACGCTCCTGCTTGTCAAAGAGCATTCGGAGATGAAGCAGTTGTTGCTTCGACTTACGCAAGGATCTTTCTCTATAACCCGGTGGCTACAGAAATGTGTTTCCGCTTGAGTCAGAGGTTTATGTATGAGTGTACGACGGGAGAAACGGTGACGATAGAGCTAAGAGAGAGAGCGATGGGTTATTGACTAATTACTCGACCGGGAAACAATATAAGCTATAGTCGATAGGTGATGCTGGTGGTATCTTTTCTTATGCGAGGAAGATGGTAATGATTCCATCTCCATTAACAGCTTAACTCCACATTCAATATGATGTGTTCACAGTTCTGTTCTCATGACTTTGTTGTTGTTGATTGTTTATCTACTCAAATCTATCTCTCTTTTCAAGGACTGAGAAGATGACTGCATTTTCCATATAGCAGAGATATGATTTTTATGTACTCATTATCTTCTGTGTCTCAACTAGATTTCTTAAGTAGTTGATACCCGTTTGTGTCTTTGTATTCAACTTATTTTGTTGGTTGGCACACATTCTGTACTATATTTCCATAACGTCCACTTGGATAATTTGTTTTTTTATTTTTTCTTCATGGATATCACTTATACAGTTCATAAATAACATATCTGGCTATAAAAATTGTTGACGGGTATTTGAAAAGTTGAATCAATCACAAAAGATGCTAGAAAGTGTGATGCAGATTGGAAAGTGCAGAGTAAACAAGATGAACAAATCAAAGTTATAATTGATAATCAAATGCAAGAGTTAAGTAAAAAACATGAGAAAAGGTAGCCAAAGGGATCTGGCATGGGACATACACTTGCAAGTGCTTGCATCACCTAGATGGACGATGGCCTTAATGAGAAAACACCCTGAAACACCTACGCTACAAGAACATGCACACTCTTAAAACTCCAATTGATAGAGTAGGAGCATAAGATAGTTTCACCAGTTTTAGCATAAAGAAACGAAGTTAAATACGAAGGTTTTTAAAATTTGTATAAAGTGCAAAAGCTTTTCAGAACCAGATGGGCAAGACTGCAAAACCATTAATACTAAAATGACCTTAAAGCCAGACATTAGCATCCACCTGAATGTTATGGAATGGGCTTATGGAAAATTGAAGATAAGCTAAAGACGAAATGAGTTAATTATGAAAGAAAATGAGTATAGAAAATGAAAAACCGAGCCATTCTAATGAGCAGCATCGGTTGTAGGAAATAGGAAAACCAAAAAATGGAATGGGTAAGTAGAAAAGAGAGCAGACAAAATTAATAAGAGCTGTTCTTATGAGTTATGGCTCAAAAACAAGAGTTTTTTTTTAAACAATCATTCATATTAGAGTCGTATTATGGTAAACATTTAAATATTTTGTGTTCTTAAGACCTTTTAACACTTTTAACTGGGATTACATTTTTAGGCTGCTTACAAAACCTATTTGTCACGTATGTGTAACATATCAACTAGGACAATCTTTTTACATTTTTCTGAATTATTTTGCTAATTTTCTATTCCGTCAAAAAATAGAGAATAATGAATGTTAAGTCTATTCAACATTTGTATAATATTTTTTTAATCTACAATGATTTTTAAAATGCTTCATAAAATTAATATAAATTCATATAAAGTCAGTGAAAGTTTGTTCCTATGGAATCTTTTTTTTTGATAAGTTTGTTCCTATGGAATCGCTTGTCAATGATCCAAGCTATACCAAGTAGCAATATTTGACGACTCAAAAAAAAATATATATATTTGACGACTCTTGGATGGAAGATTAATGAGAAGAAAGCTGATCGCTGCTGGATGAGAAAGTAAAAATATCACTTAAGCGTTTCGATATTAAAAGGAAGCGTTATATTCGCAACATGCTCCTCCTCAAACCGGCTAAGAGGTGTCACGTAAATAGCTTGAACAAACGATGCAAACGTAGCTTTCTCTACAAGCAAGTTATGAAGTTTGTTGACTACATTTGAACGTGGATTTTATAATACAAAGCCATGCAAAACTATCATTTCTGATTTTCCTTCCAAGTTCTCATGTTCCCATTCAACTTATGTTTTGTTTTAAGTTATGATTTCCTATTGCAAGTTTTTCCACATTATTTATGATTTATAATAACAAATACCTTCGTTCCAAAAATATTATTGTATGATGCTAACTTCTGATACCATCAATATGGATAATACTTTGATAGTCAATCTCATAATAAAAAAAGAAAAAAAAACATAGTACTCGCACCTTATCTAATCTATTAAAACAGAAGTACAAATATCAATTATCCCTTAGTTTTTCAAATTATTTACAATCATATGCCATTGAAGTAATAAATTTACATGTCTTTTAGTATTCTTGTCTTTTACAATTTAATTAATGCATTTTCCTAAAATGAAGTACATCAAATTATGTATTACTTATTTAAAAAATATTTTCTATAATCTAGCAAACAATAAATTATACTTAATCAATGTCAAAAATGTAACAAGATTTTATTATTACGGGTTGGTTATCTTTTTTATTTTGGTATATTAACTATGTCTAAAACAACATAAAAGTGTTATAAAAATACATAATATAAAACAAAAAATTGTAAATAATATATTGAATTATTTGATTGTATAAACCAAATATAACAACAGATAACAATTTTATTATACATAATTTTTTATCCATAAAAAATATATTTGCACGAACACATGGGTTATATTTTTAAAATATAGTTTTTACGGTTGACCGATCAAAAAATAAAAAGAAAACTATTCATTGTAAACTGTAAGAATATTGTGTTTAAAAATATATATTAAATAATTATTTAATATATATAAAATTTAAAAATATATATTTCCATTTATATAAGATAAATATACTTTTTTCAAAACAAAAACGAATATCCGCGCGGATGCGCAGGTCAAGCTATAGTTATAGTTAAAAAGACAAACGTTGAACATAAAAACATATAGTCCAAAACAAATAAATGTATGTCCGGAATAGGGAATTTGTGTGTTTGTATAATTTTTTTTTTAAAACTAATTAAAGACACGAGAATAAAATTTTAAAATACATGAATTCTCATTAAAACGACCTTCAGCTATAGCACACATGAAACAATTTTAAAGTATTTAAAATAACTAAATTCAACTAATCTACAATTAACTAAATCAAATTTTTTTTTAAAAACCAACGCATTAACATGGACTATGCATCACATGTTATATAATATTAAATTTACAAACCATAATACCATATAAACAAACAGCCAAATATTAAAAATCTCAGGAATGATAAAAACATATTACAATTTACAAATAAACATAGGGCTTTTTGCAAAATTGACTCAAAACTCAAAGTCAAATCTAAAACTACCCCATGTTTTTTTGGATTTTTTTTTTGTCATATTCACCCCACAAGTTCATATAATTCACGAAAATGCCATCAAATTTTATTATTTTTTTCCGAAAATGACATTTTTTCTCTCTCTCCCTCATAATCTTCAAGTAATTACAAGATTGACATTGTCATCAATACCCCAACCACCATGAACAACCAATTTGAAGCTCTAATACACCTAAAATCGATTTACACTCTCACTTTCTCACTTGTTATGAACTAAAAATAACATCTCTTTCACGTTGCCTCCATATTCATCCAAAAAACTCAAGCTTTTGATTCAATTTTTTTTAATGGTTGATAGAGCCATTCAAGCATACTATTCTTGGTGGATTACTTTCGTTTGAGATTATGTGTGGTTGAAGAAGACTATGTGTGCTAAGGAAGTCATCTCACTAGTTTAAGGTATGAAATTGGAATTTTTTCCAGATCTGTTCGTGTAGAAAACTTACCCGTAAGTAGTCTGGCTGTAGAAGACTTACGGGTAAGTCTTCTGGTCAAACGGATGACTTCATCTTTGTTTGTTAAAAAAAATCTAGAGAATACCCTAGACGACTTACTGATAAGCAGTCTAGGATAAACGAGTTAGTTTTGCATTTGACCGAATTGTGTCAGATATTTGACTTTTCCTGGTCGTCTCCGGAAAAACAAAAATTTCAATATTTTATTAAAGTTGGACGACTTATCTGTAAGTCATCCAGTTAGTCGTCCAGTGTTTAGTTTATGTATTAAAAATTTGTGTTATGAACTTATCTGTGTCAACTTCTTTGTCAAATTGCACTACCAAACAAATTTCAGATGGTCTTGCCCTTTATATTATCTGAAATATAGTTACAAAAGGTCACTGCTCAGAAGACTTCCAAGACTACTTATAGTTAAGTCGTCCAACATTCTAGACGACTTAACTGTAAGTCTTCTGCGCAGAATATGGTTACAAAATAGGGATCAAGTTCAAATATAAAATAAGGATCAAGTTCAAATACACACATCAGCCTAATCTATCGTACAAAATAATCTAACGAAGCCTATTTATCACCCCTCATACGCACCCAGGTTGACATCATTGTCCTTGTTTTTGAACTCATGCGCGTCAGGAAGCTCTTGAAATATATCCACCGCCATCTTATCCCTCATACTCTTCCCGTTGGGCTTAGCAAAGTCTTTTTTACTAAACTTTATCCCAAGAGCATGACATTCAATGTACTTTAGAGTGTACACGCCACAATCACCAGCT
>NC_027750.1:34726578-34726710 GCF_000695525.1 Brassica oleracea var. oleracea
CAGGCTGTATTGGGCACGTTGTTCGTCTGAGGAAGCGCACTCAACAAGCAGATAAGGGACCATGTAGAGAAAATGCTCCATTACCACATCGAGTTCTTCTGGGGAGATACTGGAACAAATGCTGTCAAAGAC
>NC_027750.1:34726839-34727229 GCF_000695525.1 Brassica oleracea var. oleracea
TCCCCCAAACCTTGTTCGATTGGCAAAATGATGGTATAGTGCCTGCATAATAATTCCACGCCCCACCAGGGAGTTTTCTTCCTAAACCGTTCTGATCGGCCTCCGAGTCCTTAAAATCCTTGTAGTTGAATCTCCATTGCTGAGCAAAGAGATGATCGAGGAAGCACATTCTCTCGCTCCTGAAATGTTGTGGGCTAGCGTCGTACTCCAAACATCAATATGCTGCATATAAAATAGGGTACAAGTCAGAAGATATCAGACGACTTACTGGTAAGTCATCTTCGTAGAAGACTTACCAGACGACTTATTGGTAAGTTGTCTACAAAGAAAAATTATCAGTAAGTCATCTAAGTCATAACAGAAGACTTACACAGTCCTCCAGCCACTCTA
>NC_027750.1:34727288-34728210 GCF_000695525.1 Brassica oleracea var. oleracea
TGTTCTATAATGACTGCAAACACAAAATGTTGAAAAGCAATCAGTTTTTGTAGACTAAAGCAAGTTATTATGGGAAAAGCAAATACTTACGGACAAGTTTTCAACCAATCAGCGAGCTCCTTCAACTTCTTCTTGTCAATTGGTGCAAAAGGATTATAGCCTGGATAAAGCTTTTTGTTTAAAATGATCACTTTGGCCGTGCTGTTTACCGTATAAGGAGATTGCTTTGAGGCAACAAGTTTCCTTGTTCAATGACTCTTTGCACGACAAAGTGCCAAAGCAGCATCCCTCTTTTCTAGATATCTAGCATCATCCTTCTGTAAATCCGAAACAGTGGATTGATTTTTGTCCAATAGAACAAGGCTCGGTTCTGGAGCTTTATCTTTCGAGGAACTAACATCTGCGGGCACAACTGCGGGCATATCTAGACCTTTATCCTCCGCCAAGCTCTTCATTCCCGCGTTCGTCCCATTAACACTTTCACTCTGCAATATACAAGATGGGTTTATACAATAATAACCAAAGATCCATTTCAAACAATAACAACCAATGACTTTGTCCAAAGATCCAACTTTTCAGTTTTTATTCTTAAGACTTTGTCTAGTCAATCTCTTGTTGGGAGAGAATTCGTTACTAACCCGGTTCGAGCGTTGGTTTAGGTGGAGGGGTAGTGTTTTGAGATGATGTCCCTTTCCGTTTTGTGGTGATACCAACCTTCTTCTCCACATCTTCCACCCTTTCCGACAGATACTTGATCTCCTTAAGGCACATCCCAAACCCTTCCCTCATGGCATCAACTATTTTTTTGAACATGGTTTTAATATCCTCTTTGGTCAACCCACCAACGGTCATATGAACCTCTTCACTAGCCTCTGTAGCTGCCTCTTCACTAGCCACTGCAGCTGCCTCTTCACTAGCCTCT
>NC_027750.1:34728479-34730032 GCF_000695525.1 Brassica oleracea var. oleracea
AAAGTTGATCACCCTAGTCTGCAGTAAATAGAAGATATGAACTTAGATATTTACGGATTAAGAAAGATGGAAAGAAAAGACTTCGCAGACGACTTATAATTAAGTCGGCTGGAAAGTCTTCCAGCTGGACAACTTATTAGACGACTTATAATTAAGTCGTCTGGAAAGTCTTCCAGCTGGAAGACTTAGTACAAGTCTTATAATTAAGTAGTTTGGATAGTCTTCCCAGACGACTTAATTATAAGTCTTCAACTAAGTCATCCAGCTGGAAGACTTTTCAGGCGACTTAATTATAAGTCTTCTACTAAGTCGTCTAGTTGGAAGACTTATCAGACGACTTAATTATAAGTTTTCTGCGAAGTCGTCCAGATTGNNTGCGAAGTCGTCCAGATTGAAGTAAATACCTGACTGAGGATAGCCTCTTTAAATTGTATGCGTCCTTTGCGACTGCCAGTATCGGTGGAGACGGATTGTTTGGGAGAGGATTACCATAATTAGCACCCAATTCCCGCAGAGCTATGTACACCCAGACCTGGAGAGCTTGTGCAAACCCATTAATAGTGTAACAACCCGAAATATCATTGCCCTTCACAGAGTTCATCAGCACCTCAAACGCGACTCTCCCCCATGGATAATTCTCAAACCGTTCTACCTCCATCACTAGCCTTGCCAGACTAACCCGTGTAGGGGTTGAATACTTTCTCCCTTCAATGTATCCAGTGAAGATGGCAAGGTACGCGAGCCGCTTGCGATCATCCCGAGACCACCCTTTGCATCTCTCAAGTGCTGTTATTATCTCCTGAGTAGATGGCCCAGCTTCGACATGAACTCCCAACATCTCCCAGAAAGAAGTAAACTCCTTTGTAATAACACAGTGAGGTCTCTCAAGGTCCTCGATGTACTCGCAGTTTAGACCAGTGAGGTTTTCAAACTCTAACAATGAAAACCTCACAGGTTCTGGACCAACGAGACTCCACAGCTCATATTTTTTCTTTATGTCCAGCTGGAAACCGAGCATGTAGTGAACCAACCTTGATTCAAACTCTAACAGTGAAAACCTCACAGGTTGTGGACCAACGAGACTCCACAGCTCATACTTCTTTTTTATGTCCAGCTGGAAACCGAGCATATAGTGAACCGGCCTTGAAGCCCAATCAAATCCCAACTCTTGGAACTTGATGAAAACTCCCAACTTCGACTCCTTTAGCTCTTCATATTCGTCATCATGAAGAGCTTTCTTTAAAGCAGCATGCAACGTCCAACAAGTATGATACGAAATGTTGTGCACTGCGGGGGCTCTTCCCCTAATGTATATATCCTACGGGGGAGTTCTGGCATCTCCATTTTTTTTCCTGTAAAACAATCAAAGACAATTATCTCAAACAATCAAAGACTTATAATTAAGTCATATGGCAAGTTTTCCAGCTGAAAGACTTATAATTAAGTCGTCGAGTGTATAAATTGATAGAGACAACGTTTTATGTTCATCTTTTCCTTAATCAATCACTCGATAGTAAGAAATATAACTTACCGGCGGCGGAGTTCAACGAGAC
>NC_027750.1:34730169-34749973 GCF_000695525.1 Brassica oleracea var. oleracea
AAATCGCCTTCGAAATCGCCTTTGAGAGAAACGGCGTTAGGGTTTTCTGAATTTCGCAAAACAGTGAATAAAAAAAACCTTATATATGTCCCGTAAATAATCTGGTTAGGTTTAAAAGTACATTGAAAAATTAAAGGTTCGGTCCGGTTTGGATGACTTACTCTTCCCAGACCCTAAATTTAACCCCTAAACTAAATTGACTAAATTAACTAACTAACCACGTTATAAAGTCGTAGTTATACTTAAATAGTGTTTACTATACACAGAAATAAACACACTTAGGTAACTTTTAAAGTTTTCAAAAAAAACATTTATGCATTCCAAAATCTAACCTTAAGAACACATACAATACTACAACATATGTTGGCAAAACCTAAACCAAAGAATATCATGACTCACTACTTTCACTCATCTATGTTGAAAACAATTAACTTTTGTTATATCTAAATTTATATCTCTTAAAACATATGTTAGTTAATTACATGATTTCAATTTTTCACTTATCAAAATAATTTTTACAAATTTTTTAAATTACTTCAAGTAGAACTAGTCCAGACGACTTTCCAGTAAGAAACGTTAAAAAAATTCGGTTTTTTTGTTTGTTCACAAGGAGCTGGTTGTAATTTCAATAGCCTTTTATGTTACTTTTGCATTTGATTCAAGTTTGAGTTTACTTTTTCATTTGAGTCATATTTGACAATTTTCCCATAAACATAACACAAATATACGACATTCAGCGCGTAGCGCGGACCGATCCTAGTTTAAATATATGTAGACGTTTCGATATTTTACATTCACACGGTGTTGCTTGACCGTTGTTTCAAGCGGATTTATGAAAGCGCGTATTGGTCACGATCATGTGTTGAGGAAGGCCTGTCGCGATCAGGAAGTCATGTTTAGACTTTTTCTTCGACGTGTTATATTATATATGTCTAAGTCTTCGTTTCTATCTTATAATTTTGGATGAAGAAATACAAACCAAAGACTTTTCCTCCATTGAAAAGTAGCGAACCAATCAATTAGTAGTTAGTACCACTAACTTAGTAGTATATAAACAGATGGGTATGAATATATGATCTTATAAACCCTCACCTTCATTTCCAAACCCAATATCTAAAAGTTTTTCATTTTTTTCTTTCTTTCTAGTAAACCATGGGTCTATTTTCGTTTTGGGAACTTCTAAAGGAGGTTGTGGGTATGTTAAACGAATCCCGCAAACTCTTTCTAAAGAACAAGAAGCTGATGTTCTCTGTCTCTGTATTTTATTTCTTGCTCAATGGTTTACTTTACTTATTCAACGTCCTTACCATTACACCCGAGATAACAAACTTGACTCAAGATTTAAATTTGTTACCTACGATGGATCCTAGTAGCCCGGAATACATGGCCCAACTTATGAAGGTCTTTGCAGATTTTCGCCTATTTGTCGTGTCTTCAGACATCTTTAACGCTGTCTCCTTCATCATCAACCTTTTATCCGTTCTGGTCATCGTCCAGGCTTCGGCTCTTACTTATAAACATGAGAACGTCAAGTTCAAAGATTTTGTGGTTCTAATTCTTAAATCTTGGAAGGGACCTCTTGTGACCTCTTTCTACATTTCCCTCTTTAGTCTTGGCTATTGTTTGTTCTTCGTTATAATCCTCTTTCCTATTCTTTTGTCATCTTTGAGTATTGCTTCCTTGTTTTTCTTAGTAGCCAAGGTTTTCGTTTTACTTGTTCTATTCTTATTGTTTGCGTCTTATTTAGCTATTGTCTGGTACCTATCTATGGTCATATCAGTACTGGAGGAAACTTATGGGATACAAGCTTTGGGGGAAGCTGCAAAGATTGTTAAAGGAATGAAGCCAAAACTATTCCTCTTGAATATTTTCTACGGTTTATTGATCTTTGGTTTAGCTCAGATCGTGGCTCTAGTGAGTCTAGCGGTCGATAGGAGCCAGTCATTTGCGGTTACCTTAGCCACTGGTTTGTATCTAGCGGTGTCAACATTTGTGGTGATGTTTCTACTTACGACTTACACCGTTGCATATTTCCAATGTAAGAGCCCCCACGGCCAAGACGTTGAGAGGCTGCGGGATCTCGAGTATACACTGCCCACTACTTCACTTATAGGAGCATGAGCATTGCCTTGAAATCTTTAAAGAGACGGACATAAAATGGTATAGTCACATGCATGGATGGATTGTTTGTTTTGTTTTGTTTTGGGATTTGGTAGACCACTGTAATAAATAGTAATCAATGGTTTGGTTGATAATAATAGTAATAATAATAAATATTTTGCTTCTTTTTGCTGGGATTTATTAAATTCATTTCCTAACATTAATTATCCGATTGGTACGATATTGTCTGCTTTGGGCCTTAGGCAAACTCGCATAGATTTACTTTTGGTTTCCTTCCCAAAAGGTCTCGTACTAATTAGAATTGGACATATATCTTTATATATTAGACTTTCTTTTGTCTAACTTTCAATGTGAAACTTTGTTTGACATCTCACACTTTTATATTACAATCAAATTTTATTTAAATTGTAGAACAAATAAAAATCATACCGATTTTTTATGACAACAATACCATTGTATGTTTCAATAATCTTGCAGGATTTGCTAAATTAATAAATGAGTTAAAAATGTAAACCACTAAATAGTTATCTGTTTTGAATAACTGGATGAACTAAACCAAGTATGAAAATTCTATCCTCCAAGTACTTGTAATTGATAGTTTTAATAAGGAAAAATGATTGTTGACTACATGAAGTATTGACCATCACATGACTAACCATGCAAAGTATACTAATGTATACTTAGCTACATGAAGTATATGTTATGCATGACAACATCTCTCATCTTAATGATGTTATGTAGTTAACATCACGAGTTTAATTTCATTCATCCAAAAACTGATGTAGATGTCAGAGACCATTTAAATATCTAGTTTTATCAATTAAAATATAACCGATCCGACTGTAATTTAACTAAAATTAGATTTTAACCCACGTTTTAAAAGAGTAAATTTTTTCTTATACATATCTTATATACAAAATCAATATCTTTTAACATTTTTTTTGATATGTAGTGTTTTAACATTTTTATCTTAGTGTATTTAAAAACTATAGAATTATATTATTTTTATTTATATTAAATATGAAAGTTATATAAGATATTATGTATTTTTTAAATTATTTTAATATGTTTTCTTATCCACTTTTAATAAAATTTCTACAATTCTTTTAATAAATTGTGTGATATATAATTATTTGATAAATTTTAATTATAAACTTATTTGACGTCAATTTATTGACTCTTACATTTTCTTTGATGTTAATTTAAACCAAACATAATTTCGTGTATATAATTATTATTATACTTTAGAGAATAAAATAATCTGAGAATAAAAATATAATATGAAAGTTTTACTAAATTTAAATAAATGCAATTTTTGTTTATGAAAATATAAAAAAATTGTTCATTAATTTAATTAATTTTATATTAAAAATAAGATGTTAGAGTCAGTAAATTGATATCAAATACTTTTATAATAAAAATTGATCAAGTAAATATATATCATACAATTAATCAAAAATTACATATATTTTATTAAAATTTAATTACAAAACAGATTAAAATAATTAAAACAAAATTAAATAATACCCTATATAACTTTAATATTTAACATAAATAAAATAGTATAACTTTAAAACACTACTTATCAAAATTTTATAAAATATATTGATTTTATAAATTAGATTTTGTTAAAAATATTTTTATGCTTTTAAAACGCGGATCAAAATCTAAATTTTGTTAAATTACCGTCAGATACACCATATTTTAATTGATAAAACGAGATATTTAAACGGTCTCTGACATCGATATCACTTTTTGGATTAATGAAATTAAATTCGTGATGTTAACTACATAACATCATTAAGTTGAGAAATATTGCTATACATGACTTAGGAGGTGTTATTGGTTTATATATTTTGATTGATTTAGAAATCCATATAGTATTTATAAATCAAAGTAAAATATGCAAATCCGGAGGTTTTCCCTCGGATTTGAGTCTTTGTATTTTTAACTAAAAAATTCAAACAAATACATTCAAATCCATTATAAAATCAAATATATTAGTAAATATGTACGATTGAATAACACTTGATTTGATACAGAATTTATGAATTATTAAACCAATAACACATGATTTTAATACAGATTTGAAAATCATAGAACCAATAACACTAGATTTAGTTCGGATTTTCAAATCCATTAAAATACAACAACCAATAACTCCTACTTATACTTCATATAGCAAGGTATACATTAGTATACTTTGCAAGGTTAGCCATGTGATGGTCAATACTCTATGGAGATAGCAATCATTTTTAATAAACAAAATTAAAAGCTAATTTATATATATATTTTTTGGATTAGATCATTTAGTCATCAAGGCTTTCCTTCTTCATTCATTGTTACATGGATCCTCCTAGTTTGTGCTGTAGCTACCTCTTTAACAGGATTAACTCTATTGTTAAACTCTGAATAAGATCTGTTGCACAGACAGATTCAAATTCAATCCAAAATCTGAGACTGAGAGAGCGATTTTGCAAGTTGGTAGTGAAAGAGAAAAGCGAAGAAGATTGGAACATAGGGCCCAATAGTCGTATTATTTTATATGAGGCTAAAATTACATTTGAAATATTTATAAGGACCAAAAACGAATTTTAATAAAAATGTTATAAAGAGCGTATCTCTCCGTCTGTCTCTCTAGGGTTTAACTTGATATTTAGCGTCGAGAGAGAGAGAGAGAGAGAGAGAGAGAATTCAAACATCGGCAGGCAGCAATGGCGAGCACCAAAGTTCAGAGGATTATGACCCAACCTATCGTACGTTACCCCCTTTTGACTTTGACTACTTTCTCTCTGTTAATTGACTGAGTTTCGCTTTGTTTTCCGGCGGCGGATCCAGAACTTGATTTTTAGGTTTCTTCAAAGTGTAAGCTCCTTAACCTCTCTCTCTCTCTCTCTCTGTCGACTTTGATTAGAGAACCATGGATTTGTGTGGTTCTGATTTGTGCTTTCTTAAATGATGCAGAAAGCTAGGATCCAGATTTGGCTATTTGAGCAGAAAGATCTGAGGATTGAAGGAAGGATTACTGTAAGCTATCTTTTTTTTTTTAGTAATGAATTCTTCGCTTAGTTTAGTTGCAATTTGTATTGCTATCCTTTTAGTCTTCTCGAGATATAACTGAAGCTGTTCTCTAAGGTTGACTATGTGTTAATTCAGAGAAGTGTGAGATGGATGAATGTGTCACTGTTATTACCTAATTATGTAGTTGCTTGCTTTTACTTAGATACACTATTTCATTCTCTTGAGTTAAAGACTGTATCTTTTCTTAGACTATGTGCTCATTCAGAGAAACTTAACATGTAGTATGGCTGTCATTCTCATTCGCTTAAAACTTGGAGTTGTCTACTTTGTGTGTTCCTTGTTACACTTCGGAATGCCTTTAGGTTTGTGATTGTATCATTCTCATTGGTTTGAATTATTGAGTTGCTTACTTGATTTTGTATATCCCTTTTGAAATCATTTTCTTTATTGCTCTACTTTTATTATTCTGAGTTATAGAGATTCAAGCTTTTCATTAATTCAAACTCGAGATAAATGATGTTGTCATTCTCCTTGCTTTAAGTCTTAAACATACTTGACGTTGGATGGTTCCTTGTTTCAATTTTGTATCGCTTTACTTTTCTTTCCCACAAGTCTATCTTAATTCGGAAAAAATTGAGATCGTGACATTACCATCGATTCCTTGTTTCAATTTCTCTCATTTTTACAGGGTTTTGACGAGTACATGAACCTTGTGTTGGATGAAGCTGAAGAAGTGAGCATCAAGAAGAACACCAGGAAACCACTTGGTGAGGACTCTCACTCTTTGACAACAAGTCTCTGATTTGATTTGTTTGCTTTTGGTTCAGTAACTCGAATGTAAATGCCTATTTGCAGGAAGGATTCTACTCAAAGGAGACAACATAACTCTGATGATGAACACGTAAGTTAACACAAGCTCTACTTTGTCCTTTCTCTTTTTTCATGTACCAACAACTTGTTCTAGAAACTGAACACACAATCATATCCATTTTTGTGTTGACAGGGGAAAGTAATGTCTGTTCTCCACAAACTCTCTCTAGATGATTAGTGGATTCGACTATCTCCAAAGCTTTTGCTAAATATATGTTGAGTTGAGTTCTTCTTCAGTTAACTGATAATGCCTTCTTCTCTTCATGATCGTGTAATATTGCATTGTAGTGACAAGTTTGAAAAATTATGGAACTTGGTTGAAGAATCTTATGGATGGTATTGTCCCTTTTGGTTTGTTGTAATGTGAGCGTCCTCGTAGGTTTTCAAAAACAAAAGTGGAGTTTTTATATTACAATTTGATAAAAAACGATATTTGTTGCAACTTTTTTTCAGATGAAAAATTTAACCAGTTTGATTTAGATTAAAATGCTGTCTTGATTTGTATAATTTTATGTTTGGTAACCGCCTAGAACCCAAAACTATAAATAACAGAGAAAATTATAATATTACAATCAGTATAAATGCTGTCTGTACTTTAAATTAAATTGATGCCAGTACCGTAAACCTTAACAAGACTAAAGTTAGCTACACCAATCAGAATAATATGTGAAAAAAATAAGTGATGGTTATCGTTTAAAGGTGTTGTGTAAAGTTAACATAGAAATAAAGAAATCTATGAACCTAATCGTTTACCATTGCAATTAGATCTTTAAATTCGTGTAATCTACATAATAAAACCACATCGAATCTTATCTCCGGTGATATAGTGATGTGTTATGTACTTTTGCACTATTTTATAATCGTGTACAAAAATCAAATAATTAATCTTTAATACAAACTCCAAAGTCCCATTAAACTTTATATTCTCAACTTTAGAATATAGCATGTGCTAAAAATACATACAGTACAGTAGCCGCCGGGCCAACAATGTCTACCATTAAACAAACAACAAAGTGGTGGCAAATACAAGCCTACGGTGGTCTCGCCCGCACCAGATAATTAATCTTAAATTTACTAAAACCAGTCAATAGCACTCGACTAATCACAGACCAAGACAAGTGGTTGAAGAAATTAATCAATCACAGACCAAGACGTGGTCGAAGGAATTAATTACGACAGAACACAGCTTCGGATCTTTTCTCTCTCTATCCAAAACCAAACACCATTTCATCAGAGGTAATTTTTTTCTCTCTCCTTCTAATCGAATTTCAGTTTCTCTCTTGACGTTTGTGAAGAAACTCAAGTGAAAATCTGGGGTTTGATTTGCTGTGGTGATTATTTGATTTGGAGGGGAGATTCGAGAGCTTTGTGATTCCTTATCATTGGTTTTGAGATTGGTGAAGTGTCTTTGCTTGTCTCAGTCTTACAGATCGATAACTGTGGGAGATTTTAGCTGAGGAGAAAAATGCATACGAGGTATATGGAGAGGACTAATAGTATGAGAGAAAAGAGAAAACTTGAGGAAGATGATAATAGCAATCACCAGCAGCAGCAGCCTGAGCGTAAAAGGCCAGCTCTTGCAAGGTAATCTATGTTCATACTTGTATCAGTTACAAACCCTCTACTTTGTTTTGTTTCTAAATTCAGATTCTACAATTGATTGAAAAAGGTAGTGTGCCTTTATAACCGTGTATGTTTGTTTCAGTGTGATTGTGGAAGCCCTGAAGATGGATAGTCTACAGAGGCTTTGCTCCTCTTTGGAACCAATTCTTCGCCGAGTGGTAAAGCCTTTTCTCATGTCTTTTGGGTGCTTCGTGGTGTCTATTGAGCCTCTCTTGTTAAACAGGTAAGCGAAGAGGTGGAGCGAGCATTGGCGAAACTAGGCCCTGCTAGAGTTAGTGAGAGGTAACATTTCTAGGGAGAATGGTATATGATTGAATGGTTTGGAGAGTAATGATTTGAGTTTATACAGGTCTTCTCCTAAACGTATCGAAGGCATTGGTGGAAGGAACTTGCAGCTACAGTTCAGGTCTAGATTATCTGTTCCTTTGTTCACCGGAGGGAAGATAGAAGGAGAGCAAGGCGCTGCCATCCACGTCGTACTATTAGATTCCACAACAGGACGTGTACTGACGACAGGACCCGAAGCTTCTGCTAAGCTCGATATTGTTGTGCTCGACGGTGATTTCAACAACGAAGATGATGAAGGCTGGAGCGAAGAAGAGTTCGAGAGTCATTTGGTGAAAGAGCGTCAAGGGAAGAGGCCTCTTTTGACCGGTGACGTGCTGGTGACGTTGAAAGAAGGCGTGGGGACGTTAGGTGAGCTTATCTTTACGGATAACTCGAGTTGGATAAGGTGCAGAAAGTTCAGGCTGGGGTTGAAGGTGTCTTCTGGTTACTGCGAGGGGATGCGTGTGCGCGAGGCGAAGACGGAAGCTTTTACAGTCAAGGACCATCGTGGAGAGTGTAAGTTGTTGTTTCACATTGAGGCAAAAGACCATTCTTGTTTTTTGGCCTAATGGTTTATTCATCTACAGTGTACAAGAAACATTACCCACCTGCGTTGGATGATGAGGTTTGGAGGTTGGAGAAGATTGGAAAGGACGGAGCTTTTCATAAGAAACTGAACAAAGCAGGGATCTACAATGTTAAAGAGTTCCTGCGTCTTATGGTCAAGGATACTCAGAAGCTAAGGACTGTAAGTGCATTAGCCTATCAATATGTTTTAAGTATTTATCATGATGATGATTGTTACTATCTTTTTCAGATTCTTGGGAGTGGGATGTCAAATAGGATGTGGGAGACACTTGCAGAGCATTCCAAGACATGCGCCTTGAGTGAAATGCTTTATGTTTACTATCCTGAGGACTCGGTTGGTGTTGTTTTCAACAATATTTATGAGTTCAGTGGTCTTATCTCAGGGAAGCAGTATTATCCTGCTGATTCTCTTTCTGACAACCAAAAGGTTTGTGCTTGTGTTGGGTCTTCTTAGTCTTAATATATGAGGACTTGTTCTTCTAACATGTAAGATATATAACTTAGGTTTATGTGGATGGATTGGTGAGGAAAGCATATGAAAACTGGGATCAGGTTATTGAGTATGACAGCAAGTCACTTATGAACTTCAATCAAGTTAACAAAGTGGATGCTTTGGATTACTCTATGCCAGTTTCTGGTCCAAGCCAACCCTCTACATCTTATTCTGGTGAAGGTAGAGATCCATTAGCTACTAATCTTCTTTTTTTTGACCAAAGGGTCATTAGCTCAACTGAAAAGGACCATGACTATTGTGTCAGACGTCCCCATTTCGAGTGACCACTGGGACAAAACTAATAGGGCTTCGGCCCGAACCTTTATTCAAAAAATAAAAATTATTTTTCTTTTGGTGTCAAACCAAAGTAACAGTGTCATTCATTTGTTTTTCTTTCAGCATCAGTGTACAGCCAGAGTCAGGGTACAAGCTTCCCGGCTCGGTCTCAGCTAGCTGATACGACTTCTTACATGCACTTTGGAAACAGTTCATACGCACCACCGCAAGACCAGCTGATTAACAACACTCATGAATCACAAAGCATGATCAATAGCAATGGCGGTGGAAGTCTGGCGCTGGGTGCACCAACAGGATCCCAAAGCCAACACTTGGTTCAGCCTCCTCCTGAGGTTAACCTTTTTAATGACTGGTCAAACACAGGGAACAGAGGAGGAGGTGATGGGTTTTTATCAGAGGAGGAGATAAGGGCAAGAAGTAATGAAATGCTCGAGAACGATGATATGCAGCAGCTGTTGAGACTCTTTAGCATGAGCGGTGGTGGTGGTGGTGGCGGCCCGCAAACTCCTATCAACATGGGGGAAGACGGGTTTGGGTTCAACTCTTTTGGTCAGTCTTCGATGGGTGGTTATGGAGAAGACCGTTCGCAGTCGGGTAAGCCTGTTGTTGGATGGCTAAAGATCAAAGCAGCTATGAGATGGGGCTTCTTCATCAGAAGGAAAGCTGCTCAGAGACGTGCGCGGATTGTTGAACTCGGTGACGACGAATAAGGTTCCAGGAAAAGAAGGATAATTTGAGGGTGGTTGTTGATATAACAGTTTCCCAGAAGAAGTAAAGTCTTTTGTGTTGGTTTCTTCTTCTTGTGGAGCTTCTTCATTTGTACAGTAGTAAGATATTCTTCTCTCTTCCTTGCTTGTGCTTATATGTAATCTCTACGTGACCGACCAGTTTTCAAGATACTAAAAACATGTTGTAATTCTGTTGTTGATTCTCTCTGTTGTGTGTTTTTGTGCTACTTGCTTGTCATATTATTTTCAATGAACTCGAGGAACCCATGAACAGTGATAAAACAAAGCTGTTTTAGGCCACGTTTTAAGATTTTTGACAAAACGATGCGATATTTGCTTTTTTTTTTGTCGGCAACAATTTCATAGCCCAATGGGCATTACATTGATATCGGTCCATAGAGAGAGGCCCGACATTTTCATTTTTTAATTGAAAAAACAGAACTGTTTTTTTTTTCTCAACTAAAAAAAACAGATATATAATTTTTATAATTTTTATCTATTCCTTCGATTTTTAGATATCGAGTATTAGGTAAAATTTATATTTTTAATCTGCTAATTGATTTGTAGTATTAAATAAAAATAAATTATAAATTATAAATTATAAAATATAATTAGAAATCTTATACATAATGAAAAGGTATTTTATTATAAAAAGATATATCTTTCAACTAAAGAATGAAGTTAGTGAATAAAGATGTTCTAATACTTCCATACGAAAAAATAAATATATAATATACATATGCATGGAACAAATTCTGGAATGGAACATATGGAGTCAAAAAATTCTATAAAGGACCTCTTCTTTTTTTAATTTAATAAATGAATTAAAATTTAATCAAAATAGAGGTAAAATACCATGAAACCTAAGAAACTCTACTAATTTGCTAACCCACCCATTTACTATCCTAACCCACTAACCCGACCCTACTTAAACTGGATCCCTAAATTTCCAGATTTCTCTATCTCAATCATCACTCTCACGTTCATCTCCATCTTTCATAACTTTTTTTTGAAACATGACTTTTTTTGAAACACAAACGTAAATATTTTACAAAAACCAAACTGAAAATCAAGTAACATTCATCTAATCTTTTTTTGTTACTCCATTTTCATCTACTCCATATCAATTCTGATTCACAACCTTAAAACCCCATATATTTGTTTTTTCAATTTTATCAAAATATTTCCATCTCAAAATCCAAATCAAATCGAAAAAATTCTCCAAACCTTACAAAATTTCGTTCTTATCCCAAATCGATCAATTCCACATCATTCTAGATCCATTTCCGCTCATATAAAATCAAATCAAATCTCATCTTCAATGTAAAAAATTTCCAAAAAAAGAAGAACACAAAGTATTACTAGTACACCTAGTACAACTAAAACTAGTATAACTAGTACAAGTAAAACGTGTATAACTAGTACAACTACAACAAATATACCTAGTATAACTAGTATGATTAGAACAACTAGAACGTGTATAACTTTACAATTAATATGGTTATATTAGGTTTTATTTACGAATGATGTTATAGAAGAGGATGATGTAGAATAAATGAAAAAGTTGGTCTAATCTTCCACTTTATGGATTTGTCAAAATATGTAAAAATTTTGTTTTATATAATATTTATTTGAATAATTATGTGTTTTACTAGTTGTACTAGTTGTACTAGTAGTACTAGTTATACTATTTTCAAAAAAAAATCATCTTTAATACCGAAGCCGAAGAAAGCAGTAGTAAAGCCGAAAATGTTACAATAGAAGAGGATTTAGAAGAGTATACTGAAAAATATAACTTAGAGGTCGGATAAGCCTGCTCATTCGCTCAGGTCTCTTTTCATGTAAGCGATAGCTTTTGGGTTGCTTTGAAAACATATGTTGCTTTTGGTGATAAAACTTATGTTCATTTTGGTATCATTTTTCTCTTGTTCGTTCAGGTCTCATGTTTAGTTGTACAAGTTATATTAGTTATACACATACAAATGAGAAATTGTGTGGCCATGATCAAACAAGAGAAAAATGATCTAGGGTTGAGAGAAAAAGAAAGTGGGTCCAAGTCAAAAGAGAGAATGAGAGAAGAAAGATTGTGAGGTTCAGATTAATGGAGGTGAGATGATCTTATGGTTGAGAATGCATTTTCATCAAGGGTATTATAGTCATTTATAATAAAATAATAAGTAGTTGTACCAATTTTCTAGTTGTACCGGCTGTACATAGTTTTACTAGTTTTTGAGTTATACCAGTTTGTGTATAGTTGTACTTTGGCAGTGAAATCGTAAAATATTAGTTGTACCACATAATAAATACAATTACATCAGTTGTACCACTTATCTATGTTTACATGTCTTTTCCCGGTAACAATAACATCATCAATTTCATAAAAATACATTTCCTGTATGTTTTCCAAAAATTAAGTGGACAAACAAGTTAACAAACCTTAAAAGTATAAGGTAGATCATGTAAGCTTGTGGAGTTATGTAATAATTTTCAAAAAAAAATTCCAAAACTTCAAATAAATTAAGAGAAACTTATGAGTACATACAAATTGAGATATTTGATTGTTTTTTTTTCATATGGAATACCAAATTGGTTTTGTCAAATATATAAAATGTCAAAATTGTACCAGTTATAGCAGTAATACTCGTTTAATATATAATAAAAATGATATCAATTGTTTATATGTCTAGGTTTAGAGATTGTACCAATATTTTCACTTCATAGCTTTGCAAAACTATGTTTGATGTTTGTTTATCATAATAATATGACTAATATAGTTGATAAATTTCAAATAAAATATATGGAATTTTGTCATCATATACAAATTAGGATATTTGTTTGTTTATTTCATATGTAAAACATGATTTACTAGTCAAGTTAATTATAGTAGCTACATATATATTATATATGGATTATAACATTTATATACCAGTTATAAAAAAATTTAACATGTTCAGTTGTACGAGTTATACTAGTTATACCTAGTCGAATTGAAGAATAAGCTAAGGAAGATCCTATGGCTGTAATTGAAGAATAAAGAAATGATCATGCGGTTGAGATTAAGTGGGAAGAGAGAGAATGAGAGATAGATGTAATCTTGTGGCTAAGATTAAATCGTACACAAGATGATCTAACGGCTATGGTTGATATTTCATTAATGGCATTTTTGTAAATACTGTATTCCCTTCTTTTCTTATGATCCGGCGGCTCTTGTTTAAAGAGAGAAAAGAGAATCGAATGGCTCATATTATTTTTTCAGTAATGACAATATTGTAATTTTCTAATTATTGTTCCATGTATATTAAAAAAAGTGGTTGTAAATTTTTTTTCTTCCCATTTAAGATTAAAGTCCTGCATGCATGCAGTTATCGGATTGCATATTATTTTTAAAAAAATTCAATAGTTGTGATTTTAATTATTTTTAATGTATATTAAATTTAATATTTGATTTAATTTATAAATTACATATATCTATATTTTTTAAGATCTATATGGATAACTGATTGAACCAAATATTTCATCTATCCGTAGTACCTTCAAAGTTTTATTTTCAAACGGAAAATATCCAAATTTCCTAAGGTATTCACTGGGCCTGAGACGGATCCGGATATCCGGTAAATTCAGGATACCGAGATCCGGATCCGGATCCGCCGGATCTGTGAATTTAATATCCAGATCCGGATTTGTGGTTTCCGAATATCCGTCCCGATATTCTATTACCCGTGGATATCCGGATCCGGATCTAGATCCGTTAAAATAATTAAAAATAATAACTTTTTTAAAAAAATACTAATTTTTTTAATATAATACATAAACTAAATATTTATAAATATATTTATATATGTCTATAATATTGTAAAAGCTAAAATATAATATTATAAGATTAATTCATGTATAAATATTAATATATCAAATACAAATATTAATGAAATTTAAAAATTTAATGTGTTTTGAAAATACGGATTCAGATATCTGGATCTAAAAATTAAGATATCCGGATTCGGATTCGGTTTGGACGGATCCAAGATTTTACTATCCGGATTCGGATCCGGGCACCCCGAATATCCTATTTTCGGAGTGGATCCGGAGCGGATTTCGGATCGAATCCGGATCTCGGATAATAAGTGTGAGGCCTAGTATTCACGAGTAAGATTTATTTTCTGTGGAATAATCCTCTAGACTATATTTGCGAAGTGATTTTGCCACATGTCATATCTACAATCATATTTTACAAAAAAATGATGACATGGCTAACAAGATTGATGACATGGCTTATAGTTAATATGACATGGACAATCACATTTATTACTAACATATATTTTTGGTACACTTTATAGAATATGACAATAACTAATACATTACATTTAATGTTGATTTATATTTTTGTTAAACTTCTTAAAATATGGTAATAATTTATAAATCATCACTAAAATAAATATATTGAAATACGCATTATAAATTTCGAAATACATTATTTAATTGTATTTTTTATAATTATACAATTTTTATTACTAATATTTTCAAAATTTTCTACATCTTTTTAAAAAAATTAATAAATTGTTAATCCTAATTTCATTAGTTTCTTTTAGATATCTAAAATTTTTATAAATATTGTTTAGTTATAATTTTTAATAACTATACAATTTTTATATGATTTTTAGTAATTTTATACAAGTTGATTTAATACATTTAATCCCCTAAACTATATTTGCGAAGTGATTTTGTCACATGTCCTATCTACAATCATTTTTACAAAAAAAAAGATGACATGGCTAACAAGATTGATGACATGGCTTATAGTTAATATGACATGGACAATCACATTTATTACTGACATACATTTTTGGCACACTTTATAGAATATGGCAATAACTAATATATTACATTTAATGTTGATTTATATTTTTGTTAAACTTCTTAAAATATGGTAATAATTCATAAATCATCACTAAAATAAATATATTGAAATATGCATTATAAATTTTGAAATACATTATTTAATTTTATTTTTATAATTATACAATTTTTATTACTAATATTTTCAAAATTTTCTACATCTTTTTAAAAAAATTAATAAATTGTTAATCCTAATTTCATTAGTTTCTTTTAGATATCTAAAATTTTTATAAATATTGTTTAGTTATAATTTTTAATAACTATACAATTTTTATATGATTTTTAGTAGTTTTATACAAGTTGATTTAATACATTTAACCAAAATAAATAGATAAAAAATTTATCTAAGATTCAAATTTTAAATATATTACATATATATTATTAAATGTAATTTAAAATAAACAAAATTATTGTTTTCTTAATTTTATGCTTAAATAATCAACTTTATATTAAATATTAGTCAAAAATAATAAAATATATAATATTAATAAATTTCATTTTAAATATAATTTAACTTTTTAAAAATTTATCAATGCACATGGTGCATGAAAACACCTAGAAAAATAATGAATATGAATAAAATTTTGGGAATGATGAGGAATGAGGGTTCTTTATCAAAATTAACAAGGAACAAATTTGCATTATAATTCTCTACAAAAAAAGGAATGAGAAGGAATGAAGAGGAAAAAATATTCCTCATGAATGATAACATTTTTGAGGAACGTTAAGAAATGTAGCGTTCCTCTTCATTCTTTTGGTTACCATTCAAAGCTCTATCATTCTTAATGTTACTCAATGGTTACTGGTCTGACCAAATATATCTGGTATTAAATTTCATTTTCTTTCGAGTAAAAAAAGAAGAGAATACAATGGACATGCAAACTAAATGTTGGGCCCCATACTATAAGTAGTCTCTTTCTTCTCTTCTCCGGTCTCTCCTCCGCTTCAGCTGAATCTTCCCAAGGACGACCGTTTTGATTCTATTGTATGTGGAATAACATTTCTTGTTCTCTTCTTCGCTTCTTCTTGCACGAACGATCTCACTCTCTCTAATCTCATTTTCTTTCTCTAATCTCATTTTCTTTCTTTCTTTTGCAGGTTTTGAGTAGTCTGGTTGGTACCTCCTGGTCTATCTCTGTTGTCATGGACTCTTCTCTCGACGGTACCTCTTCTTTAGGTTTCTTACTTCTTACAAGAAAAGAAAAAAAAAAGAACTTGGCAAGATTTGTCGTAATGTGTGCTTGGTGGGTTTAAAGATGATTGATGTTTCTGCGTTAGTTTTAACTCGAATGGAATTGAAAGTTTGAAACTTTTTTGGTTTTTAACTCTTGAAGATGAACGTAGTGATGGATGCTTTTAATAATTTGATGAATGTCACCATAAAGGATGAAACTTTCTTTGTATATATGTACATGTTCTTGGAACTTAGTAATGAATGTGGTTTCTTATCATGAAGAAACAATGTTCAGTCTCTTATAATACATTGTTCTTCTTGGAGCTTAGTTTGTGGTTAAAAATGTAAAATTTACATCCTTTTTCTTCATCTTGTATGAGCTCTGCAGGTGACTCCATGAAAGGCAGAAAAATGAGTGTTGATGAAAAGAGAAAGCTTGTTCATGAACTCTCAAAAGATTCTGATTTAGCCTTTGAAGCCTTACAGGTGTGGACCCATGAGGAGATACGACAGGTCTTATGCGCAGAGTTGGGCAAAGAAAGAAAGTACAAGAACCTGACGAAAGCTCAGCTCATCAACAGCCTCTTGAAAACTGTATCAGAGAAAAAAGCTCCAACGCCTCCTATTAAAGGAAACTCTGGAGGAGATCAAGAAGACAGGAAGAGAGACTCATCAACAACAACAAAAACAACTAAGAGAAACTCAAAAAGACAAAGGAAGAACGCTACTCCTACTCGCTATGTGAGCGCTGAATCAGTTAATAAAGCTAAATGCGGTAGTATCTACTGTAAGAACTTGGCTTGTCAAGCTGTGCTGAGACAAGAAGACTTGTTCTGTCAAAGGTGTTCTTGTTGTATCTGCCATAAGTATGATGACAATAAAGATCCTAGTCTCTGGTTAACCTGCGGTTCCGATCCTCCGTTCCCCGGTGAGTCTTGTGGCTTGTCTTGCCATCTGGATTGTGCTTTCAAGACTGAGAAATCAGGTCTCAAGCCAAGTAGTGACGTTGATGGATGCTTCTACTGTGTCTCTTGTGGCAAAACAAACAGCTTGCTTGAGTAAAAATCTCAACCAATCAATCTTGAATTCAGTTTGGACAGTTCTTTATTTTATTTTTTTCTTTCTTTCTTAGGTGTTGGAAGAAGCAAATGTTGATTGCAAAGGAAACCAGAAGCGTTGACGTGCTTTGTCACCGTCTTGTATTGGCTCAGAAGCTTCTCAAGGGCACGGAGAAGTACAGAAAACTATCTGAGACCGTGGAGGAAGCTGTGAAGAGTTTGGAAACTGAGTTGTGTGGTGGTCCCCTTACTGATCTTCCATCGGCAATGTGTAGAGGAAACGTAAACAGGCTTGGCTCAGCGCGAAAAGTGAAGGATCTTTGCTCTTCTGCTTGGAAATCCCTCCAAGATACACCTCTTGATGAAACCAAAGTCTTGACCAGAACCCTTCAAGAAGAAGAGGAAGCAGCTTTTGTGAGTGGCTTAAGCACTAAAGAAGAAGAAACTGTTCCAGAGAAGGTGGTCAATGTTAAGAGTTCAACAAGCTGCGGTTTTGGGCTGGAGGATTGTGTGAAGATTATGAGACAGCTTGAGTGTTCAGGTTATGTTGATAAGAGTTTCAGACAGGAGTTTCTGACTTGGTATAGCTTAAGAGCCAGTGCTCAGGAGATGAACGTTGTGAAGACATTCATTGATGCTTTCAAGGACGATTCAGTAGCTTTAGCTGAGCAGCTCGTTGACACGTTCTCTGATTGCATATCAAGAAAGCGGTGACAAGGATTCAGCTCGTCTGATTGGAGGATATTTATTTAGAAAGGGTTCAACTTTTGTTAGAACAAATTATCATGTAAACAACAGAATTTGATGAATGGGTTGTTTTGCTCTTTTTGGACAAAGTAGATCGCATTGCACTTGAAGATGTGAATTAAAACACTAGAGAGAGTCTGTGGAGTTTTACAAGTTCTGATCACATAGTGTGTGTAAGTGAACCCTACGTCTCGGCCATAATGGGAAACCACCAAATTCACTACATGACTTTAAAAAAGAGCGAAAGAGTGGTCCAGCACGGGCATTTTACCCGGACCTACATAACCGACCTTAATAAACCGATAAAAACTGGTTCATACATGACCTGAGTATCCAAAACTATGATTTTATTTATTTATTTCATTTTATATTTTTTAGTTTATAATTTAGTTGAAATGCCTTTTTATTAGTAATCTTCATTATTATTATTTTAACATTTTCAAGTAATATGAAATTTTATATGTCAAATTTAAAATTTAAAAATGTTTAGTTTCAATTATTAATAGTATATTTTTGGCTGTTTTACAAAATTTTAAATAAATATATAAGATTTCGGCCATTTTTATGGAATTCGGATATTTTGCTCTTTTGGATCCTAAATATTCGAACTTGATCTGAACCTGCTATGGATCCGAAAATTATAAGTATTTTACATATATTTTAATTATAGAATTAGACCGATAGGAACCGACGGAATCCTAACCAAATTTTTTTAAAGTACCTAGTTGCGTCCAAATATATAAGACAATTGACCCAAAGATCCGACCAAACCTTTTTGTATCTTTATCTAAGTCCCAATACGTTTTAAAAAGATCGAGAAATGTAACTATTCAAAGTTAAATTGTTTTCGGAAAAGAAAAAAAAAATAATGTGCGGTGAGCGTGGATCGAACACGCGACCTTCAGATCTTCAGTCTGACGCTCTCCCAACTGAGCTATCCCCGCTTGTTGTTATTGTCATGGTCATATCCAACAAGTTCTTTCTCTGTTTATTAATATGGCGTTTGAGCGGATGTACAACAAAGAGAACGTTTACACTAGCTGAACAGCTTGTCAAGAAGATCCTTAAAAATGTGATAGTTATGAATGTGGTAGTAGAAGATGGAAAGAATTCGGATGATATATGCTTCTTGAGAGCAGAGTTCTTATCAAACATGTTTTTGAATGTGATGAAGGATTTATTTGTGATGGTAAGAGCATCATACAAACTTAAGCTTTGCTATTGAGTATCTAAATCTTCTGTCTGAAATTGCTTGCATGATATATATATATGACTGGCTTATTGAAGATTGGCTTCTTGTTTGTTTGACTCTTGAAAAGAAGCTCCTATAGTCAAGGCACTTCTGGATCTGTTGATCAATGTGAATGCATTCCCAACACAGTCTGACTCAGAGTTGCAAGGAAATTCAAGACTCACATTCCCAATACTATATTGCTATCTTCTATATAAATAAAATTGTTACTTCTCTTAAGAGAGTGACACCTATTTTTTTATAAGCACTCTTTAATTGGCATCTCATCATGAGTTTATGAGTTTAAGAGATTATATTCATAAATATCTATTTGTTATAAAAATAATAAAAAAATTTATCTTTATTCATAACATAGAGGTTCCTTATATAAGAGATTATACCGTCATAGATAAATGGAAAGAATACAAATCATAATCTCTTGGTTATGAGCCATCCACAATCTGGTTCATAACACTCCCCCTTGGATGCCATAACCATTTAGAGCTTGTAATGTGCTTTAATGTTGCCTCATTAAAACCTTACCAGGAAAACTCAATTGGGACAAAACCATGGTGAAGAAAAAAATAGTACAACACACATTACTCCCCTTGATTTGGACATTACTGAAGGTCT
>NC_027750.1:34750073-34750807 GCF_000695525.1 Brassica oleracea var. oleracea
GGTTGATTCCATTCTATTTCTTTTACCATTCTTTTGCCAGCTTTATTTTTTTTTCTCCTCATGGTCTTAAAATAATCGGTGTACATGGCCTCATATATAATCACCCATAGTTGGCTCAAAGTACTTTATTATTGTGGGAGAATCATATCCAACATATATTCCCCTCCTCCTTTTGAGGTCCCATCTTAGTTCTCTGTGGTGGAGCAATTAGTACATAGACAGCACATCCAAATGTCTTATGATGGGGTATGTCTGACTCTTGGCCCGTTAATAATTATGATAGGGGATATCTATGCTCAATAAATGGTCTGATGCGTATTAACTTAGGTGCATGTAAATTTCGTGTGGCCCAAGCTGTGAATGGGAGTTTTGACCTCATAAGTTATGGTCTATCCGTTCTTGGTATGGACATGTATCACAAAATTGTCCATACTTACCCCCATGGACATACCATAATCATTTAAACGCTTGGGACATGTATTCACCAGTATTATCTAGACATATAGTCTTTATTATGAAAAAGGGGCTCGTAGCCGTTTTACTGGTGATGGCCTAATGAGTTTCCCTTGTGTACATGCTACACACATGAGATTCTTTGGGATAACTCTTCTTATTTTTAATGTGTGCCTTTCGAATATCAATTTTCGCATCATGTTTGGACAGGATGGCCAATCCGGTCGTGCCATAAAAGTGTATATTTTCGCAGGCTTTTAGCCTCTATCATACTGATCTAT
>NC_027750.1:34750907-34751226 GCF_000695525.1 Brassica oleracea var. oleracea
TACCAAGCTCAATGCCCTCACCATGGTTTCTCTAAAGAAAGCTTGCTTAGCACATTCTACAGAGGTGCCCTTCCTAAGTACAGAGCCAGATTGGATACAGCTAGCAATGGGTTCTTCTTGGGAAGAACTGAAGATGATGCAGGAGAGCTGGTTGACAACATGGTGAAGAGTGATGCAATCTACAATGCAGATCACGACAGGGGCAGTAGGGGTGATGATAAGCAGACGAGGAAAGAGATCAAAGCTCTCCAGGATAAGATAGACATCCTCCATGCTGATAAAGCCACACAAGAGCAGCTGCACTTTGTTGGTAACCCAA
>NC_027750.1:34751470-34751780 GCF_000695525.1 Brassica oleracea var. oleracea
CACTGATGTTCTACTGAAACAGATCTTGGAGTCTCAGAGTAGAAGTGAAAAGCAGGTCGGATATGAGTTGAAGAACCTTCACTCCAAGATTGATGGAAGTTACAATGAGCTCAACAACAAGTTCAGGGCTTTGGAAAACCAGTTTGCTTCCATGACAACTCACCAGAATTGCCAGCAAGGGTCTCTACCTGGAAAATCTGACCAAAAACCCGAGGAGTATTGCAATGTTGTCCTCTCTACCACTTCTTCAAGGATTGAATTGAGTAACCACAAGAAAGAGGTAGATGAAATTGAAAGATTGGTGTTTGGA
>NC_027750.1:34754625-34799038 GCF_000695525.1 Brassica oleracea var. oleracea
TATGTTAGTAAATGAACATTCATCTAGACATATAGTTTGTTTAAGATTGTGTCTAAGCTTAAGGTTGATAGTTTGATTGATCGTTTGCCATCCTTAGTTCGAAACTTGATCACCCAAGGTCTAATCCCTATGCCCATGAGTTCTCTTTTCCCTTAGTCAAGAAAGTATCATTCTGTAATTGCTTTCTAGTATCAGTAGTAGTTTAAAACCCCTTTAAATCATCGGTTGCACTTAGATTAAGCAAGTACTTGCATTCTCATTGCTTGAAATCCCTTAGAATTGGTTCGACAATCACTATAATACAACATTTGTCTTAGGAGCCTTGAAAACTCTTAACATCACATGCAAAGGTGATAATAATCAGATCATGCGTATAACATAAACATGTTTTAACAGGCTGGTCGGTTTAAACAATTTTAAATCAGATGAACAATTAACCAAGCAGGATGAGAAAATAAATCTATCAATTTAACGGTCAAACAATTCTAGCAACATAGCATCAGATTTAATCAGATTTAAAACCTCAATGATCAAAACCGAAAACAGTTTTGATTTCAAAATATTCGATTAGGGTTTTAATATGTGATTTGATAATTATAGTATAATTAATTTTGATACTTATATTATTTAGGGTTTATAGATATAGGGTTAGGGTTTATCGGATTTTAACTTGTAAAAACCGATTTGGGGTTTTAATCATGTAGGAACATGATTTAGGGTTTGGGGTATCGAACTTTTAGAGTTTCGATTTACTCAATTAGGATTTTTGATCTATTATCCTATGGTTTTGAGTTTTGAATTACCTTTTAACCTTAGATGATTGTTGAATCGGACCACCAAAGGAGTTGAGCCGCGAGCTGGACACGAACGGGACACAAGCTGTCTGATGCTATCGCGAACGAGGAAGTGGTCGCGTGCTGGAGCTGCTCTCGGGTTGCGAACGTCTGAGTTAGGATCAGGAACGCCTTGGGCTGAAGCTGATCGGGGACGCGAGCTGGAACATATGCGGGAGCAAGAGACGTGATCGGGGTTTCGGGTTCGTCGGATCGCCGGCTAGGATTAGGGTTTTAGGGTTTTTCGATTTGGGTATTAGCTTAGGGATTTAGAGTTTCGTGCTGATAACGTGTTATAAAAGTAATGGAAAAGTCTATCTTTATTCATAACATAGAGGTTCCTTATATAGGAGATTACACCGTCATTGATAAATAGAAAGATTACAAATCATAATTTCTTAGTTATGAGCCATCCACAATCTGGTTCATAACACTTTTTTTTAACGCTGATTTATTATGATATTACAATTATGATATGAGAAATGTTACATAGACGATTCGACAACCGACAATACTATCTGCCTTACGAAGACCTACGCCTATCTGCATCACCTGAGCCGTCCTATGAAGATCCACACCTGACCAGATTTACTTACACCATGTTGAAGATCCCTTGTAAGCCTTTCTTCCGTAGTCTGTATAATTGTTTAATAAATCGCTATCTCCGGTATTTGAAACCTTGATTTCCTGTGATTCGCAAGAAATTGCATAGTCTGGGATTCGAACCTCAAACCTGAGTGTAGAAACCTTTAAACCTTAACCACTAAGCTACTTCTATTCATAAGTATCTAAGAGGGTGTTATTGGTTCATATATTTTAATGGATTTATAAATACAAGTCAAATCTAGTGTTATTGGTTCTGTGATTTTAAAATCCATATTCAAATTCATTGTTATTAGTTATATGATTTTAAAATCTATATTCAAATCAATTGTTATTGGTTTTATGATTTTAAAGTAGATTTTAAAATCAGGTGTTATTCAATAATAGTAATTTGTTTAAAGATTTGATTTAAAATTAGATTTGAATGAATTTATGAATGATTTTAAGTTAAAAATACAAAGGAGCAAATATTGAGTTGAACCTTGATATTTTGACAAATCTGTATTATTGGTTTTCCTAATATCTTTTCGGCACCAAGTTTCGTATATATGTATTTCATACGTTAATTATAACAAGAACTCACAAAGATATGATTATATTGTTAAATGGTAGTGTGCTTGTAACTTTTCCATTTAAAAACATCGAGCACTCATCACACTTTTGAAAGTTTTCTATTTTTCCAATTGTCCAATTTCTACATTTTCCTAGTTTTCTATTTCTATCGTAGTGGTCGGTCTATCATAGTTATATATAATCTCGATTATGCATTAGAAAATTAACACAAGAAACAAACACTTTAAAACCCTAAAAGAGCATCAATGGAAGAATCACAACAATAACCACAAGAACATGGAAAAGGTTCTTATGTTCAATGGAGTCCTTAAGAAAATAAAACTTTGATAAATCTACTTTTAGATTGTATTTCTGCAGGTTTACGTGATAGTAATGGTCTATTCAGCAAATTCACAGTGGAGAGAAGAATTCTACCTCCTCTCAATTAACTATTTGGCTGATTTATGATAATCCAGTTATTTTGATTTTGAAATCTATATCATTGATTCTGAAATCTACTTATTTGACTTTAAAATCTATGTATTTATCAAAAATTTCTAAATCCAAGAAATAATCCTAAATTCATTAAAATACTACAACCAATAACCCCCACTAAAATAGTTATTGATTTATCGGGTATCCAAAATTTATAAGTCCGGTATAATAACTATTTTAACCTTTCTAAAACACTCAGAAGTATATGAATTACTTAAACTTCAGTAAAAAGAAAGTTATTGAATTTTGTTAACTTCCGATATTTCGTTTTGAACAAGGTAAGATCACTTATTACCCATACAAGTACCTAACCTAAATCTCACTGAATCAAGACATGATCGACTTTTCTGTAGGATTCAGATTCAGATCCAGATTGAGCGGTTTTTCTTATGGTCAGATTCGGGTCAAGTATTTTTTTGCCTAGCATTGCTTTTTCCTATAAACCAGTGGTGACAATGTAAGATCCTTGTTTTGGTTCCAACTTAGACATCATATAAATACTTACTTGCTAGACTGTTTTGAATTGAGACATCATATATATATATATATATATATTGTAAACTCACAACACCAAATGAAGAACTACAATAGCTTCTCAAATATACCAAAAAAGATCTCCAAGGTTAAATAAATTCAATGATCGAAGATGGACTTTCATAAAGACTCAAGCGTATGGTTGCTTATACGCTTTGTACTTTCCCTGGCATTTCCTCTGCTTTCACGCACTTCACTTCCTGCGTTTATGTGCAAAAGAAGATAAAAGATGAATCTTAACCACACAATATGCTTTTGAGTAACCATATGCAATAATTCAATGACTAAAGTAGAGTAAGCCCAAAACCAATCAAAGACACGTTTGACTACCAATTGCATTATTATACATAACAAGAATCCAAAGAAAACAACAAACGCTAATCTATGAAAGGGTAAAAAGAACACTTACAGATCCTTTGCCTTGGTAATACTCGTCCAAAGCCCACTGGTACTTAGATTGGTTTAACCCAAACCATCTCACCAAATGATCATCCACGCTTGAGTGTGCTGTGGCAACCATTAAACAAACAAGAATGTCAAAGTTTTAATTCTTTTAATCCTCAATTCTACTTTCTAAATATATAATCTATAGATCAGTTTATTGATCAATCAATCAGACCTCAAGATCCGAAAATGAAGAAACTTTTTTTGTCGCGATCCTTACCATTTTGAACCTTTGTGGCGGCGTTTTTGAGGAAACCCAAAACTGAGCTGTCTTGTTCAGAGGAGGAAGCCACCGATTTAAACTGCTGCGGCGGAGGAAGAACCGGCGGTTGAACGATAGCCTTCTGAGACACGGAGGCAGGAGATTCAGGTGGTTTTGGAGTCGCCGGAGGAGTCATGAAAACAGTGTAAGGCCCGATCTTTCCGATGACAGGCGGAGGTGTTGATGGGTCTTTGTTGATTGGCATCGTGAGGTGAGGTTGAGAGAAGATGGAAGCAAATTGTGCAGACAAGAATCTGAGAAAGAAGAAGAAGAAGCTGTACTAGCTAGCTGTGCAAGATGCAGACAGTGAAAGTGAAGATGGTTCTTTCTATCTCTGTGCTTCCAGTATAAATGTACTTTTCAGTTCTCACACTTACCAAAGAGTCAAAAGACCAATAAGAAAAGTCTTTTTCTTTTAAAACTGAATGCTTTTTGTTTTTTCTTTTCATACTCAGATAATCAGATTAAACCAAAAGTTCAAGGATCTTTTCAGTCAGTAACGTTCTGTTTTTAATTAGTTTGATTAATTATCTATTAAAAATAAAAAGAATATACTTTAATAATTTATAGAAATGTGAAATTCGTAAAAACATAGTATATATTCCTTTCATCATTCATGAACAAAGTTGCTTATTTTTATTTCAAGTAAAATGTAAATTTTAATACAAAAACTCACAAATCTACAAAGAAAAAAAACAAACAAATATATAATTGATTTAGGATTCTAAATTCTCACGTACTCGAACGGCTAGCCGTTGGATGGACTGATCATCAAAGTAAGCATCAAGAGTTTTAATCTTTGATACAAACTCCATAGCTTCGCTATACCTCCCTCCTCTGCAATAACCATCCACAACCATTTTATACGTCAACTCATTTGGTCTGCACTTATTCTTCGCCATACACTCGATCACATCCTCTATCTCCCCAAACATCCCCATCGCCGTGTAACCCGAAACAAACGTGTTGTAAGTGAAGATACACGGTCTGATCCCACGCTCCGTCATCTCAGACAGCATCCTAACCGCTTCTTGCATCAGCCCTTTCCTGCAGAACCCCTTGATCACCGTGTTGTAAGAGACGAGGTCCGGTCTTAGCTTCGATTTCTCTAGACTCTTGAGGATTTCTTCGGCTTTCCAACACTCTCCACGTCTTACGTACATGTCCATGAGGCTGTTGTAGGTCACGAGATCGGGGTTTAGCTCGTGGTCGCGGATGGACTGCAGGATCTCGTGCGCTTGGTCGTACATGTTGTTCCTTGTGAAGATGGAGAGCATCGAGTTGAAAATCACCATGTCGGGTTTGTATCCGTGCTTTTTAAACAGCGCGAAGGCTCTCTCCATCCCAGCAAGCGCTCTGCATTTGAAGTTTGCGAGAAGCAGAGTTCTCAGAAGCATCCAGCTCGGGAAGATCTGCCCCTCGACTATCTCCTTCTCGATCCTCTCTATCCCTAGCACGTTCCCTCCCTTGGCATAACACTGAAGCATCAACGAGTAAGACGTCTCCGTCGGTTTGAAACCTTTGCTTTTCATGTCGGAGATCACGCCCTCTCCCGATCTCCAGTCCCCTTGTCTAGCCAAGGCGTTAAGCAACGCGTTGTAAGTCGTGACGCAAGCGTTGAACCCTGCTCTCGTCATCTCCCCGAACATTTTCGACGCATCGACCTCCGAGCCACACCTCCCGTAGGCGCTGATCAGCGTATTGAACGTGTCCCTATCAGGCTCGAAACCGCAGCTCTTCATCTCGCGGAACACTCGGTTCACGTACTTATCCATACCCTTTTTCCCACACAGAGCGAGCATCGTGTTCCAAGTAACCCTATTCGGAGAGCATCCGTTAGACTTCATGTCGCATAACATCTTCACCATCTCGTTAGATCTCGATTTCTTCCCCAGCATACTAAGCACCACGTTGTAGGTGCAAGTGTTCGGAACACACCCAGCTCTCTTCATACTGTAAAACAGCTTCAAAGCCTCCTCCTCCTTCCCCGACTTCCCATACGCATCTATCACAGTCGTATAAGTGATCGCGTTCGGCATCACACCTTTCCCCGTCATCATCTCGATGACCCCGGCAGCTTCCTTGGTGAAACCAGCTCTAACATAAGCCGCAACAAGCTCATTGTACGTCACGGAATCCGCGGGACAATCGTTCTCCTCCATCTCTTTCAAAATCTTTAACGCTTCCGTGTAAACCCCCGCTTTACCGTAAACTTGCAACAGCGCGTTGTAAGTCACAGTCCCAGGCTCGTATCCGCTTGACTTAATCTCGGCGAAAAACTCTTTCGCCTCTCTTAACAAACCCTCTCTCGCACAAGCGGACAGCACAGTGCTGCAAGTGAACTCATCAAACTTCATCCCTTTGCTTCTAATCACGTCTAAAACTAGTACAATCTTCCCCCAAGACCTTCCCATTCTCCCGAAAGCATCGAGGATCACATTGTAAGTCACCAGAGTAGGCGAAGGGCCCATCTCTTTCATCCTCTCGAAGAGATTGACCGCTCTTTCGTACTTCCCTGTACGCGAATAAGCGTAGAGGATGGTCGTGTAAGCGCGGACATCTAACGTGTATTCCTGCAGAGGAATTTTATCGAGCAGCTTAGCTGCAACGGAGTACTGAGACTCTCTACCTAAGATCCTAACTACAATCTCTATAACATAATGATCTAGCTTCAAATCTCCTGAATTCGAAGCCGAAACTAGCCATTCGAACAGCAAAACCGCTCTCTCCCAGTTCCCGGAATCGTCCAGAGCCTTGACGAGACTGAACACATCGGTCCTAATCAGCTCGGACTTCGCGGAATCGAAGAAGCTGCTCAATTCAGACAAAGGGTGGTCCAAAATGGAGTTGAGTAACGCAGTTTCCTTCTTACACAGTAGCTTCAAAGACCCGTTGATACCCAGAACGGGACTCGAGATGGGTTTCGCCGATTTGACCTCGAGAGAAGGGAAACGAGCTGCGGCGGGTGAGTTGGCATGTCGGGGAAAGGAAGAGAGGTGGACGAGGTGGTGGAGAAGGGAATCGAGAGGGAAGGAAGGAGGAGAAGGAGAAGGAGGAGGTAAGTGGAGTGTGGCGGAGCTGAATTTGACGGAGTGGTTGGAGGACTGAGGTGGTGGAGGTCTCTTGGATTGAATAGGGTATGGAGGTTTGAGAGGGGAGAGTGCGGCGTCCATTGAGGAAGGACGTTATCCGATAATTGCTAAATGGTGGAAGAAGGAAGAAGGAAGAAGGAAGAAGGAAGAATAGATAAAGTGAGCTAGCTCCTTTGGTTGTAAGTTTGAATGGCCGTAAGAAACTCGTCCCCTATCGAGAAAACAAGATTCATTGGCCTTTCGTTCCAACCCGTTTATCAGATTTTAACCCGACCCGGTTCATCCCCAATTTCGGATTCAAAACTAACGGAACGGGAAATATCAAATATGGAACTTCTAAAGTCCGGTCTGGTATTAAACCGGCTGATTAGACCATTTAGGATCCGGAACCGGTGATTAACCAGTTTACCCGGCTGAACTGCCTGGCCGTTTTGTGTGGTCGGTTTGATACATGACGCCATTGACTTTTTTAACACCAACATAAATTAATTCAAGCTACCAACTACGTGGTAGAAACAGAGTAGCCATTACAGAGAGTCTTTCAGCTATCGAGTCAGCTGCAGAGTTCAGATTTCTTGAAATAAAGACAAAAGACAAAAGACAGAGATAGAAAGAAACATGATAGAGACTCGGTGTCCCGGACGATTCCAAAGATCTCAACCGAAGAAAGCTTTTGAGTTACTCGCTTTGACAAACACTTGACTATCTGATTTTATACAGATTTTTGAGATGCCGAAGTATTTTGCATTGATCAGAGCTGATCGAATTGCTAAAGTGTTAGGAGTGAATCCAATCGCTCCTTTTGATACCTTTGAACACAAGTTGATTTGATATCAATTGAAGCTCCTCAGAGCTAAGAGAGGTAAGAGAGTTTGTGAAAAACAAACTAATAAAACATAACACAAGTTACTTCAATTTTCTTCTCTGACTTTTTTCTTTGGCTTTTCTCATTTAAATAAAGAAACTATAACCATAAGTTCCAACAGTCACGGAAGCAAATTACGTAAAGGGAAACATGAACATCCTGACTTACTCTCCCCTTGAAAAGAGGACATGAGCACGAGACCATAGCTAATCATGCAACAATAATAAATAAATATAATAATCTGTCAAGCCACGTACGGTTTTATTGCCGGTTCAATAATTACCAACTCATCATAAAGCCTCGGCTTGGAGGGAGGAGGGAGGAGGCGGCCTGCATTTCCAGAGATGATCCTTGCCTGACGTTGAGCCGTTTGATCGTTGGAACAACCAGCCGCATCCTCCAAGTTTGACACTTCTGTTCCATGCTGCATCTGTGAAACATATTACACATTCAGGGGCAATAACCAGTGCATTCTGGGACATACGACCTTTGTGAGGAGGTGATACGGATGCATGAGCGTCAGAGCGTGTTGACATTCTCTGGCGCTTCGAATAGCTTGACAGAATATCACATTCGCTGAGAGTACTCTGTTATCGAATATAACTTTGTTTCTTGCCATCCAGAAAGTCCAACAGATCCACGGAAACAAATCAATTGAGACTCCCAGCGGCGGTAGTTAGGTAACACCCTTAAAAGCGTCAAAAGGCTTCTTCAAATGAGTGTAAATTCCAAAGATTTGGACAATGTTTAATCAGGGGTACCCTTTAATCAGCGAGGTACTCCAGACTTTCCTAGCCATTTCACATTGGAAGAAAATGTGGAGAGCTGGTCTCCTGCATCTGCAGCCTTGTGTATTAAATAAAAAACCTCGTTCTTGGTGTTATTGATTAGCCAGTTTAATATTTAATAATGTACTAGAACTTGGAACTGGACAGCTTCCAACTATTGCATCGTCTCTTGCAACTAGAGACCAGATAGTATTTAATACTCCATCTATTTTCGAAAGTAAGGTTTTCTAGAGTATGCACGTTTATTAAAATTTTAATAAATTTTTATAATTTAATTTATTTTTTACTTTATTATACACTTTTCAATAACTTTCCACCAATGAAATTTAATCAATTCAAATATTCTCGATTAATGTTCCTCAAAAGTATAAAAAAATACCTTAACAATATAAAAAATGTGGAACAAGAAAAAAATCTAAAAAATCTTATTTTCGAGTGGGAAGTGAGGAAGTAATGTACTACCAGATCGAATCGTCTCTTCTGCCAAGCCAAAAACCTTAACTTTCGTCAACAGTTAAATAATTTACTTTCGGATTGTTCTGTCATGTTTTTTTTTGAATTTTCAAGGCTGGGAAAAAAATGGAAATTACCGAAACAGGGACTATATGGTAATTTGCACGTGAGCTAGTGAAAAATGAAAAATGGAAACTAAACAACAGCTATATTTGATGACGATCGTAGTAGGATTTGATTGCAACTAGAGACCAGATAGTATTTAGTGTAAACACAACACAACTTTGCGTAGTTTCAAGAAAGCAAAGGTCTCAGACACGCCGGATTGTATGGTCCAGTTGATGAGAAACACGAAAGGAGCGCAAGACCCGATGCTAATCTTCGAGAAGTCTCTGTTTGAAACAGATGTCAAACCAAGCCAGAGCCGTCTCTCGATCCCTTTCAACAAAACTGATTCGAAACGACTTCTTGACGCCTGCTGAGTCGAGAATCATCGAGGAAGACATCAGCAACAGAGAAAATATGGGTTTGGGTTGATCAAGGCATTAAAAAGTGGGGTGTGTTTCTCAAGAGATGGGAGATGCACGGTTCTTGGAATTACGCTTCGGTTTGTGGTTGGAAAGATGGAGACAACATTAGTCTTTGGTCTTTCAGGTGCCGAGGAGTTCTCTCTTTTGCCCTTGTTCCTCTGAGATAACTTCTTTTACTTGAGGTTTGTATCCAGTGCCTTCTCAGAATTGTAATTATCAAGATTTGGTTTTTGGTACAGTACGTTTGATCTTACAACACCTTGTTGGGTTTATCTCAAGTAATTTTTACTATGAATTGATGAATGTTCTGAAACGAATACGTCTTTCCTTAAAAGTTTCAGTCTATTGATAGTTTCATTTAACTCGGTTTAATTAAACAGTCTTCTGCCCTTAAATCTTTGCTTCTGCAGTTCTACCAATTATTTCCCTCTTTGCTGCATTCACTCCTTTAAAGAATGTTTTGGTTGGTTTTCTCAAATTTGATGCAAACTTTTGTTTCACTTCACGCTTGTTCCTGATATAGGCTCCTTCTTGATTGCGTCATTTTCTTCTTCTCCTTGTTGCTGATCGTTGTGCAAACTTTTGCTCCTCTTCACGTTTGAGTTCTGGAATTGTGCTCTCATATTGATCTTTTTTTTTTTGAACTAATTTGATGCATTAAAATAAAGGTAACTGATATTGCGTTTAGGCTATATAGTTTGTTACAAGTTTGATGGAAACCATAGAGTATTACAACATTTGCAATCCAAGAAAAGCTTAACCACATTAAGCTAGATAATGAAATAAAGTCAACACACGTCTTAGGATTTGCGGTTACCTCGACCTGTCGAGATATGCTTTCCTCTTCCCTTGACAAGTGTCCATCCCATTTCCTATACTTTTTGAGTTGGTTTAATCGATCTCCCTCTCCTAGTTGTGTTCAGGTGAGTTGTGGGCTCACACTCTTGCGAACGGTCAAATATAGGAAGATGTGGATCAATTAAAGCGTCATCTTCTGAGTTATTCACCACGGTGATGACCATTGTGGATGGAGTTTCCTCCATAATCTTTTCGCTAACCGGAGTAGAGGAATTCTCTACTAATGGTGAAAAAGTTTGCTTAGACTGTGAAAGAGGCACCTCTTTAACTAGTGAAAGATCTTCTTGAAGAGTAGCTGCTTCTCTTGTAGTTGACCTCATTTCCTCTTGAGCATCATTCATTTTTTCTAGAGCGTTACTCATTTCCACATGTGTAGTAAGGATAGAACCAATTGTAGCAGAGTTGTCTTGAAAAAATGTCGGTTTAGGAGATGAATCATTAGACCTGAATTGATCTATACTAACCATAGGTACATTTGAACCATCTTCGTGAACTTCTATTGGCTCGCTCGTAGCTTTTGAAAAACTGGCTGGTAGAAGGCTCTCTCCTATTGATCTTGGGGGAGGTAATTTAGCATTCACTGACTTCTTTCTCCCAGGTAACATGGAAGTACTCTATGAACCCATAAGCAGTACCGGGGGATAAACGGTGCGACCGTCCAAATCCGTGTCACACCGTTTCTAATGGGCCTAATATTTTTATATATATTTACATATTTTTAGATATAAAATTTTAAATATTCATTAAATTTGGTTGAAAAGGGCACCCAAAATATTTTAAATTACACAATTTATTTTCATCATAAATTTTATAAAGATATTGATGATAAAAAAATTTAAATATAATTAAATTTTAAATAAACAGAAATTTTAAAAGCTTTAAAACGTTGTTTTTCCCATGAGCTAAATAAATGTTGAGCCGGCTCTCTCCATAAGCCAAAAAAGATACCATGGTATGATGCCTTTAGAAACCTTAGCATGATTAACCTGAGGTTCTTAGGATGAGGTTTTTAGCGGAAGTTAAGAAATTGTTTCTTAATTTTTAACTAATAGAGCTAAGAACCGGTTCTTAAATAAGGACTTTAAGAACCGGTTCTTAGAGCATGTGCAACGGTGAGACTCATTGGAGTCCTTAGCGACAAGGGCATTTCGGATTAATCCTGGATATTTTGGATTTAAAAAAAAAAAAAAGATGACCATTCACGGGCCGCCACGTAGTTGTGGGGACCCGCAAATAGTGCAAGGATTCACTAAGAAAGAGTCCTTATTTAAGAATTTTAAGGGTTGAATCCTTAGCTTTTGGTGGGGTCCACTGATTATTTAATTATTTTTTCTCTAAAGACTTCCATTTAAGGATTTCCGTTGCGCATGCTCTTAGCTTTTTTAATTAAAAGTTGAAAAACAGTTTTTTAACTTCCGCTAAGAACCTCACTCTAAGAACCCCAGATTAATCATGGTCTTAGAGCTGCATGTATTAATCCCTAGCTAACGTCAAAGAAACTGAAAAAAAAAAACAGAAGAAAAAAAATGAAGAAATTATTCAGAAACTCGATAATATATTTCACCAGGAACATCCTTCTTCTTTCTCATTGCACTGAGTGGAAACAGAGAAATCGAGCCAAGGACAGTGAGAAGAAGTTACACCACGCTCGGAGTATTAGAACATGATTATCGCATAAACGATTCTTAGGTTTTTTTTTTTGTTTTCTTAAAAAAAAAAAATTAAAAATAAACCAATCGCAGGTCGTTACGTGTCGGTGGAGCCCGCAAACAGTGCCAAACCCCCCAATTACCGATTCTTATTTGGTGATTTCTGAAAGTGGTTTTTAATTTTTTTGTGGGATCCACGCGTCATTGTGGCCTACATTTTGTCAAAAAAACTCTCTAAAGACCTTGGGATGTTGATGCTCTTATACGTTGGAGATTGGTTGAGCATGAAAATGAACAAGGCTGTAACAGAAGTGGTTCTTTCCCAAGTAAATGTTTTTTCTTCTACGGGTCAGTGTAATAACCAAGATCTATTAATATTTACACCCAATTAGGAATACACAGCAGGATAAAACCCAGAAAGCTTCATATGACCAACCTGAAGTTTCAAACTAAATTCTCAAAAACACAAAGTTTCAAACTAAATTCTCAAAAACACAAAGTTCCAACCAATTCAAATTTTAACATAATTTTAATTTCAGTCCAAATTATTTAATTAGTTTCAAATATTAAATTAATCAGAAGATATAATTTAGCTTTTTTTATTACAAAGCAATTTAGATAATGGTTTGGTACTTACAAAATATTTTATTTATTCTATCACCAAACCACACATGTAAGAAATATTCTCATCATAATAACCAAATAAATTTTTATTAATACTTTAAAATAACATAAAAGATAAATCTACAAAAATTAAACCATAATTACCAATTATCATGAAGCCTATGAAATCAAACCCCTCTTCATTGAATAATAGTATAAGATGATTGAATATTTTTCTTTGTTTCGATGATTCCTACGAACATTAGTTTAATTGCATTTTCTATGAAATTTCCTCTTCATCGGTGTTTATCGTGATACCTATTAACAAAATATACAATAATTAAAACATACTTATATTTGACTACAACTTTATAAACTAAAAGTCATAAATTATAGGAAAATTACCACAAATACCACAATTATAATACCACTTTTCATGTTTACGCTAACTATTTTTACGTTCATTTTAATAAAGGGTTAAAAGACATTTATACCCTTACGGTTAACTAATCTAGACTTAGGGTTTAAATTTGAAGTTTGGGGTAGAGGTTTTGGAATGTGAAATTTGAGATTCTAATAAATATATAAATAAATACTTAAATATTTTTTAAAAAAATTTAAAAAAATTTATAGAAAGGTCCGAATTTGAAAAAGTATAATTCAAAAACATAAAAAAAAAATTAATTTTTTTATATTTTTTATAATTTATATATTTTATTTATTTAAATAATTATTATTATATATAGAGAGAACACATGTATAAAAGTCTTTTGCCATTTAATAAAAATATATTTTTGAAAAGATCTATTTAGTGATGGTAAAGATGAATAATGGTACCATAAAAATGATAAAAATAAATTTCCTCCTAAATTATATATGTCTAGTAAAAACTGATTTTTTTAATTATAACGGTCTGAGATTGCATTCTTTGGACTTATAGCTTTTGATTGGTAAGACGATTTCGTGACATAAAAGATAAGAAAGGTTCCTTTTAACAATAATATAAATAAAACATTAAACAATTTACTATTACTAAAGTAAATATAAGATGAACATAGCTATAAAAATATTGCTAAAAATTATTAATATTCGTTAATAATAATTTTCCGGAATATAATGAAAAATATTTATTAAATAATCACTAAATTTTTTTAAAAACTAACAATTCAAAAATTTATTTATTAAAATTAATGAATCAACCTAAAATCTTGGAATATGACGAATAAGCTTCTAAAAATTAATAAAACATCACAAATAATCAAAATAAATTAAAATTATTGAGAACATGGCAAGTAAGCAATCTCACTTATTTAAATAATTTCAAATATTAAATTAATCAGAAGATATAATTTAACTTTTTTATTACAACGCAACTTAGATAATGGTTTGGTAGTTGCAAAATCTTTTATTTATTCTATCACCAAACCACACATGTAAAAAGTATCATCATCATAATAACCTAATAAAGTTTTATTTATACTTTCAAATAACGTAAAAGATAAATCTACAAATTAAACTACAATTACAGTAAAACCTCTATAAATTAATAATGTTAGAACTTTGAAATTTTATTAATTTATAGAGATATTAATTTATAAAAGTTTTCTTATTTAGATTTTTTACTTTAAGATATATTTATTATAAGATAAGAAAAATATTTGATTTTAGTTTATAGGCATTAATTTTTATTTTTTAAAATTTGACATTAATATTAATTTTATTATATTATTTTGTATATATAATATATATTGCACATAATTTAAATGTGGTTTTAGATATAGTATTACTAAATCTCCTCAAAAATATATTAAGTGTTAAGAAAATATATAAATAATTTCATTATGAATATAAAACAAACAATATAATAATAGGTTCTTACTTATATAAATATGTATACATATAAATTATTAATTTATAATTTTAATGGGACCTTATATTTACATAGAATTTTCTAAAAAAATATTATCTTATTATTTTATCGATTTGTGTCAAATTTTGAACCGGTCCAAGTTGGGACCGGCGAAATTTATTAATTTATAGAAATTATTAATTTATTGAGTATTAATTTATAGAGGTTCTACTGTACAAATTATTATGAAATAAAACCCCTTTTGATCAAATAATAGTATAGATGATTGAACATTTTTCCTTGTTTCGGTGATTCCTAACATTAGTTTAATTGTATTTTATATGAATTTTCTCTTCATCAAAGTTCATAGTGACTACCTAGTTAACAAAATATACAATAATTAAAAACATATTTCTATTTAACTAAAAAATTATAAACTAAATTTTTTTTTTTTTAATTTACAAAGACAAGATGATTCACTCACATAAAAAAAAGCTTCTTTTTAAAAATATTAAATAAAAACATTAAACGATTTAATATCACTAAAGTAAACATAAGATAAACATAACTATAAAATTATTGGTCAAATTTGATAATACTCGTTAATAATAATTATCTTGAATATAATTAAAATATTTATTAAATAATCACTAAAATTGTATAAAAACTAACAATTCAAAATTTTATTTATAAAAATTAATGACTCAACCTAAAATCATGGAATATGACGAATAAGCTTCTAAAAATTAATAAAACATGAAAAATAATCAAAATAACTTAAAATCACTGAGAACATGGCAAGTATGATATTTTAATTATTTAAATAATTTTAAATATTAAATTAATTAGAAGATATAATTTACTTTTTTTTATTACAACGCAACTTAGATAACGGTTTGGTACTTGCAAAATATTTTCTTTATTCTATTATCAAACCACACATGTAAAGAGTATCATCATCATAATAACCTAATAAAGTTTTATTAATAATTTAAAATAACGTAAAAGATAAATCTACAAATTAAACCACAATTACCAATTATTAGTGAAGCATGTGAATCAAACCCCTCTTCATCAAATAATAGTATAGATGATTGAACACTTTTCCTTGTTTTGGTAATTCCTACAAACATTAGTTTAATTGTATTTTATATCAATTTTCTCTTCATTGAAGTTCATAGTGACTACCTATTAACAAAATATACAATAATTAAAAACATATTTCTATTTAAATAAAATTTATAAACTAAAAATAATAAATTATATATGTCTAGTGAAACTGATTTTTCTTTTAATTTACAAGGACAAAAGATTGTATTCTTTGGACTTTTTATTGAAGATGATTCATTGACATAAAGAGAAGAAAGCTTCCTTTTAAAAAATAATAAATAAAAACATCAAACGATTTAGCATTACTAAAGTAAATATAAGATAAACATAACTATAAAAATTATTGCTAAAATTTGATAATACTCGTTAATAATAATTCTCCTGAGTATGATAAAAATATTTATTAAATAATAACTAAAATTGTTTAGAAACTAACAATTCAAAAAAATATATACTATTAAAGCAGGATACACTTCGGGATTTTTCCACTAATTTCCCCTACCTTTCTATCTAAAGTCTAAACTGTGTCTTTCATTAATGGTAATTTGGATATTTGCGAACATTTAATTACCTACAATATTTTAATATTTTCTTGCTATTTATTTTCTTATTAATACTAATATTTTCTTGCTATTTATTTTCTTATTAATACTCTTACAAATAAACAATCTTACTATAAATTATGGTAAGCAAAATTTTAGGGGCCTAACAAGATTTAGAATATTTTATATTCTTGAGTTTATAGGAAATAATTTATACAAAAAATCCCTATATCTATTTACACATTAAATATATTTAAGATCATTATATTTACAAAGTGTAAACGTCCCACATTGAAAATTTGTGAAATTCATCAGCAAAAATGATTACTATAATTTCATGCATTCAATATTTAAATATTTATAATAAAATATTTGAACCAAAATTTGGATGCAATCCAATCACAAGATATTCTCTTTTTCTTTACTAACAAGATATTCCAAAAACAGTCTTACTTTATAAGCATAAGATTTTTCAGAGAATTTATTTAAGAATATTTTATTTCAAAGTTTATCGTAAAGCTAGGTCATTTAGAAACGTTTACCGATCTACTATATATATGACATTCGCAGCAGAAAAACGAAGTCACTGAATTTTCTGATGCTAACTTTTTGATGCTTTCAACTTAGTATTTTTATTTTATTTTAGAATGTAAAGATTTTATATATATACACATATATTTTTGGTTTGCTGATTCTTATCTTTTATGTGCTGATGAACTATATAATGATTCTTCATTTCAATCCACAGATGATTTGATTATTTTTCATTTTCTTTTGTACTTCTCATTTTATTCAATCATGTTATTTAACATGTCATCTTTTGTAATGTACACTACGATGAATATTTGTAAGTTTAAAACGTAGAGAATATTATGATAAGTATTCACGTCAACATTGTTATGAACATAATGACAATTTAACTTATTGTACTTATGTAACATGAAGGTTCAATAATATATATATAACTGAACTTAAAAAATATCTGACACATTTGTATGAGACTCGCAAAGGAAAAAATATCCGCGTTTTGAAAATGCGGATCAAAATCTAGTTATTTATTAAAAGTAATGATTTAATCTAAAATTATGGAATATGACAATAAGCTTCTAAAATTAATTAAACATTACAAATAAGCAAAATAACCTAAAAACATGGAAAAAATGACAAGTAAGAAAAATCACTAATAATAATATAGATTTCAGTTGAGAGTGCGCATATCATATATGTCCACAGATAATAACAGTATTAATCATGAAATTTTTTATTTTATGATATAACTCAATACTAAATTGTATGATTATATTGAAGTAACCAACTATTAGAGAAATGAGCTCAAATATACCCGAATCAAGTTTTTGTTTCCAAACTAGTTTTAAAAATTCAAAATGATCAAAATAAGTTTTATTAAAGAGATAAATGAAAATTATAAATCTTATTTTAAGTTTTATTAAAGGTCAAAATGATCAAAATAAATTTTATCAAATTTAGAAAGATATCATATAGAATTAGGAAGAACTTCTTAAATATACATACAATTTACATTCAAGATTACACATTTATAAACCATTCCTCAATTCAGGAAATTAATTTTGCAAATTCAGAAAGATATCCTGCATGCTAAGGAAGGTTTTCCTAGGATTGTTTTAAAAGGACTTATTGGAAATATATATTTTAGAAAAAGAAATTTTGAAAAAAATATTTTTGACTTTGTTATTTTTAATTTTGTTTTATAATTTTGATATATTATGATTATCTAAAATTTTAAACGATGATATAATTGTCATTATTACCCATTTAATGAAACATATTTTAATCACTTTAATTTTGGAGCTATCTAAAATACACTAAAGTGGAAAAAAATATTTAGGAGATTTTCTCCAACTATTATTATTTAGTGATTTTATGAAGACCCATAAGTAATCAATTTTACAGCTAATTATTAATACATGCATAATTTAAAAACCATCATGATAATAATTTTGTTTCTCTTCATATTTTACCAATCATTAAATTATATATACGGGTTTTTAATAATATATTTATAATCATCAAATTTTGGAAACATTCAAGTATTATAAATAATTTAAAAATCTTTTTATACACTATATTCATTGATTATACAAAATTATTTATTTACTTGATTAGTATTTAATTATGCATCTGTTTTTCTTAATTTTTAAATTTTCATAATTGAAAAATATTCTTTTAAATTAATAACACAATATATATTAGTTTTTTAATGTTTTTTTAATCTTACATTTTTTTTTATAATTTTAATTTATAATCAGTTATCTAATCTAATAAATAAATCTAGTTATTCATTAAGGTATCAATGATATTAACTTTTCCATTGGATTCCGAAATCAAAACAAGTGATTAATTTTAAAATTCTTGAATCTTAACCAAAGAAATACACGATAATATCTGATTCTAATTATACAGCCAAAACACGTGTCCAGGTGAGAAAGGATGCCATAAAAAATCAAGAACCAATTGATGAACACCAAATAATAAAGAGAAGAAACAAATAAAACAAATCAAATTTGGTTTGAGTGCCAAAAAAAAAGAATGAAATAATACATTAACAAAATGGGTAAAATAGAGAATCTAGCACGGGGTCCACACGAGCTAAAACGGTGGAGAAGTCCGTCGTTTGAATGTCGAATAAAAAGGAGGAGACGTTTTTCCCTCTGCAATAGAACCTCTCTCTCTCTCGGGTGTCTGTGTTATCAAGTGTTGAAACGACAGAGAGGGACGCCGTTTCGTGGAGAACGGAAAGAGATGTCAGGTCTCGAAAATATCAAGAACGAGAATGTTGATCTGGTATTTTATTCATTCCTATCTTCTGGCTTAATCAATTGTTATCATGCACACAAAACTGTTGGATGATTTTATTGAACGTGAGTATAGATCTGTTTTGTTACCGTTTTGCATGATTATTCTTGCTGTTAAAATGTTTCTTTCACGATTAATTCCTAATGAAAATTAGCCCTTGCCTCCAAATGTTAAAAAACTAATATACATAGACGGTATAGCCCCAAATATTTATGGTTCCTTAAAAATATTGGATGGGATTCTGAAACAGTTCCTTAAATCCCCACCCCTTAAGTCTCAGATTTGTCTACCTATTTATTTCATAGATAAAACATGAACTTCATAACTCTTTTAGGGTATTAGCCAAGAACAGAGGGGATTAGAGTTCATAACTTGAAACAGAGGTGGAGCTAAGCTACGTCACAATAAATTGCTTTCATATAGTATTAATTAAAATTTATTTTGCTTCTGAGAGAGAGACTTCTTTTTTTTTTCCCCTGAAAATCTTGTTGTAAGATAATTTTTTACTGTTAAATCAGCTTCTAATATTAGGGATGTCAATCAGATCTGCAATATTTAAGTCCAGTCAGTCCGATCCAAAAATATTTTGAGCCTATATTTTAAAGACATGTCGGCTCTAATAAAATTAAAGGGCTTTTAAAAATGGGTTTCCTAAATAATTTATTATTATGTTGTATCTATCATTTTAACTATTTTAAAATATTTAAGTTTTTATAAAAAAAAACATTTTCACATTTTCATGTTCAAAAATGTTTTAAAACAAAAATGTTTTATACACATTAAACCATAATTTAAGTAAACTATATTTAACAAGATTTATATAATCATATGCAAATTAAAATTAAATATATAAGAAAACAATATTTATGTCAAAAGGTCGTCAAATGTTCCATATTTTGTATTTTTATAATATTTTTTACATAAACAAGAAGCACATTTATCGGAATTAGCATGTGTCTCTTGTATTGATTGAACGTTTAAGTATTTTCACAACATCCATATTTGCTTTGCTAGAATTTGTATCAAGAAATATGCCAATACCAAAACATCTCCGGTCACATAAATGATCCTAGTTAAACTAAAATGTAAAGATTAGAGATTTTTGTGCTGGTCCTATCCCAAGTAGATTAAACCCAAAACATCAATGAATAATCCAAAAAACTCATTTTTTGGGTGTATATAATTAAACCCAAACTCGATACTTTATAGTACATAACAGGTTTGTGTTTAAACTCTAATTAACATGTCTACCTAATATATATATATTTTAGCACGCAGAGTCTAGGAAACAACCGTCGTTTGTCGTTCATATGGATGTAGAGTTACCGGAATGGTTCACAGAGTCTATATGAGTCTGTTTTGTTGTTGACAAAAAAAAAATATATATATATATATTGAAATTGAATTTCATTCACTGAAAAGATACAAGGTAGAATACATAAGTACACGAAAAATCCCCGGAAACATAACCTAATATTCTATCGTCCATCCATAAAAATACGTCCCAAAATACAAATAATTTTTAATTACACTATAAACTCTATAAACTAATACTCGATAAACTAATAACACAATAAATTAATAAATTTATTCAGCGCCGAGCTGGACTAGTTTAAAATATGACACAAATCGATAAAATAATAAGATAATAATTTTTAGAAAATCCTAGATAAAGATATAGTCCCATTAAAATTTTAAATTAATAATATACATATAATTTATATAAGTACAAACAAAAACAACATTGTTTATTTTATATTCACAATATAATTCATATCTGTTTTTTTCTTAACACTTCAATATATATTTTATAATATTTAGTAAATTTATATCTAAAACAACATTTAAATTCTATAAAACATATTTCATATACACCAACAAATATAATAAAATAATAGGAAATTCAATTTTCTAAAATTTAATTAATGTATATACGGTAAAATAAAAAAAGTAAATTAATAACTATGTAATAAAATATCATAGTCTGAATATTATTAATTATATATTTTTACTGTATAAAAGGATATAATTTTATTTTTTGGATTTGTTGTACCTTTCCGTAAGTTGTTTTTGACATCTTTGTCTTTTAGGAAAGCATTGTTCAATAGACACTAATTTGAGTCTACATGAAAACGGAGCTATCGGTTTTGTTTGCAGAATCTGTAAGAGTTGTTTAAATTGCGGAGAAAATAAAAACACTAACTTGAGTCAAAACCACCTAGTCGCCGAGTTTGATCGCTTCGAGATTGCATGAAACTGAAAAGTTATTTTTAAAATATTTTCCCTTTGGTTTGGTTTGAAAACATTACACCAATCCTATAAAAGTTCTTTCAAGATTTGTATGAAGCTAAAAACGTTTTTTTTTTTGTTTAATATAAAAAAATACCCTTTTGTTTGGTTTGAAACATTACAACAATCGTGTGTATGATTTTTTTTTGTAACTGATGTGTATGAATTACTGATCGAAACTTTGGTTGGGTTCTCAGGAAAAAATTCCAATTGAGGAAGTTTTCCAGCTGTTAAAATGTACAAGTGAAGGGTTAACGACGCAGGAAGGGGATGACAGGATCCAGTTATTTGGCCCCAACAAGCTCGAAGAGAAGAAGGTTTGAGTTTGACTTAAAGAGCTTTGGTTTTGTAGAATGTTGGTGCGAGTTTCTGAAAACTCACAAGTTTGATCTTCCCATTTAAAACTTAAACAGGAAAGCAAGATTCTCAAGTTTCTGGGGTTCATGTGGAATCCGCTTTCATGGGTTATGGAAGCTGCGGCTATCATGGCCATTGCTTTGGCCAATGGTGATGGCAGACCTCCGGATTGGCAAGATTTTGTTGGTATCATCTGTCTGCTTGTTATCAACTCCACTATCAGTTTCATTGAAGAAAACAATGCTGGTAATGCTGCAGCTGCTCTCATGGCTGGTCTTGCTCCTAAAACCAAGGTAATGTGTTGTATCATGTTGTGTTTCTGAAACCTTTTTTTTCTTTGAGAACTAATCTTTATTCTGGGTATCAATGATATTAACCGATTTAACTTTTAACTTCGGAGTTCAAATGCAAAAAATCAGTTCACAAATAATAATATAGATCTAAAAATTGTAAAGTATTTTTGTTTTCTGTATTAAATTTGGCTGTTATTTTTTTTTTGAAACTTTTCTTGAGGTTAACCTGTTTTGTTTGCTTTCTTTTTGTTTTTCTTCTCAGGTTCTTAGGGATGGAAAATGGAGTGAACAAGAAGCTGCTATACTTGTCCCAGGTGATATTGTTAGCATTAAACTTGGAGACATCATCCCAGCCGATGCCCGTCTTCTCGAAGGTGATCCTTTAAAGGTTGATCAGTCTGCTCTAACCGGAGAGTCTCTCCCTGTGACCAAGCACCCTGGTCAAGAAGTTTACTCTGGTTCAACTTGCAAGCAAGGAGAAATCGAAGCAGTTGTTATAGCTACAGGAGTCCGCACCTTCTTTGGCAAAGCTGCTCACCTTGTGGACAGCACTAACCAAGTTGGCCACTTCCAGAAAGTTCTCTCGTCCATTGGAACCTTCTGTATCTGCTCAATCGCTACCGGTATGGTGATCGAAATAATCGTCATGTACGGTATTCAAAAAAGGAAGTACAGAGATGGAATTGACAACCTCCTGGTCCTCTTGATTGGTGGTATCCCCATCGCTATGCCGACGGTGCTGTCCGTGACTATGGCTATTGGCTCTCACAGGCTGTCTCAGCAAGGTGCCATCACCAAACGTATGACTGCCATAGAAGAACTGGCGGGGATGGACGTCCTGTGCAGTGACAAAACCGGGACGCTAACACTCAATAAACTGAGTGTGGACAAAGACTTGGTCGAGGTTTTCTGCAGGGGAGTTGAGAAAGGTCAAGTCTTATTATTTGCAGCCATGGCTTCTAGGATTGAGAACCAGGATGCTATTGATGCAGCCATGGTTAATATGCTTGGTGATCCAAGGGAGGCCCGAGCTGGGATCAAGGAGGTTCACTTCCTTCCATTCAACCCTGTGGACAAGAGAACTGCTTTGACTTACATCGACTCTGATGGTAACTGGCATAGAGTCAGCAAAGGTGCTCCTGAGCAGATCCTCGATCTTGCTAATGCCAGGCCTGCCCTTAGGCAGAAGGCACTCGCTACTATTAACAACTACGCAGAGCGCGGTCTTAGGTCATTGGCAGTTGCTCGTCAGGTACTTATTTACATTACACCAGAGATCTCTTCTTTTTTTTTTTTGTTGCATTAACTCAGTTCTTGTTCCTTTTTTTTTAGTTGGTCCCTGAGAAAACAAAAGAAAGCTCAGGTGGACCATGGGAGTTTGTTGGCTTGTTGCCTCTCTTTGACCCTCCAAGACATGACAGTGCTGAAACCATTCGTAGGGCTTTGAACCTTGGTGTTAACGTTAAGATGATTACTGGTAACTATACTTAAATTCATCATATTATTATTATTGCATCAAAAAAAAAACATGGCTATTTAAGATGTTTTCACTTAACTACATTGCCAGGTGATCAACTTGCTATTGGTAAGGAAACTGGTCGCAGGCTTGGGATGGGAACCAATATGTATCCATCTGCGGCTCTTCTCGGTACCGACAGGGACTCAAACATGGCCTCCGTTCCTATTGAGGAGTTGATTGAGAAGGCTGATGGGTTTGCTGGCGTCTTTCCAGGTTATTTAGTCTTAAACCAAATCATATGTTCATTAGAAATGTTATATTGATCCAAGCTTTGCTTATTTCAGAGCACAAATATGAGATTGTGAAAAAGCTGCAAGAGATGAAACACATTGTTGGAATGACTGGTGATGGTGTCAATGATGCTCCTGCTTTGAAGAAAGCTGACATTGGTATTGCTGTGGCTGATGCTACTGATGCTGCTCGTGGTGCTTCTGATATTGTTCTCACCGAACCTGGTTTGAGTGTTATCATCAGTGCAGTGCTCACTAGCAGAGCTATCTTCCAGAGAATGAAGAACTATACAGTGCACATTCTATTAATTTTTTTTAGTCTTATTCTTATATTATGACCACTACTCTGTAGGAAACTAATAACTATTTTTTCTCATGCATGTGACAGATTTATGCAGTCTCAATCACAATCCGTATTGTCGTAAGTAATCACAAACCAAACATCTATCACTTGTTTCTTTTATTGTATAGTACTGATCATATTGTAACTGTTTGCAGTTTGGTTTCATGCTCATTGCTCTGATATGGGAATTTGACTTCTCAGCCTTCATGGTTCTGATTATTGCCATCCTTAATGATGGTGAGAAAATGACTATATAACCTCTTAATATTATAACTAGATCTTATGGTAATAATGTGTTGCTGTCTTTTAGGTACTATCATGACAATCTCAAAGGATAGAGTCAAGCCATCTCCAACACCTGATAGCTGGAAGCTCAATGAAATCTTTGCCACTGGAATTGTGTTGGGAGGCTACCAAGCCGTTATGAGTGTGATTTTCTTCTGGGTGATTCACAAGACTGACTTCTGCTCGGTATGTGTAAGGAACTGTATAGATAAATATTGTGTAAGAAACTATTACTTACCTTTTACTTGCAGGACAAGTTTGGTGTGAGGTCAATCAGGGACAATAACGATGAACTAATGTCTGCTGTGTACCTACAAGTTAGTATCATCAGTCAAGCGCTTATATTCGTCACGAGGTCAAGGAGCTGGTCATTCGTTGAACGTCCTGGGGCGCTTCTGATGATTGCATTCGTCATTGCACAACTGGTAATTAAGAACATCATATATATTTTCAAGAATTCTAGAAAAGAAACTCATCTCACTCTTCCTTCCTTCCTTCCAAATGCAGGTTGCTACTTTGATTGCAGTGTATGCAGACTGGACTTTTGCAAAGGTGAAGGGTATAGGTTGGGGATGGGCTGCTGTGATTTGGGTTTACAGTATTTTAACATACATCCCACAAGACATTTTGAAGTTTGCCATTAGATACATCTTGAGTGGAAAGGCTTGGGTCAGCATGTTTGACAAAAGGGTACGTACACACAACTAACTCTCTTTTACATCTTGATGGTAAACATAATAATACTCATTGCTTCTGCTGTTACTTTGTGAGCAGACCGCTTTGACGACCAGGAGAGATTACGGTGCTGGAGAAAGACAAGCTGAGTGGGCAAGAGAACAAAGGACGCAGCACGGTCTGCAGACAAGGCAAGAGGTCAACGTCTTCCCAGAGAATGGGGGTTACAGAGAGCTGTCTCAGATCGTTGAGCAAGCCAAGAAAAGGGCTGAGATAGCTAGGTAAGTGTACTTTGATTAAATCGATCTTAACGGAAGAAACTGGAATTTTCTTGATTTTTTTTAATTGGTGAATGCTTTGTTGTGACAGGCTTAGGGAGATTCACACATTTAAGGGACATGTTGAATCAGTCGCAAAGCTAAAGGGCTTGGACATTGATACATCAGGACATCACTACACTCTGTAGTTGCCATAACTATTCCCAAAAACTCTCTTTTTTCTATTGTTAGTCATTGTTCCTAAACTTCTAAAATAGAGCTTTGCATTTGCCTTTGAAGAAACAAGGCTTTTGACTTGGACTACATCCTTTTCAATGGCCTAATGTGAACCTGTTACTCTCTCGTTTCCGTTTTCTGTTTTTTTAATAAATTCCATCTTTGATATATTTTATTTGAATCATGTTATTCAGTGCCATTCTAAAATGTTACTAGTATATATTTATGCTTATGTAGAAAGATCACGATGTCTAACTTGTGACATGCATTGAGATTGTCGTGGGGTTGGACAAGTCACAATAACTTCAAGTAACACGTGTAAAAGATATGGATGATGACTTCAAATCATATCACTTGCTCTTTGTAACGTGATAGGAAGCTCTAGCATGGCATTGTTCCTTGCAGTGTCATTTAGCTTTATTTTTACTCCTGTTGTGGACCTGTGGTGTCAAATTACAAAGAGAAAGTGATATCATCATCGTCATCATGATCATAGAATCTTGTTTCTAGAATTTTGGAAGAACATGTAGAATCCTCAACAGGGGGAAGATAATAGCTTCTATAGCAAGAAATGTTTCCACGCAATTTTTTTTGGCAGAAAAGCCAAAGCCATGTCTACGTTTTGTTTCACGGTTTTTTTTTTTTTTTTTTTTTTTTTTTTAATCTGGGGGTCCCTTAGGGCCCAGACTAATTTCCAAGGGGAGGTGCAGTCCACATATAGACTTTCTCTCCGGGTATTCAAATAGGCCCGAAAGCATGGGCCCATATCCATGTGGGTTTTTCGCAACTTTTGTGGTTGATTTATGAACCGAGATTGTTCATGTTGATCGTACCGAGAGTTGGAACCAAATGACTCGTGATGGACAACGAAATCCACTCATAAATTAATGTTAGGGTTTGAACTTTGAACAAATATATTGAACAAATAATGAATAAAACGACAAATTTGATATGATTTGAGGTAAAAAAGTATAACTTATTGATTATGAATGTTGGTACAATGTCAATGAATATAGTATATGATCGATCTAAATACAATGTATTTTTACTCCTGTTGTGGACCTGTGGTGTCAAATTACTTATCATCCTCTTCTCTTTCCACATTTGGTGATATGGGTGCATGCCACATCCTCCACCGGCTTGGGTAATCGCGTCTGAACAGTTGATGGACCCTTGTGAGGCCTAGGCTAGAGGAGTCTTCGTCTGACGCGCTGCACAGCTCATCTTTTTGTCCGGCTGGCCACTTTTACTCTATGAATTTGATTACCCCTTATATGAGTTATGTCTCTAGCCGCACGTTGCTGAGAATATAGTTTTTGGTAAGCAGCTCTTCCGTTCTCCAAATTTCTACAACATCTTATCAATTTTTTTTCACAGCTCTAGTTTAATTCTGGTAGATAAGAAATATACATTTGATGTATAAATCTTTTTCATTAGAAAAATATTAAAGGGTTTATCACATTCATTTCCTCCTTCAACATATTTTCATAGTTTTTCCATCTCTTATATATTATTCGAGAAACATTACAACATTTGAGTTATGACATGTGTCATCACTTTAATGATTCTTAGAATCCTTAGAAAAATAGATTGGTACATCTAAAATATACTAATATTTTTATTAAACTAATGATTATATTAATTATTAATTTAAAATAAAATATTCTTATTTTTTTCCTTAAATAAAAGTTACATAATTACCTAATGTGATTAAAATATATATGACAAATTAATTATTTTGAATAATATATATTTAATAACAATTTGTGTATCCTCTATCATTTCTGTTTAATTTTAAATTGTTAAAATAAATTAAATAGTTACATTAATCATATAATAAAATTTACTTTTTTTGTATATGTTATATTTTCAATTATTAAAAACAACTATAAATTGCTAAAACTTTTAAAAGTCCCACATTTAAAAATTTTAATTATTAATGGTGTAAAATTTTTGTTATAAAAAGATAAAAAATGATCATAAAATCCTATGAGTATGAAGTCTTATTTAATATATATATATATATATATATATTTTAATATTACGTTTCAATATCATTCAAATTAAAATATATACCATATAAACTCACACAAATATATTAAATTTGAAATTTGCATTTAACAAGTATTGAAAACTTAATATTTTAATTCATAATTTGCATTAAATGTTTTTAAATGATTATAAATTACAAAAACTAATAAAAGCCACATATTGTAAAAACATTTATCAACGGTTTTAATTTTTTTGTTATAACAAATACAAATAATCATAAAACCATATGAATACCAAAATCTATTTAAAAAATAGTCATATTAAATATATTTTATATATCTATGTAATATTATTTAAATTTAATTATATACCATATAAAATAGATAAAAGTGATTATTTATATTTATTTACCATTAAATTATTGTAAATATTTACGTGTTTATGCTAATTTAATTAATATATAATAGTTATTGACTTTTTAATTATTTAATATATATTTATTATTTTGTAATATGTAAAAATGAAAATAAATAATTGTAAGTAAAAATAATTTGTATACACAACGATAATTCCGTGCAAAATACGGATATTGATCTACTTTAATTTTTAAAATTGAGATCATACATTTTCAGTCATATTTTTGTTTCTTACCAAATATTCATATCTGTAACCGTAGATAGCTTTCCATTTGCTTACCAACCGGATTGACTTTATACACTGCACTACACGTGTTTGTTTGGTCTGATTCGTTTCTGGGTAATTCATTGCTTTGCATAATAATCTTGGTACAACATTTGATAGCAAATTAGCAATATTAACAAATGCATAGTGATTGGTTAAATTGTGCTCGTAGAAATTTACAATAAAATTTATTTTGTAGATTTTTTTGATATAATTGTATTTAATGTATCTGTAAAAATTAAATGAGAAAAAGAATTTTACAACAATATTTTCTACTTTAGGAAATAAAGCTCATCGTTTTTTTTTTCTAATTTTTGGTTTTATATTTAAAAAACTAAATAAATCATGATTATTAATTTTTATTATTGTATATAAAAACTAAAAAAACAATTGTTACATCCTAACCAATCCTTCCAAACATGTACGTTTACTTAAGACTCAATACACTCGTAACTTAGACACCGCCACCACAAAAATTTATAAGTGTACTGTTTCTAAATAGGGATGTCAACTCTTTTTTTCTTGTCATCGGCGAACACACACTCATGACGACTCTGTGAACCAATTTGATAGCTCTAAAATCCATATGGACGAAAAAGGTTGGTTGTTTCCTAGCACTGCGTGCAAGGCTATCCGCTCTTGAATTCATCGTTCTTGGTATATGGAGGAGCTCGGAAGAGTAAAAACTGCCTTTCAGTTCCGAAACCATCTTCACCAATTAAGAATAATTTGTTGCAAATGTGACCTGATACTGACGTGAATTCTTCATGCATTAAATTGCTCAAATAAGCGTTTATACTTCCGAATGAAAGGGTGAGAGACTAGCTCGAGTATTTTGTGCCCCCAATAATCCGTCGAAACCTTCTAGAGTGTTATACCAACCTTGTCGCGAATGTAAATTCTTATATTTCCACGATCCATCTGTAAAACACCATCTGACCTGATAGAAGGTAAAGTTGTAACCTCATTTATCCTACTTTGGGTAATCCTTTGTATAATTGTAGTTTGTGCCTCAACTCAAAGCAATGATTCCGTTTCTGCCTGAAGGTATCTCTAGGATCAACATCTATGTTATTAAAAAATTTATTATTTCTCCCTTTCCTGATATACTCTAAGATACATGCAAATTGATGATCTTCCATCTGCAAAGTAACTCTCCAAAACTTATGGTCCATATTTGTGAAGAGTGATTGTGTTGAGAAAATATCTAGATTCGATGGGATCCATGATAGTGCCCAAACTTAAATTGCCCGTGGACATTAAAAGAACACATGGTTCACTGATTTCTTTAGTTCTCCACGACGAGCACAGCATGTATCGTCTTGAATAGGAATGTCAACTCATCAGTTATATATTCGTTCCATCGACGAACCTCCATTGGTAATTTTAAGAATTTGCCATGCGGTAGTTAGGCATTTTAACATTTTCTTAAAAATAAATGCATACGCAAATTGGAGATTAACATCTTCTTAAAATCTCTATAATAATATTTAAGAAATCAGTTTCTTACGTGTTGTTGTGCTCACGCTAATTTTTACGACGGTTGATTATAGATATACCCTTAATAAAGTAAAAATATTATATCTAATTACTATTATTAAATTTTTATTTCTTTTTAATTTAATTTTCTTTTTATTTATAATCTTTCCAAATATAAAAGTAAACATTAAGTTATGAAATATAAAAATTAAAACGAAAAGTGTATCATAGATAATTTGATTTCATAAAAAAAAAGAAAGTTCACAATAAAAGTTTTACTAAAAGAAAAATTTTAAATTTTAAAAACGAAAATATATCACATATAATAATATATTTAACAAGTCAATTTCCTACATGTTGCGCTCACCTTAATATTTACGATGGTTAATTATAGAGATACCTTTAATAACCTAAAAATATTATATCTAATTTCTATTATTAAAGTTTTATTTTTATTTTTAAATTAATTTTCCTTTTATTTTTTATATTTCGAAATAATATAGATAATAAAAGAAAACATTAATTAATCTATAATAATTATTTAACGAAAATGTATCATAGATAATTTGATTTCATAAAAAAAAGGAAAGTTCACAAACTAAAGAAAAAAATTTATAATTTAAAAAACGAAAATATACCACATACATAATTTTGATTACATAAAAAAGGAAAGTTTACAAAAAAATAATATTAATAATACATATATATTTCTTTTAAAACACAATATTAAATAACATAATATATATTTTAAAAGTAATAACAATATTTTCTTTATATCAAGCTATATTCTCAGATAATCAAAACTAACTTAGATAACATAACATAAACTGAAATTTATTTAATGAACTAAAATTAATTATTTTAAAACACATATATATTAAAAATTTGGTTTATATGACAAAATTTATGAATATGTTGATTAAAGTTTGGTATAAATATAATATAACTTTGTAATCCTTTTGTTTATGTGTCTTGTTCAACATTATTATACAATTTTTATAATATACTTTGCTATCCATTATTAATCAATTAAAACATCTAATTTTTGTAGCATTTGATAAAAAAAAAATTCAACTGATCAAAACATTAAAAATTGAATCTAAGTGTTTATAGTTTGCATATATATTTTGGCATTATTAGATTCATCTAAGATATTATAAAAATGTAGAGAAATTTTGACAAATCAACTATTATTGTTGAAAAGGACAATAAGAAATTGTCAAAACAACTATATGGAAGTGGTTTAATGGTGAATAGACTTTGAGAAGATAAATGATCTGGATTCGAATCAATTTCACCTCATTAAATTTAGGTGGGTTTATTCTTGTGGACTACATCTCCTATTACAAAACTAATGTGATTTTTTTTTCATATATCTAAGATATCTCGTAAGTTATTCCATTTTTTTGTCGAATGCTCATATTTAGCAGATTCAATCTCGGTTCAGTTCAGCTGTGGCACATGCATTTGTGTGTGTTTTTACTAATGCATGTGTGCGGTTGTTTCCTTTTCCTTTTTCGGACAACCACGTGGTGTAGTTTTATATAATGATTTCTCATTGATTCTCTATAGTTGCCTATAGGCCTGGGCATTTCGGGTATCGGTTCGGTTCGGTTCGGGTATTTCGGATTTCGGATAGTTTGGATAGGAGCTAGAGGATCCATTTAGTACTTGACCTATTTTCGGTTCGGTTCGGTTCGGATAGTTTCGGGTTCGGTTCGGTTCGGATAGTAAATGTAGGAACCGGAAAATATCCGGAGAAAGTTCGGTTCTCATTTGGATCCGGTTCGGGTTCGGATAGTTTGGATAATTTGGATAATTTGGATACAATATCGGTTATTTAGGGTAAAATATCAAATAATTAAGATGATTTACATAAAAAATTTGGATATTTTGGATATTTTGGATTACTTTGGATATTTCGGATAAAACTATCCGGATACTTTCGGGTAGTTTGGATACTTTATAATAATTTAGTTATCCTCAACTATTTTCAGATACTTTTAATAGAATTTTAAATTTTAAATATATATTTAATGATGTTATATGTATATATAATTAATATTTTTATATATTCGGGTACCCGTTCGTTTCTCGGTTCGGTTTGGTTATTTCGGATATAAAAATATAGGAACCGTTCGGATATTTGAGGGTATTGGTCCGGTTCCGGTTCGGATATTTCGGTTCGGTTTCGGTTCGGTTCTTCGGTTCCGGTTATTTTGCCCAGGCCTAGTTGCCTAAATCTATTGAACTTTGTTGTGAGTTTACATTTTCACTTGGCCAATACATCATTTAAAATTTTCTCATAAATTAATTTGATAACCCATTTTTCTAAAGTCATTCAATTTTTATAAAACTCATTTGACTTTGAAAACTGTTCCAGCAATAAACTCTCTATTACAACAAAAATTAAGCAACAACTCCAACTTATAATTTTCATTCTTCAGCTGAGATGACTATGTCTTCACGTCTTATTATCAAGGGTTTGTAGTTGTTTCTAACAGTCTTAATTATATCTGTTATCGTTTTGTTTTTTTTTTGTTCTTTTTTTGCATATAGGAAAAACAATTGTAACCAAATCCCTAGTTTATGGTATCGATGATAAGTGTGTGAACTTTAACCAAAGAAACAAACGACAGCAAGTTGTAGAAGTTATCATATTAACTAACATTGTCACGGCCAAAGCGTCGAGAGTCAAGACTTTGCAAACTAATTTTTATTGTTCGGTTAAAATGTGATCTATTTCGGTTTAAATGTGATCTATTTCGTTACAAAAATTGTGTTCTATTTATACAATTAAATGTAATAAATTAATAGTTATATGAGATTTTACAATTTTGTATTATTTATATTGTATTTGAAGTGAATTTAAATTATAAATAAGCATAAAATTGAAACAAAATATGAGTTCAAGTCTCTAATTATTAATTACCCAGCTACATTAAGCTTTTGTTTTCATAGTTTTTGATTTTTATGGGGTCAAACTATAAAATTTGGTGGGGTCATAATATTTTTTATGAAAGAAAAACTTATATTTTATAAATTAGGTGGGGTCAGCTGACCCCCTCCAACATCTATACGTATCAGTCTTGAATTGAAACAAAATTACTAAATACTCTTCAAAAACACCATAGAGGTTTTTCTTGACAAAATGACTTGTATTTTTCTCATTACAACTCACGTGCAAGTTGACTATTAAAGATACTTTTAAAAATAAATTGATTAACATCCGTAATTAACTGACTATCTCTTCTATTGGATAGACTAGAAATAGAATTTTAATTCTGTCTGTCTCCTCCTATGTATGGGTTATATATATAGACTTTTCTCTTTTCTTCGATGTTGCCACATTTCAGATTTCTAGTAATTGGTTTTCAGAAATGGCGGAGGGAATGTTCAAGGTATTGCTGTGGGTTTTAGCGGCAATGGTGTTTGCAATGGCCGAAGGGGCTCGTGGACAGCGCGTGCCTTGCTATTTCGTTTTCGGAGACTCGGTTTTCGACAACGGTAACAACAATGACTTGAACACCTCCGCTAAAGTTAACTATTCACCTTATGGTATGGATTTAGCTAGAGGTCCCACGGGCCGATTCAGCAATGGCCGTAATATTCCCGACTTTATCGGTTAGTCCCTGGCTTGTTTTATTTCTTTGCCCAAATGTTTTCGATGAAATTACTAATAGATACTATTAACTAGAAAAGACAAACGTATCATAACGTATTCTTTGCCTTACTGGAAGTTTAGAATGTAGGCATTTCTCTTTTAGCTGATATTTTCAATGGAACATAAAAAGAAATGCAAACATTAGAACTAGATATATAGTGTTATGCAGACCAGTCACATGCAAATTAAGAGACTATTTAAGTAGATAAATAAAGTTTTGCTTATCACACGTCCACATAGGTGGTTTAGAGTTTCTCAAAATATATAAATAAATAAAAGGGAAGTAAAAGGATGAGAGGTGAGAAAATCTCTCCATTGAGAGACTATATCACACAAAACGATCTCTCCGTGAGAGACTATTTATAACACTTCTGGAAAAAAAATCATTTGCTTAGTTTTTAGACAGTGAATGTTTAAAAATCTATAAACATCAATTTTTGTTTTGTTTAGAAACTCTGCTGAGTCACTGGCGATAAATATCATTGATTAATAGCAACTCCAATATTGGAGATACTTACTTGAGGATCTGAACAAATATCATTACTTTTGAATATGCTTAGTTTTAATTTTAGACAAAACTAATGATTTAAGAGGGTGACAAGTGTCTCTATGGTTTCTTAAGATCATCTCCAACCCACTGTAATATTTATCTTTATAATAATATTTAGGGATAAAATTACTCTAAATCATCTTTATTTTTTTTAAATAGAAACTGTAATTTTTTCTATTTATAAAGGAAGAAATAGTCTTTTGTATATTTTATTTTATATTTGGAGATTGTTATTTAAAAAATACATAGAGCATATTTCATCTTTATTACAAAGTTTTTTTTATTTTAGAGATAAAGATAGCAAAATTTAATGGTTTAAAAGATTCTTGTGACCTCTCAAATGACAGAGGGGGTCTCAAAATTTCTTACCTCTCATACTTTTTGAGTTTATATTGTTTTATTGTTTACATATCTTATCTAATTACTGACGATGGGCATGGCCTAATGATGCCCTAATGTATTTAAGAATCAATTTCCCAAAAGGAAAAAACAAATTTTGTGAATGGTTTCTTGTGAATCTGTACCTTTTTTAAAAGTTTATTGTGTTTATCATTCATAAGTATTGTATATGGTTTCTTGTCTAATATGAGTTTGAATTATGTTGTTTTTAGCTGAACTAATGAGATTCAGTGACTACATTCCACCTTTCACCGGAGCATCGCCGGAACAAGCTCACACCGGTTTAAATTACGCTTCTGGCGGCGCGGGAATTCTCGAAGATACTAGCTACCATCTGGTAAGAACATACTTTAGAAGCAAAAGAGATCAAAATAAAGATATTTCTTTATTTTTCCTCGGGTATTTCATTTTTACTAATACTAATATATGGTTAAGTAACTTTCCTAAACGTACTACTATATTTAGTAATACTGATTCAAAATACGCGCAGTGATCATTTGTTCTCATTTGGTGGCTCTAATGTTTGGTTAATACGAAACTAATTAGTAAATTGAATTTTGTATCTGAAAGTTTGAGGTTTCAAACCTAACTTAGAAAAAGACAATTTAAATTGTTGTGATTCCCTGTCCAATGAATATTCACAAATAATTTTGTAAATGTTTTAGGTGACTATAAATAATTTTTTTATTTTATTTCTTTTAAAGCAAATAATCATTTGGTTTGATTGATTTGCTTTTTCTTTTCTTTTTTCTGGCAGGGATCCTAAATATGACTCGCTTATTTGATATTTTTTGTGTTTAAACACTTAAATTAATTACTTACGCATTATGATATTTCTTACGATAGGGTGATAGAATCAGTTTTAGAACGCAAATCAAGAACCACCGGACGGCGATTATGACTGCAAAAGTGCCCCCGGAGAAGCTGAAGCAATGTCTATACACTATTAATATAGGAAGCAATGATTATCTTAACAACTACTTCATGCAGGGTGATAAGTACAATACACAACGCAAGTACACTTACGATCAATTTGCTGATTCCCTCATTCGACATTATCGCTCTTTTCTGAAGGTAATATACCCAAGGTTTTGAAAAGAAATTTAATAAAGGAATTATAAACCTTCATATTTCATTGAAATAACTTTGACATTATAAATAGTTGATTAATTTCTATATAAAACATCATGCAGAGTATTGGATATATCTCTATAAATTTTACTCCTATTTAATTATCTATCTTTAAACAGATTAATTTAGAGACATTTTTTTGTATAAGTTGTTGTATGTCCAAGGAGCAAGGAAGGTGGCTCTGTTTGGGGTCAGTAAGATAGGGTGCACCCCGCGGATGATCGCCTCCCATGGTGGTGGTATGGGCTGTGCCGCTGAAGTGAACAAAGCAGTTGAACCTTTCAACATGAACCTTAAAGCTCTGGTCAGAGAGTTCAACACTAACTTCGCCGATGCTAAGTTCACTTTTGTCGATATGTACACCGGGCAAACTCCATTTGCGTATGCTGCCTTAGGTAAGTAATACTAAATATATTGAACTGAAATTTTTGACCCAAGATGAAATCATTTTACCGGATAAAAAACATATAGTATAATACTAAAATACACTGTTTTCATTAAGGTGTTCTAAGGAATACCAGAGTTAAGTTTCCCAAAATACACAAGGAAAACTTTTGGAAAGGTTTATGATCAACTCCTTCCTAATGGCTTTACTAATCCAGTTGTATGATCAGCTACTAAGCTTTTTGAAGATGATTCCTAAATACATAAAAAAACTTCATTAACTTTTCATAATCGTGTTCCTAGAATACTTGATATCTTAAAATCAAATATTTTCTATCGTTTTCATTTTCTTCTGAAATATAAATTTAAATCTTCATTTTGTCACAACTCAAGATTTGATCAGTTGGATCATTTATTTTCCATAGTAGTACAATTGCAGTATAATCACGATAAAATTTATAATATTAGATTGTGATCCTATAATTTGATTTGATCATGCATATACTTTTAACAAAAAAGTAAAAATAATTATGCGCATTTTTACATTCTTGTAGGGTTTGCTGTAACACAAAAGAGTTGTTGTACGGTAGAATCAGGGGAAGAACTATGTGCTGCGGATAAACCGGTTTGTGCGTTTCGAGACCGGTACGTGTACTGGGACAATGTCCACAGCACTGAGAGGGCCAACATGTTTGTGGCAAAGGCTGCTTTTGCCGGAATCGTTGCTTTTCCTTACAGCATTGCCTTGCTTGGAATAGTATAGGGATAATATACTCGAAACCATTCATTTTCTTTTGTTGGATATTTTATATATATGATCTTTGTTATTAATCTAATTGTTTTACTGAGCAAGGAAACTTTGTTTCATTAATTTCAACCGGTGATTTTATTTTGCACCAAATTCTTATATTAAAATAGGCTTATAAGACCACTTCCATCCATTAGGACCTCTAATGAGTTCTAATGATTAAATTAAGAGTAAATAATGTGATTTGGAAAGTTTAGAACCTTGGTTAGTGGAAATAAATTTTTTCTCTTCCAATGGGGGGTTCTCTCTGCAACACGTCTCCTTTCTATCTTTTTTTGTCATCCTTGTGATTTAATCATCGCATGCATGCATTTCACAAACTAATTTATTTCCGAACATTCATTTTTGTACTCTTCTTCATGATGGTGATCATATTGGTGTGTTAAAAAGACGAGGTTCTGTTTTCTTTTATCATCAATGGGGAAGTGTTGAAGACAAGGAGTTAGGCAAACAGCAGCTTCTGTACAGACTTACAGAAACAAGCACCACAAAAACTAGCAGTGTCATACGGCCCTCAGCGTATTTAGGACAGGATAATAGACTGTCATGTCTACAAAACGCATTCTAAACTATCTACCATGAATCTATCAGCGTAAATGGAGAAAAATTCAATTGCCACCAGGTTCATGATCGTGTACTATTAATACTTTTAGAGCAGGAAGCAGATGTTGACACAAGTGTACATATCACACACATAGTTCCAACTTCAATGTCTAAATGCTGCTACAATAAAATTAAGACAACCATGCTTTTCCTAAACAGCAAAATATGCTCGAGTCTAGCAACTGGTAAACTATTATCACACTCCAAAACTATCTACCATGACTGTATCAACACAAATGAAGTACAAACGATAAGTTTGGATACTAACTTGATCATAAAGTGTGAATTAATCTATATAAGTACACCTTGAAAAGGGCAACACTTGGGAACAAAACAAAAAGAAAGAAGAAGCTCTCTCACGTACGTGAAAAGCCACCGCTTCGCGCCACCGCTTCGCTGGCTCTGTTTCATGAAAAGAGCCCTCTCTCTTTCCTTCTCAACCCTCTCCCTCTTCAACCGCTCTTCCCTCAGCTCCTTCAAGCTCTTCTTCCCACTCTTCTTCTTAGATTCACTCCTACGTCCACCATCCTCCTCCTCCTCCCCTTCACCACCAGCTCTATCTTCATACTCACGTTTGTTCTCAACGTACCAAGGAAGCTTCACTCCTTTACCAGCAACACCGTACCCCAACCTATACTTCTCCTCATCCGGATCCCCTGCCCTCACTGCAGCATCTTTCGCAGAGGCTCTCGCGGTCGCAGCAGCTTCTTTCCTCACCTTCTTCCTCCTGTGATCTTCCTCCTCCCCAGGCTTACCAGCATCCTTCTTCGGTGTTAGCTCGATGGGGTCGAAGATCTTGATCCTCCTCCTCCTCCCATTCACGAAATCGAAAGGATGATTTTACCTATCCGAGAAAGAGGTCGAAATGAGATTCGAGAGAGAAGCGGAGTCTTCGAGACTGGAGGAGAAAGAAAACTGATTTCGCACAAACGAAGGGGAGAGAGAGTCATTAATGTGCGTTCCAATTACAAGATGACACGTTAGGGTGTCTTACTGATTCTAAAAAGCCCACCTTTGGCAGCGGTTTTCTGTTCATTTAGCATTTTTCATTTATTTTTATTTTTGCTTTTGGTTAGAACCTAAACTACCTCGATGGAGGTGCTCTAAGGTTACAACTGCAGGTAACCTGGACTACTAAACGATAAAAAGAAACTACAACAACAATAATACGGATAGAGGTGTTAAAGGGCTGAAGATACCCATAGAAATGCTTTATTTGAAACTGATGTTCCCAGTACTGATATTGGGATATGAGCCGACAAAAGAGGACTCTAATGAACGGGTTCGAAGACGGTTGGTATCTCCTTTGCTTCAATGATTAGATTCTCTCCGTTGATCAAATATTAGTTTATCAACAAAAAATATATGTCCGTCACTCAAATGTTGGAAAATGATCCGCAGTTTAGTAACGAAAAATCAAATGATCTATTCCTCAGGTTGTAGAATGATAAGGCCCTTCAAACTAATTTAGCAAAATGAAACTAACTATAATGTGCCAACGGTATCATAATTTGTAATCATTTTTCTGCTATTCTGTTCAAACTATATCCACGAGTTGAAGCCTATATATGCTCAATAAATAATACTATTAGCAAGGCTTGAAAAGGTATCATTTTCGCAAATTATAATTGGTCTAATTGAATTTTAGCAATATATTTTTTGTCTCAGTTTAAGCTATCGCACAAACATACTTTCCGTCATTAAATCTTCTGATGGATTGCTACAATGATAGTCTTAAACAGCTATATATGGATTTGACAAATAACCCGTTCTTAGTCAAATGCATTAAGATCATTCCAACTGTTGATATAGACAAACTCATCTTTAAATTCAATATATACCACATAGTAAGCAAAAATATAAAGTTTAAATATATATGTGTAAATTTGTTATTACAAAATCAAGAATCACACCAACAGTAGTTGAATCCCTACTTGAATCCTTATTCAAATGGAAATGAAAATGCATATATATATATATGAATATTTGTGTGTATATATAGAACCCTAGATATCTTCATATAAGTGTTGCTTGAAGGCCTCCATGTGAGCTACCTGTAGACACGTGGCGAGAATCAGTGATCCGTCATCATTTTTATCAGGTAGTAGCAGAGAGCCCCCGTCGCCGTCATGCGTGCATGGTCCCATGTGGACCTCCTTGCCCCACCCGAAATCAAGGCCGTACATTGGTAGAGTTAACCAGCTCACAAGTCCAAGATTAGGGTTTCCGTAGAATGGACCTTCCGTGCTGCCCAACGCATGTATATCTTGAAACGTCTTCAGATCCTCATGGTTTTTAAGATACTCTATCCCAGTCATTACGTATTCGTTTGTCACACTCTTTATGGCTTCACTGATTTTTTCGGCCGCGAAACCCAACCCATTCGATATGAGTTCACCTATATGCATAAGAAAATTATCGAAATATAGAATTCGCATGGTATGATATTTTTTTTTGCCAAATTCATGGTATGATATCCCTAAATGCTTATTAGTGTGAAAATAGTTAATTACATTAAACTCCCAGAATCGGGGAAAAATAAGATTGGTCTAAATGTGCATGAGATGCTACCAAGAGATCTTCCATCTAAATTTGAATTCCTACTGTAAATGTTCAAGAAGAATTTTCTTTCTAATGCTAGCTTACATGTCCGATTGATGATATTTTTAAAAGATTGCGATTAGATTGGTTGAGATGGTAATGTTTTATTGTTCAGGCCAACTCCGATGATACATTGATACTAAAAAAAAAAACAAATTAGTGTAATTTTATCTCTCACGAAATTCTATAGATAACGTCGTATCACTAAATTTGATATTTTGTGAATCTACACCAAACTTGGTGAAAGTATTCATCTCACCAAACAATTAAATAATATATTTTATTTTTATTTAATATTATAGTTAAATTAATGTTATTAATTAGTTTAAATTTTTTAAAAACATATATTTATATTTTTCATATTATTTTCTCAACAGTGAATATTAAAATATTATATTTTATTTATTAATTAAGATTTTTAAATTATTATATTAAATAGTTAAAATTTGTAACTAAAAATAAGTATATTATGTTTTTTTATATTTTCCTTTTTCAATAATATGATATAAATACCAAACTATATGTTAAATAATTAAATATCAAGCTATATGTTAAATAATTAAAATTTGTTACAAAAAAAAAATCTCAGCAAAAACAAAAAACAAAATAGCAACAGAAAAAATAGATTAAACAACTTTTAAAATTTGACAAAACGTACCTGAGGTGCTTCTTGCGACCGCATTAATAGTGGCATTGCCAAAGTAGCCGCGTGGTAGAGGTGGCTGCACCCGACTACGAGTATCTACACAGATTCCCAAAGACGTGGGTTGTTCTGGGGAGTGCCCACGTGCTTTAGACGCGCACCTCCACACATGTCCCGCGACCGTCTCGTACCTTGTAAACCCTCTAGCTGGGTCAGCGTATTCACTTGTATTCACTCTGCTTCTAAGCTTCTCAATCAGAGTTTTGCTAAGTTTTAGTATCTCTACAGTTGTTTTCTTCTTTCTTTCTTCTACATTGTCCGTTTCTCCGATCAGTAACGGCGGCTGTTCAAACCCTTTGCGTTCGCACTGAGGTGGCGAGGCAAACGGCGGAAGCGGTTGACCAGTCCAGAGGATTTTGCGGTCGAGAAATGGAGTGGTTTCAAGAGGTTCCCCGCGAGCGATTCTACCCCATTCAGACAAGAAGTGAAACGCGCTTTGTCCATCAACCACCGCGTGTGAAATGCTGACGCCGAGGCTTATTCCGCCGCATTTAAATCTGGTGACCTGAGCTAAGAAGAGAGGGATCGTTTCAATAGGGTGTTTGTAGTTTACTTGCGGAACAAGTTTCTCAAATTCTGGCGTTGGAGAGAAATCGTCGAAATCTGAAAGTTTTGCCTCGGACTCGGCTTCCATGAATGACACTCCCTCCGCGTTACAATCGAGCTCTAACCGCCCCCGAGGGAGCCACTTAAGACGGCCGGCCATAGGGTAGAAGTGAAAAAGCGCACGGCTCAACGAGTTTCTTAGGGTTTCGACTACATTGCCCTGGAACAATTCAGATGGCTTGTTATAGAAGTAAACGGTAGGAACGTGAGTTATTGTACCAACTAGATCCCATTCGGCTAATGGAAAACAACCGACCCATGTAGGTTCAGAGGGTACGATGGTGTAAATATTTCTTAGGATGATAGGAGCCATATCATAAACCAGTTTTCTTTTTGAGTTTCGTCGACGTAAAGCACTATTTATATAATATATTGAATCGTATGAGTTTATCATTATTTTATAGCACTTTTTAAAAATGTAGTTCTCGTGATTTAGTTTGTTTCCTTGTAAACGGCTTATCTTGTGGAAGTGATAATAAGGTTTACTTGTTGGTGTGTGTGCTCATGCTTATTGTCCTTTTCTTAATTTAACTCACTCAATCGATTAATATTCCAATATATTTTTAAAAGACCTGTCTACCTAAACCAATATATTACATTTACAATGAAGAATCTAATATTTCTTAGTTATTCATATGGCTGATGTAACAAACATGTCTGACCATGAGTCGAACCAGAATGACGTGGTTAATACCTTCCACAGAAGTGAAGATGGGAATCGTATATCATTCTGGTTCGACTCATAGTCACACTTGGGGCGTCTCTTAATAGGACCTAAAAATTGTATCCACATGGGAATAAGGACAAAGCATCGGCTAACTAATCTCTGTTTAATACAATAGAGAGAATGCGTTGAGGCACAATAAGCAAAGGGAACTGTGGGTGAAGAGGAAATACATCTATAACTATTATTAGATGTAGACTTAAATCGAAGTCAAATTAAACTTCAGGTGGATCTATTGGTATATGATAGTTTCGAAGGGGAAATAAGTCGTTTTCTCAAAAGGTTTTGCTTTCTGAAACCAAACCAGCGTTTTAGTTTAGTTGATCTATCTCCTATACTCTCTTCGTCATAACCTAATATCAAAACAGCGTCAATGAAGGACGAATTTGGATCCACTGAGAGCATGAGTAACAACACACAAATCACATAAGCCAATAGAACTCTTGACGTGATGCAGCACACGCATCTAAATGGGCCACATGAGTTTGGTATGGTTTCATGTGTTAAGAAAGTATTTATGTATTTTAACAATTGTATCAGTTTTAAGGATAAGTACAAAAACTTTTAGATTAGAATGTAGAGATACTAGTATGATCTCGTTAGCTTAGTATAAATAACGAGTATGATCTCGTTAGCTTATTGAATATAAACTCTAGAGCTTTTCAGTTCACCTTCGGCATTCTTGGGAATCAACAATTATCAAGAATCTGTTTGAACGGCCATTCTTCATAATCAACGATTACCGAGTTCTCCTCCAACAGATATTCTTTTTGGAATAAACGAGCTTCGGGTCTATTCAGCTTGAAGCTGCGCCAGTTTGGTACGTTTCTTTTTCGGAATACTTTCTCCTCAAGAGAATTTTCACAAAATAATTGTACCTTCAGGTCTCTCACAGCAGATCAACACATAGGAATCCATAAATGAGTGGGCAGAGTTGCGGCTTCAACTAGTTGTGTCAGCAAGAGAAGAGTCTATTATTGATTCGCAAGTCATTGTACAAGATGACAGCACAGCAAACAAACACTCACAAAAGGATGGTTTTGTCGAATCACTTACACGAGACCAACTTCATCACATGCAGGGGCAAAAAGAAACAAAGAGAATTCAAAAGCAGATATCAAATGATGAGACATACCCAGAATTGTATGACAATATTGAAAGCGGCGGGTTACACATTGATTCACATGAGTTACACACGGACTCACGCACTTGAATTGAATCGATTCACAATGTCTAAGAGGGAAGAAGATAGAAGATCTCTAAAATGAAATCGAAATTTATGGTGTACCTATCTTTGGCGTCTATGATGATGATTCCATTTATGTCATTCACAATGATAAAGATCAGATTTCAAAGGATCACTTCAAAGTCAACGTTCCACTCGTGAAAGATGACTATGTGGACTTTCGTTTCACTCCGCCTTCACCACCGTTATTGATCTGTGTTACTCGATTTCAGCATATTGATAACAAATGTTTAAGTTTTTTGGTCTAACTCCTACCATGATTTTGTACTGGTGAAAGCCAATGATGTTTCTAGACATTCACAACGAGGGAACAATGCGAATTGCCTCCTTCCATGGGTGTACGATCGTGTCTTTTCATTTCTTGGCTAGCTCGCCAAGATGGAATTTCAAAGTGGGTAGTAAGAGCTATGTGTAATCTACAACCGAGTATCAACTACACATCTGCGACAATCATTGGTTGGAACGAAGTATATTGCGCATCTAGCAAGGTATCTTATACGCTCCAACTGATTTTCTTCTTACGCATGAAGTGTCGACACATTTACAATCCATTGTTGTTACACCATTATCACACACTCAGTTTTATCTTATGGTGAGAGCTATAGCAAAATCCATGAAAGTTACACTCAGTTTTGGAGTTGAATTGAATTTTTGGACGTCAAGGCATCAACAGTTCCTTGATTTTGGCCATATGGGTTATTGTGTGATGCTTGTGCTCATTACCAGTATATTGACTTATTTTTTTGTGGCCACCATTGGTTCACACAGCATTGATGACATCTTCTCCTCACCCCTACTCAGTTGTGTGCTCTGTCAAGTTTTCCAAGAAAATTACATCTTGAAAATAGGATCTGGCCTAGCAAGTAGGAATGAATATATGAATTGATAATAAACAACTTATGACTGGCTTAGGAAATCCACATGGAAGATCTGCTTATAAATAGACTTAATTCCAATAAACAAACATTTAAAAATCTGAAAATTCCATAATGTTAGGTTAAAGAAAGAGGTTTAAATATTGATTGGATACTACTGGGTAAGGATTCTTAAATCAATTATACTACCACTTAAGAACCATTCATCTACCTAAGTTTGGGGGTGTTTAAAAAAAACAATCTGATGTATTCTTGTTGTAATTAGATACTTTAGAGTTTGAATATTTCTGTGTTATTAATGATCAATAGAGGTTCCTTATATAAGGATTACAAGATAAAGATAAATGGAAAGAGTACATATCCTAATCCATCTAGATTTAGGAAAACTACTAAAACATAAATTTATAAGGAAAAAAAAATAGGGTTTCCTTTTCTCCTAGTCTTGTGGCCGCCTCTCTTTCTCCTGAAGTCGGCTCTCTCTCTCTCCTCTCTCTAGGGTTTCGGCCATCTCTCTTATCTTCTATGTATTGGACCGGTATTGGTTATGGACATTCACCATTGGATTTATAACACTCCCCCTTGGAT
>NC_027750.1:34799761-34800452 GCF_000695525.1 Brassica oleracea var. oleracea
TTCCTATCTTAATGATGGCGTCTCATGACCTTAGTTGTTGTGGATCATATCACACGCTAAGTATATATTATTAGGTCATGAATCTCGGCTTTCACGAGCTTATGGACTATTATACTTTATATCCAACAGGAAAGGATAGATTAAACATCTCCTCTTTGTCCTCACGACAAATCTTTGTGGGAGTTGGTCATACAGCAGCAGAAAACTATTCTGCTATGCCGGATCCTTAAGGGATCTGATTGTCGGATTGCAACCTGATGGTTGATCTTTTCTACTAGCCCGTGATCAAAGTATAAGAGCCGGACGCCTTTAGTAGAAGGGGCCGGACGCCTTTATCTAAAAGCCAGATGCCTTTTAGCTTAAGGGCTGGACGTCTCTGGCTGAAGGACCGGACACCTACAGATACGTTCTGTATCAGTCTACTAACCTCTTTTAGGTTTAGTATAAACACAAGGGATTTCAAATTCTCATATGTATATGGACTGTTATTGGATTGTCTTTAATACAACTCCAAGATCATGCGTGATCACTTTCTTTTACATACTATATGCAGCTGCTTTTGTTTCAGTCCATGAATCATCTTAGGAACAAAGCTGTTTTTTCAATTTTATCCAGTGATCCATATGCTACTACATCATTGTATCTAATTTCTTTCTTATGACCAGACCATTGTCAATTTCGAAATCTGTAG
>NC_027750.1:34800459-34802957 GCF_000695525.1 Brassica oleracea var. oleracea
AGTTTTATCAGATGGCGTTTCTATGGCCAATACGCCAATCTCTTCTATAGATACTTTAAACCCCACGTTTATCTTTTCTTTAATCTTTATGAGTACTCTTTCGTGGGCACATGATCCTCGCTTATATCTTTAAACTCAAGTGCTATTCTCTTTATGTATTTCTATACAAATATCTTTAATGTGTGTGTCGACACTTATATATGTATGTGGTTCCATTATGTTCCAGACATGATCTAATAGATTTGAGATCATATTATCCAGGACCTTTGTTATCTAGTAGCTTGGCGTCCCAAGCTACATGGTTTGGTACCTTAGATGTGTAGCTGCGCAGCCTTTTCTCAATGTCTAGTATGGTTTCCTTATAACCTCGGATTGTCATTCTATGCACCATTCTTTCTTTTCCGAGGTTCCTTATCTTATGGAACACTTGGTCTATCTTGTATAGACTCTATAGCAACTTGATTGTGTCTCTTTCAAGGACATCAGATTTCGTTTGGTGCTAAGCTGGTTATGACTTGGTCATTCTGTTCTTTTCGGGTCAGTTTCTGGCATCTCGATTAGCTAGCATTTTATAACCTTTTCTTTGGACGTCTACAGTTCTAATCCGAGAATCTTGCCAAGACCATGATGGTTGATACCATTCATTCTTATCATTCTTTCTTTGCTCTTTATACCAGCTTATAAATTTCTCTTCATAATGTTGGATAGCCGGATCCATTTTGTCATGCAATCCGTACCTGGCCACTATTTGATCACCCATGTTTTTGGCTCACGGTCTCTTTGAATTCGTGGAGAAAGTCATACTCTTATCCAACATATATTCTCAATCATTTTCTGAGATTCCATCTTAGACGGCACACATATGTATGTGGTGGTTTGGCATAGTTTTGATCAGTAAAGTACACATGTATAGTCTTGACCACTTTCTTATAAGGTCTTAGGCGATTTTTCTTTCAAAATCTGAAGGAACTTGTTTCCTTTTGTTTGCCCATTGTTTCTATTTAGAAACCATATTATCATAACACAATGGGTCACAAATTATTGGGTGTATAGAATGCCTTTTAAGGCAATGCCCTGGCCATAGTTTCTTACTAGGCTACTATACCCGTACTATAATGCCCTTCAGGCAATTCTTTGTATCAATAAAATCATTCACATTATCAAACAAACTCAGGCAAGATATAATAGCAATGAAATCAAAGCAATTCATAAAACAATAAGACAAGATGTCGATTTTAGTCTTGAAGACAATCAGAAGTCTCAAAATCCAAGAGGTCGTCTCTTTCAAGGTCGGAATCATCATCATCATCATACCCGGTATCATGAACCATATGGGCTTCCGGGTTCTTGTTCTTAAGTCTCTCCTGATAGAGCTCACATAGATGTTTAGGGGTTCTATAATTCTTTGCCCAATGGTTTTACATCCCACATCTGTGACAAGCTGATTTGGTCGAGTAAGACGGTTTGGATATGCCACCTCGACCACGGCCATAATTGCCTCGGCCATGGCTGGAACCACGACCACGGTTATTGTGGTTTCCTTGCCGACCATAGCTGTCACGGCCACGTCCCTTGAATCTACTATGGCCTTTGCGGTGTGACTTCTTATTATCATGAACGTGGTTGCATTCTTAGGGATCTTTCTTTTCAGCCTCATTGGCTTCTGGTAATGCTGATGTTCCAATTGGTCTCATCTCACTGTTTTTCATCAGGAGTTCATTATTAGCCTCGGCCAGGAGCAGGCACGAGATCATATCAGTGTATGAGGCGAAGCATCGCTCTCTATACTGCTGTTGCAGCAACATGTTCTTCGAATGGAACGTGGAGAATGTTTTATCAAGCAACTCTTTCTCGGTTACTTCCTCACCACATAATCTCATCATTGAGACTATCTTAAACAATACTGATTTATCCACAGACTTATAGTCCATGAATATGAGATTCTTCCACTCATGTCTAGCCTTTGGTAATAGCACTGTTTTCTGGTGATCATATCTACGCTGTAAAGCGGTCCAAAGGTCTAGTGGATTCTCCATGGTGAGGTACTGATCTTTTAGACCCTCAATGAGATGGTGGCGTATAATACTTATAGCCCTGTACCGATTCTTATCAGTCTCATTGTTACCCTTGATGATAGTATCACCTAGTTCCTTTGACCTTTAATCTTTGTGTCAAGTGCCCATTGCAAATAGTTGTCTCTATTTGAGATTTTCGACATCTGAATCACATCATCTTCGAAATTTAGGTTTCACAATGTGATCATGTGGCCGCAAGTCAATCAAATAAAATCGGCCACAATCAAGTCTTATTACAATCATGTTTCAATCAATCTAATCGACCATGGTGCGGATCAAACATAGTAACAAATAGATCAGGCCACACGGCCATACAATTTTGTGATGCAAACAATTCAAGTTTGTAAAATCTATATGCTGGTCCATATTTAGAAATAAGACGAATGCAATTCAAATTCAGTTTCATAACTTATGCAAACAACC
>NC_027750.1:34803057-34806584 GCF_000695525.1 Brassica oleracea var. oleracea
AACCAACTCGCTTCCTAACTCCCATCCATAGTACGAACGTACTGTTCCTGTACCAAAGACAAAACCCAATGAAATCCAGCAAATTATCATATGATGCTACTTGAAGAAGCCATAATGTCTTAGTGACAATCAAACCTAGTTCCATACAAGTAACCTCATATTGTAAGCCTTTATTCTCCTGTGATCCATACACTCGATAATAAACGAAACCAGCAAATGAGAATACTTCATACCATGAAACCAGAAACCATAAAACCGAGACCCAACATAACCGACTTTTATTCCAATAGGTATTCAAACTTAAAACTGAACTGACAATCATAAAAATATGAGAAACCATGACAATAATAAAACCCATAACCCTTATACTGACTATGATAATACTCATAGAACTTAATAAAAAAACAATACCACTACCACCACGAGCCAACCCCTGCTCTCTCCATCTCTTTCTTATACTCTGATCCATAAAATTATGGTTTAGGAGGTACCAGCTTCGGGATTGAGGGGCCCTTATTCTCCATCTGCTTACCAGGTTCACCATGGCGAGTTCCAGTTTTACCTACAGTCCTTTTGCGTGGGGAAGCCAAAGCCTTGGCAAGTCTCATTTTTGTACTAGCTACAGTGCTTATCGTCGGCTTGAACAAAATCTTACGAGATCCATTTTTCTTTCCCACATCACCATCAGCCATATCCTTCTCAGCCTCAATATTAGTCACTTCTTCAACCTCGCGATTCTCCTCTCCACTTGCCTGCTCTAACTCTCTCAATGCTTCAGCCATCTCCCCTTCAGAACATTCCTCAAGATCAGCCGCGTCCATGTCCACACCATGCTCTAGAAAAACCGCCCTTATCTCATCCATATCCATGATCCGATCCGTATCCCCACCATCATCAACGTCAGTGACATTTCCTATCAAACTATTCACTGCTTGTAACCCACTCTCAGTGTCCATTGGATCCGAGATGACAGCTGCTCCTGTAGCTTGAGTCTTAGCAAGCTCCTCTTGGAACTCAAGGGAAGGTACATCTTGTTGGACTATCTCAACGAGCTTATTACCTTTGCCCACTTTAGCTTCCGAACATTGTAGTTCCCCCTCCTCCCGTTCTTCCACGCAAGATCCTCTCATTACAAGTTGATCTCCTGCTTGTCCAATTACTTTTCCAGGTATCCCCCTACCCCTTTCCTCCTGAGCAACTCCTCTTTCGTCCTCTCTACGTGGCATTCTCTGCCTAGACCCCTCTCCATCCCCTCTGTAATTTCCCCGGTTATTAAGTGAGTTCTTGTTCCCTTTCTCAGCTACACGCCTCCAATTGTGATCATTCTCTTCCACCATCTTCCCTTTACCCTTACCATAATACTCTCTCCCATCTCTTTCCTTCTGCTGGTTTCCGGTATTCCCGTTTATGACAACACCCTTGTAACTCCTGGCCCTCTCCTCGTGCTTGCCACCTTCAAACCACCCGCTATTACCATCTCTCTTCTCCCTTTTCCTCTCTGGACTCTGCTTCACCGCTGGTGGAGCAAGAGGACACTTCTCATCCTTGTGGCACAAACTAGCACAGATTGAGCAAAATTGAAACAGCTTCTCGTACCGTAGAGTGATCGTCGCTTCCTCCCCATCATAAAACTCTCCTCCTTTGAAATCCACAGTGGTCTCCAAACAGAGTTGTTGAAAACCATCCACTACTACTTGAACTCTTGAGAGCTCAAGATCCACCGATATTAATCTCCCAAGAGCACCACCAATGCTCTCGAAAGTGGGGAGCGTCTTGAACTCCATTGGAACACCTCACACCCGAACCCAAAATGGAATCTCTGACGGAAACAATTGTGACTTCCTAGGCTGCCACCTTGCAATCGCCAGCATCCAGTAGTCGAAATGATATGGTTGCAGCTTCAGCACGGCTTCAATCTCTTCCTTCGTCTGAAAATCGAACTGGAACTTTCCGTGACCCAAATCTGTGCCCACCACACGATACTCCAACTTCCAAATCTTTGGGATGTTCTGTAACAGCGCCGGCATCTCTTGCTCAGCTGGATTCTTGCATCTCCCAATCAAGGTCCTTGCATACGTCTTAATGAGAGCCGAATTATCAAAATGTGGAACCGAAATCTTCAATCTTTTGCGAGTGCTCTCGCCCTCCTTCATGGCTCCACCAGTTTCCAATAGCTGTCCCTGTGTCATTATGATCCACAATTTCTATTTACTTAATATCTATACTTGAAATTTTAAGATAGACGTACATTTTAAAGTTGTGTATTTCTTTTTCTTATACTTTCTATTTACTTAATATCTATACTTGAAATTTTAAGATAGACGTACATTTTAAAGTTGTGTATTTCTTTTTCTTATACTTTCTATTTACTTAATATCTATACTTGAAATTTTAAGATAGACGTACATTTTAAAGTTGTGTATTTCTTTTTCTTATACTTTCTATTTACTTAATATCTATATTTTACATTTTAATATAAATGTTTAATGCTTAATGTACTTTTCCCATTTTTTAAATTGTGTATTTACTTATTATTATATATATATATATAATTCATATATTATATATTTACATTTATTACTTATTATTAATTTTCCTTATATTGTGTATTTCCATTTCTTATACTTTCTATTTACTTAATATCTATATTTTACAATTTAAGATAGATGTTTAATATTTAATGTACTCTTTCCATTTTTTAAAATTTGTGCATTTACTTATTATTGTATATATAATTCATATATTTATTATAACTTATTATTTATTTTTCTATATATTTAGTTAATATCTATATTTATATTTTAAGATAGATGTTTAAATCTTAATGTATTTTTCCATTTTTAATGTAAAACGACAATATTTAATAGAACTACTTGGACAAATAGTCAAATAGTTATATTTATGTTTTTTTTTTCATTTTTTATCAAATGGTAATGTTATATTATGGAGATAAGCCCTTTTTTAGTGAAAAATGATAATCTTACATATGTTTAATGTTGTTTTTCTATTTTTTTATGTTGTATGTTTACATATTACATTTTTTAAAAAAAAATGTAAAATAGTAATCTTACATATGTTTAATGTAGTATTTCTATTTTTTATGTTGTATGTTTACATATATTTATTATTTTCGAAATTATATATAATGTTTTTTGTTTTTTTTTTATGAAATGGTAATGTTACATTATGGAGATAAACCGTCTTTTTTTAAGTGAAAAATGGTAATCTTACATATGTTTAGTGAAGTTTTTCCATTTTTTTATGCTGTATGTTTACATATTATTTATAATTTTTGAAAATTAGTAATATTAAAATGTAAAACTATATTTTATGCCACGTGTCATCTTTCGGGAGAATTTGTTTTTGCTGATGTGGCCGCTCTAAGGAGCCTCAAAAGGTCTCTTTTATTAGTATAGATAGTATAGATTTTAAAATTTGTGCATTTACTTATTATTGTATATATAATTCATATATTAATATATTTATAATATTAAGTTGTTATTTATTTTTCTATATATTGAGTATTT
>NC_027750.1:34806649-34807361 GCF_000695525.1 Brassica oleracea var. oleracea
TATTTTTCCATTTTTAATGTAAAACGGCAATGTTTAATAGAAGTACTTGGACAAATAGTCAAATAGTTATATATAATGTTTTTTGTTTTTTTTATGAAACGGTAATGTTACATTATGGAAATAAGCCGTCTTTTTTTTTAAGTGAAAAATAGTAATCTTATATATGTTTAATGTAATTTTTTCATTTTTTATGCTGTATGTTTACATATTATTTATAATTTTCTAAAATTATTTATATTAAAATGTAAAGCTATATTTTATGTCGCGTGTCATCTTTCAGGAGAATTTGTTTTTGCTGATGTGGACGCTCTAAGGAGCCTCAAAATATCCATTTTATTAGTATAGACTAGGAGTTAACCCGCGCGTAGCACGAAGCTATTTTGATTTTCAAATGTTAACTATATAGTTTTTTTTTTACATTGTATTTTTTCTATATATTGAGTATCATACTTTATATTTAGTTAATATCTATATTTTATATTTTAAGATAGATGTTTAAATCTTAATATATTTTTCCATTTTTAATGTAAAACGGCAATGTTTAATAGAAGTACTTGGACAAATAGTCAAATAGGTATATTTATGTTTTTTTTATTTTTTTATAAAATGGTAATGTCATATTATGGAGATAAGCCATTTTTTTAGTGAAAAATGGTAATTTTACATATGTTTAATGTTGTTTTTCTATTTTTTATGTTGTATGTTTACATAT
>NC_027750.1:34807451-34836019 GCF_000695525.1 Brassica oleracea var. oleracea
TTATTATTTTCGAAATTATATATAATGTTTTTTGTTTTATTTTATGAAACGGTAATGTTACATTATGGAGATAAACCGACTTTTTTTTTAAGAGAAAAATAATAATCTTACATATGTTTAATGTAATTTTTCCATTTTTTAGGCTGTATGTTTACATATTATCTATAATTTTCAAAAATTAGTAATATTAAAATGTAAAACATATTTTATGCCACGTGTCATCTTTCGGAAGAATTTGTTTTTGCTGATGTGGACGCTCTAAGGAACCTCAAAAGATCCCTTTTATTAGTATAGATTTTCGAAATTATATATAATGTTTTTTGTTTTATTTTATGAAACGGTAATGTTACATTATGGAGATAAGCCGTCTTTGCTTTAGTGAAAAATGGTAATCTTACATATATTTAATGTAGTATTTCCATTTTTTATGTTGTCTGTTTACATATATTTATTATTTTCAAAATGACACGTGGCATAAAATATAGTTTTACATTTTAATATTACTAATTTTCGAAAATTAGTAATATTAAAATGTAAAACTATATTTTATGCCACGTGTCATTTTGAAAATAATAAATATATGTAAACAGACAACATAAAAAATGGAAAAACTACATTAAACGTATGTAAGATTACCATTTTACATTTTTATTTTTAAAAAATAATATGTAAAGATGCAACATAAAAATGGAAAAACTACATTAAACATATGTAAGATTACCATTTTTCACTAAAGAAAAGACGGCTTATCTCCATAATGTAACATATATTTTATGCCACGTGTCATCTTTCGGGAGAATTTGTTTTTGCTGATGTAGACGCTCTAAGGACGTTTTTTTAGTGAAAAATAGTAATCTTACATATGTTTAATGTTGTTTTTCTATTTTTTATGTTGTATGTTTACATATTAGTTTTCTAAAAATAAAAATGTAAAATGGTAATCTTGCATATGTTTAATGTAGTATTTCTATTTTTTATGTTGTATGTTTACATATATTTATTATTTTCGAAATTATATATAATGTTTTTTTGTTTTTTTTATGAAACTTTAATGTTACATTATGAAGATAAGCCATCTTTTTTTTTAAGTGAAATATGGTAATCTTACATATGTTTAATGTAGTTTTTTCATTTTTTATGCTGTATGTTTACATGTTATTTATAATTTTCAAAAATTAGTAATATTAAAATGTAAAACATATATTATGTCACGTGTCATCTTTCGGGAGAATTTGTTTTTGCTGATGTGGACGCTCTAAGGAGCCTCAAAAGATCCCTTTTATTAGTATAGATTTTCGAAATTATATATAATTTTTTTTTACAAAATAGTAATGTTACATTATGGAGATAAGCCGTCTTTTTCTCAAGTGAAAAATAGTAATCTTACATATGTTTAATGTAGGTTTTCCATTTTTATGCTGTATGTTTACATATTATTTATAATTTTTGAGAATTAGCAATATTAAAATGTAAAACTATATTTTATGTCACGTGTCATCTTTCGGGAAAAGTTGTTTTTGCTGATGTGGACGCTCTATGGAGCTTCAAAAGGTCCCTTTTATTAGTATAGATTACAAGATAAAGATAAATGGAAAGAGTACATATCCTAATCCATCTAGATTTAGGAAAACTACTAAAACATAAATTTATAAGGAAAAGATAATAGAGTTTCCTTTTCTCCTAGTCTTGTGGCGCCTCTCTTTCTCCTGAAGTCGGCTCTCTCTCTCTCCTCTCTCTAGGGTTTCGGCCATCTCTCTATCTTCTATGTATTGGGCCGGTCTTGGTTATGGACATTCACCATTGGATTTATAACAATTCTGAATTTTATTGGTTATTTTAGAAAACAAACTATAAAGTTCAGGTCTAATAACTACCCTAAAAGAATTATCCCTTATATATTAATTGAGACGCATTTCAACATTTTTTTGTAGCCACGTATCATCATTAAGATAATTTTAAAAATCCTTTCAAAAATAGGTCGGTACATCTAAACATATATTATACTTTCTATTACTAACTATCAAATTGATTAGTTGTGTACAAAAGAATATTCTTCATTCTTTTCTTAAATAAAAGCTACGTATATATCTTATATGATTAACATCTTTATGACAATTAATTATTATGAATAATGAAGATTTGATAACAATTTTTTCATCATCTCTCCTTTTTTTAATTTTATATTATTTAAACAAAATTAAATAATCACATTAATCATGTAATAAAAAATTATATTTTAAAAATGACTAGAAATTACAAAAGTGTTTAAAATCCCACATTGAAAATTTTGTGATCAATGGTTTAATCTTTTTTTGTTATAACAAGAAACCAATAATTATAAAATCGTATGAATATGAAGTATTATTTAATAGATATTCATATCATATATCATATATATATATATATATATATATATATATATATATATATATATATATATGTATATTTTAATATCATTCAAAATAATACTATATATCATATCAAAATACACAAATATGTTAATTTCAAAATTTGCATTGAAAACGTATTGCGACATTAATATTTTAATTTTGAAATTTGCATTGATAAAATTAAAATCTCACATTGAAAATTTTATGATTAATGGTTTAAATTTTTTGTTATAGCAAATATACAAATATTTATATTAAAATATACTATATATCTATCTCAATATCATTGAAAATTAATTATATACCACATAAAATAAATAAAATGATTTAAAATAAATAAAATGATTTTTTTTATTTACTTAGCAAAAAATATTTTATCAATAAACAAAAGATATTATCTATACTATTATTTGAGAAGTGAATTTGCTTAATTGTCATCTTTTCTATGATTTTAGTTAATTTGCTTACTTGTCATTTTTTCATGATTTTAAAATAAATCATTTGTTTAATTAATATTATTATTTAAAATTTTGCGTACTTCTCATTTTTTTCATGACTTTAGTTAATTTGCTTACTTGTCATTTTTCAATAATTTTAGAATAAATCATTAGTTTAATTAATATTATTATTTAAAAATTTATTTTAAAATCTATAATGATATTTAGGACATTTAATTAATAAAATATATTAACAATTGATATTAACAATATCTACTGATAATATAATCATTACTTTTATCTTATGTTAATTTATGATTTTAATGACTAATATTATAGCCATTTCTTAGATTTTTATAGGAAATATTGATGAAATACAAATTTTATATATAAGTATTTTAATATATCTGAATTAACCAGTTTCTTTGGTTTATTCGGTTTGATCGCTTAATATACTCAACCATATCCATATACTGCGGTTTCTTAAAAATAGCATTTATTCAGTTTACTCGGTACTACCAAATCAAGACCGTTTTCCCTATTTCGGTTTGGTTCAGTTTTAAATGGTTCAGATTGAACACTCCTACACCATTGTTATTTTATTAATGTTTTATAGTTGTGATTTTTATAATCCTTTCCAGTACCACATGATTTCTTTTCAGTCCAAATACTACATGTATTTAATTTCAAATACAAATTTCCTAATTTAATTATTATTATAGAAAAGAATTTGATCCAATAAAACATAATTTAGTACATTGATTACCAATATGAATATTGAAGTTTTATAATTTATTAGAATTTAAATTGTGTATCTAATTTAGTTATTATTATTTTATAAAAATAAATATTAGAATTAAAAATTGTTAGGTATATAGATATATTAATCCGCACAAGGTGCGGGACATCAACTAGTTTTGATGTATGTTCGTACTCTAATTTAATTATGTACATAATACGTAACTGAACATAAAATAAATTTAATATGTAAAAATCATTTGTATACATAATCTCATTCCACGTATGGCGCGAATCTTAACCTAGCATATCAGTATTAGGGCATGACTCGTATCTTAACCTAGTATATCAGTATTAGGGCATGACTACTTTAATGCAGTGATTACGGATTTGGGTATGAAATGCTGTAGATGCTCTGGACAGCCAAAATTTAGTCTACAACTATATATGTCAACCAATCGAGCTTTGCTTTCCTTAAAAAATTCACAGCAAAAAAATCTCTGCAAAATCAAAATATGGCTGTAGAGAGCTTTATTTTCAGAGCAAAAAATTAGTGTTTTAGAAATCTACAGCAAATAAATCTACAGATTAAATTCTACAACAAAAAATATAAAGCTACAGCACTTACCAATCATCCTCATTACTGTATTAAAATACTAAATTTTGATTTAATATAATTAATTCTAATATTAGATTTATTATTTATTTTAAATTCTGATTAAAATTATAATTGTAATGAAAAAAATATTATGAAAATTAATATTAGATTTTAAAAATAATTATTTTTTGGTATATTTAAGGGTGTATATATCAACGGTTAAAAATGTATAGAGAATATTTTGGTTTAAAGCTCTTATAATATAATTTTTGATATTGGTTAATGAATATATATATATATATATATATATGAATTTACAATATCTGAATTTTAATATTTTATTTTTAAATGAAGTTTAAAAAGATTATTTTTATTTATTCACATGCAACCATTCGCAACCTCAAACATTAGAAAAAACATTTTTATCTACTCATTTTTATTTTATAAGTATTATAGTTTACAAATAATAAAATTTGTATTACTCATTATCATGAAATTTTGTACAATAATATATTAATTATTATAATTCATAACTAAACAAATACATATGATTTATTATAATGTTATTAGAGTTATATAGGTAATTTATAAAATAATTGTTATGGATTTAGTTGTGCACAAAAAAAATTGTTATGGATTTAGAAGGTCTAGCTTCTAGGCAGTACCTAAGTGGCTTGTCTAGACCATTTTCAAAAATACCGTATTAAAACGTTTTAAAAAAAGTTACAACATTTTTTTGTAGTTGTTTTAAAACGCCAACAACTACACATTTACACATCATATAGACAAAACTAATTATCCACACCGATCTATTGTTTGTTAGTAAAATAAATTCATGAGAAAATCATTGTCAAAGACTATATTTTAGTAGAAATATCCAATAATTTTAAAAACCTGATAAAGAAAACAAACCAAAATCTGCCTATATATATTAGCAAGTATCATTCTAGAGCTTCTCAAATCAAATCTCAGGAAACCGTTCCGGTCTTTCCTCTCGCCCTCGTCTTTGCTATTAGCTCTGTTCTGTGGTATATTCGTTCTCTTCTCGATTCATCACATCTCTAGTCTGTTCTGCGGTATATTCGTTATCTTCTTGATTCATCACATTTCTAGTTCATGACAAGTGATCTCTAACAGATCTGATTCTTCTTCCTCCTCTTAATTGATATTTTTTTCGTAATTTGAATTAAACAACGAGAGAGTGATGATTTTTTTTTGCATGATCTGGGTTTTAATTTTACATTTTTTTTAGGAAGTAAACAGATTTAATAAGAAAAATACAATACGTTACATGCAATTATGCATCCTTCCTAAAAGTTTTTGCTTTCTTCTTTTTCTCCTCCTCAAAAAGAGTGAAAAGAAGCATTAGATAATCTTTTTGCGATGTGATTTGTCCTTTTGTTTATTTTAAAGATTCTTAAAACCATTAACAATTTTTTGAAACAGAAAATGGAGTTACAGAACGAGGACAAGAACAAAGAAGAAGAGAAAAAAACAAAAAAGAAGTGGCAGAAGAGTTACTTCGATGTATTGGGAATCTGTTGTTCATCGGAAGTTCCTCTGATCGAGAATATTCTCAAGTCTCTCGACGGCGTTAAGGAATATTCCGTCATCGTCCCGTCGAGAACAGTGATCGTTGTCCATGACAGCCTCCTCATCTCTCCGTTCCAAATTGGTAAAGCATAAAATAATCATTTTATTTGCTCTTATATTATTTTTTGTTATAACAAAAAATCTTTAAAAGCATAAAGTAATCACTTAACACGAAATAAATCACTTCACTTTCTGTTTCTAAAGTTGGTTTGGCGTGAGTGGTTTGATACGCAAGCGCCACTTTTCGGTCACTACTATCTTTTATGCGATCCAACAAGTCACTTCTAATTAAATTCAACAATTCTACCATAAAAGATTATTTACCTTTGATTATTTCTTGTATCTTTTATGGAAGTTTTTACCAATTCAATTAAAGATTTTAGGAAAACTGATTATCCTTAAAACTAGGCGATTCAGATTTTCGGAAACTTTTACCAATTCTGATGATAAACTAAAAACCCGATTATTTGGGTTTCTCCTCAAAAACCTCTTTCATTAATCGATTTTTTTTATTTTCTTGGCAGATAATAATTTTAAATTACATATCAAAATTGTATAAGTTATATTTAAATAACAGTTTTCAAAATTTCTTAATAAATTTTAGATATTGTTTTAGTAATTTTAACTAAATAAGAAAGTTTAATAATCAAAACTTATAAATAAATAAAAACTTATAAAAAAAAACTTATAAATAAGTTTTAAACTAAAGAAATAAAATTCAAAATATTAAAATGTCATTCGTACGCACTTAAGTGAATAAGCTTATGTTTTTAATAGCGCTAAATGGCAAAGAAAAGATCATAAATTTTCTTTGTCGATCGAACAATAAAGAAAAAAAAGAATAAACCGTTACTGAAAACTATTGATTTTTCTGTTTACATTTTTTCCAAGAAATACGTTCAGTGATATTAACCAGCAAGTGTGAATTTCGTTCATATAATTCAATTATACGTATCACATGTCACGTGTATTGTATAAACAATATATCTAACTGACATCATAACAGATTTGATTTTCCGAAAACATGCACAATTTTTTTCTTTTAGAAAAGCCTGTGGAGATATTTGCCAACTACTAGAATATTCTACTGGTAGTGGATCATACCCGTTACGTAACTATATTTTATTAAACAAATCGGTAAAATGTTATAATTTTCATTTGACAGAAAACAATATTTCATGTTAGGCAAAAAAATAATTTGTTACACTCACGAAATTTATTAAGTTCTTAAACAATTTTTCTCTCATATTGGTTGTTTAATGATTTTTGTTCCAAAACAACTGTGGTGCAGCTAAGGCCTTGAATCAAGCTAAGTTTGAAGCCAACGTTAGAGTGGACGGGAAAGCCAACTTCAAGAATAAATGGCCAAGCCCTTTCGCGGTGGCTTCCGGCATACTCCTCCTCCTCTCCTTTCTGAAGTTTGTATACCCGCCTCTACGTTGGATCGCTGTCGCAGCCGTCGCCGCTGGTATTTATCCGATTCTTGCAAAAGCTGTTGCTTCTATAGGAAGGAAGAGGGTCGACATCAACATCCTAGTCATTATAACGGGTAACACTATTTTTCATTTTTATTGTTTCTTTATTTAAGAATAGAACTTGGCAAATTCTAGGCATGCTAAAAGTACTAAGGCCTTGCCTTATTAATAGACCTGTAATTTTCTAGTAATAAAAAAGACCTATATATATTTTTCCTAAAACTTGTGAGTCTTTCATTCTGCATTTAGCCCTTATGGTACTTTAAAAAAACTTATGTATATACTGCTTTCCCACAAACCTAGCAGCACTTCACGAACCCTTTAGAAAAAATTTCCTTAATACTTTATTAGTATGATACATATGGGAAATATCAAAAATCAAATATGTACAAATATATGCCTAACTTTACTTTATAGAACTTCTATATTAGAAATGTAGCAATTTGAAAATTTTTGTTGTATAGTAATAGGATATAGAAAAATATCAAGATGTTATTTGGGTATAGGTGAAGTGAACATGTGATAAACTTGGAAAGTTGGTAGGAAAGATGATGCAGAAATGAAAGGACTTACGCTTTTCTCATTTCTGTTTACAAAATACATTTTCGTTCACCAAGTACAATCCGAATTTATTCGATGATTCAATAAGATATATACACGTTTGCATGTTGACAAAAAATATATACACGTTGTCTTTCTACATGAAAAATTTAGATTTTTAACGATAAACTTTTTTAGATGTAACAAAATTGTAAGAGATATGTGTTTTAGTTTTTCAAAAGAATATTTTGCAAATTTAATTGCATATTTTCATTTTTTGTAAATAAATGGGAAACAAAAAATATTTATATTTCAAAATTTGGTTTAAAACTTTTAATTTATTTACATAGCTTAGGAATTGTAATTTTTTTTTTAAACTATATCGAGACAAATTGTTGAGTGATCGATTTTCTTTGAGTCGTCTGGGTTCTTTGAGCACTATGAATTATTTTTGGTTTATTTTCTACAAAAGTAAAGGATTGAGTTGATTGTTGTTCTGTTAATTATTCATTTTATATTTTTCTAAGAAATTTCAAAGACATGTGGGTTTTGATTGGCTATCTTCTACAACTCAAAATGGAAAAAACGCAACTTTTAATTTAAACCCGTGAGAAGGAAATAATTGAGGGAAAAGACCATCAAAAGTGAAGAAATTAATTTGACATAGCCATTGACTGATTATAAAGTTACTTTTATGTTGGAACTTCGGTTTAAGAGACCCGGTCAACAAAGAAAAATCATACACTATAAAGTTATAAGCTTATAACCAAGTTTGTGAATTAAAATCAAATTTTTTTTTTTTGAGAAAAAAAATCAAAATTTTTTTATGGAATCTTAATTTTTTTGCTCGTTTGGAAAATGTAATAGACTTATAGTCAACCTTCTATACTCGCTAATAAATGATCGACCATTTTCATGAAACAGTGGCAGCAACACTTGCAATGCAAGATTACATGGAGGCAGCAGCAGCTGTGTTCTTATTCACCATAGCCGAATGGCTTGAAACAAGAGCTAGCTACAAGGTTTGTTAACTACTAATATATACCATCTATAATGTTAATCACACAACTTTGAAACATCTGCATTTTCTTATGCATGATCTGAAGTTGAAATTCTAATGGACTATTAATTTGAGAAATCTCAGGCAACCGCGGTAATGCAGTCACTGATGAGCTTAGCTCCACAGAAGGCAACAATAGCAGAGACTGGAGAAGAAGTTGAAGTAGATGAGGTTAAGGTTAACACCATTGTAGCAGTAAAAGCCGGAGAAACCATACCTATTGATGGTATTGTGGTGGATGGAAACTGTGAAGTAGACGAAAAAACCTTAACAGGAGAAGCATATCCTGTTCCTAAACAGAGAGATTCTACGGTTTGGGCTGGAACCATCAATCTAAATGGTAATCTAACCCTCTTACAAAGGCTCCAAGCTCTTTGTATCTTTCACTCTTTTGATCTTTCTCTCTACTGAGTTTTTGCAGGCTATGTTAGTGTGAAAACAACTTCTTTAGCCAGTGATTGCGTGGTTGCAAAGATGGCTAAGCTCGTGGAAGAAGCTCAGAGCAGTAAAACCAAATCTCAAAGACTAATAGACAAATGTTCTCAGTACTATACTCCAGGTAAGAAAAAAAAAGACATAACCAGAACTTGTTTTTTTCAGTTCTTGATTCTTGTAATTAATGACCTCTGTGTTTCATGTTTGTTTCAGCAATTATCTTAGTATCAGGTGGCATTGCGGTTGTCCCGGCTGTAATGAAACTACACAACCTCAACCATTGGTTCCACTTAGCACTAGTTGTGTTAGTCAGTGCTTGTCCATGTGGTCTTATCCTCTCCACACCAGTTGCTACTTTCTGCGCGCTTACAAAAGCGGCTACTTCAGGGCTTCTAATCAAAAGTGCTGATTATCTCGACACTCTCTCAAAGATAAAGATCACTGCATTCGACAAAACCGGGACTATTACCAGAGGAGAGTTCATTGTCATTGAGTTCAGATCACTCTCCAGAGATATAAGCCTACACAATTTGCTTTACTGGTACAAGAAAACAAACTTGTGTTCTGACCAAAAAACTAGTTTGATGAGAGATAACTTATGACTGAGGTTATACAATGTTTTCAGGGTATCAAGTGTTGAAAGCAAATCAAGCCATCCAATGGCAGCAACGATAGTTGACTATGCTAAATATGTTAATGTTGAGCCTAGGACTGAAGAAGTTGAGGATTGCCATAACTTTCCAGGTGAAGGAATCTATGGGAAGATTGATGGGAATGATATCTACATTGGGAACAAAAGGATTGGTTCAAGAGCTAAGTGTTCAACAGGTAAAAGCTTAAAAACTCAATGTAATGTTTTTGAGGTTTTGTTGACTTTGAATGGTTTTTTCTTTTCAGTTCCAGAGATTGAGGTGGATACCAAAGGAGGAAAGACTGTAGGATACATCTATGTAGGTGAAAGACTAGCTGGAGTTTTCAATCTTTCTGATGCTTGTAGATCAGGTGTAGCTCAAGCAATGAAGGAACTGAAAGACCTTGGAATCAAAACTGCAATGCTAACTGGAGATAATCAAGATGCAGCCATGCATGCTCAAGAACAGGTAACAAGAGTTTGGTTACACCCTTAATACATGATCATTATAAACCTTGATATGTTTTTTTTATTATTATAATAAAACAGTTGGGAAATGCTATGGACGTTGTGCATGGAGAACTTCTACCAGAAGACAAATCCAAAATCATACTAGAGTTCAAGAAAGAAGGACCAACAGCAATGGTAGGAGACGGTGTGAATGATGCACCAGCTTTAGCAACAGCTGATATTGGTATCTCCATGGGGATCTCTGGCTCTGCTCTTGCAACACAGACTGGTCATATCATTTTGATGTCTAATGATATCAGAAGGATACCACAGGCGATAAGGCTAGCCAGAAGATCTCGGCGCAAAGTCGTCGAAAACTTGTTCATATCAATCACTTTGAAAGTAGGGATACTGGTTTTGGCATTTACTGGTCATCCTTTGATTTGGGCTGCGGTGCTGGCCGATGTAGGGACTTGTCTGCTGGTGATCCTCAACAGTATGTTGCTGCTGCGAGATAAGGACAAAACCAAGAACAAAAAGTGTTACAAGGCTTCTAGTACTTTGTTGAATGGTAAGAAACTTGAGGGGGATGCAGAGGAAGAGCTGGACTTGGAAACAGGTTTGTTAACAAAGACTGGTCAATGCAACTCAGGATGTTGTGGTGATAAGAAAAAGCAAGAGAAGGTGAAACCAAGTAGTAAATCCAGTTCTGCCCATAGACATTCTGGTTGTTGTGGTGATAAGCAGCAGCAAGATAATGTAAAGATGACTGTGAAAGAGAGCTGTTGCGGTGGGAAAAGTAAGATACTGGAGAGAGATTTGGCTTCATTGAGATCATGCAACAAAAACCTGAAAATAAAAGGTGGTTCAGGCTGTTGTGATAAGAAGAAAGAGAAGCTGAAGGAGACAGTGGCAAAGAGCTGTTGTGAGGAGAAGGAGAAAAATGTTGAGATGCAGATTCTTGGTGGCCAAAAGTTAATTGATTTGGAGAAATGTCTGGCTGGTGAAACCTGCAAATCAAGCTGCTGTGGCACTAAAGAGAAGGCTGCTGAGGCTGCATACAAAGTGGACTGCAACTCAGGAAGCTGCAAGAAAACATTGAAACAAAGCAGCTGCCATGAGAAGACATGTCTAGACACTGAAACTGGTGACTCCAAGTTGGTTTGTTGTGGAGAGAGAGAAGGAGGAAAAGTTGGAGAGCAATCTGATCTTGAGGTAAAGAATGAAAGAGAATGCAAGTCTGGTTGCTGCAGTGATGAAAGAAAACAAACCGAGGAAATAACTCTGGCTTCCGAGGAAGAGACAGAGAGTCTGGATTGCTCCTCAGGATGCTGCGAGAACAAGGCCACAGTGAAACAAAGCTGCCATGAGAATGCAGGTCTAGAAATTGAAGCTGGTGATCTCAAGTTGGTTTGTTGTGGTGGTGATGAGAAACAAACTGGAGAGATAACTATGGCATGTGAGGAAGAGACAGACGGCTCGGATTGCTCCTCGACATGCTGTGGAAACAAGGAGGAAGTTGAACAAAGCTGTCATGAGAAGGCATGTCTGGACATTGAAGCTGGTGTGAGTTGTGATCTCAAGTTGGCTTGTTGTGGAAACACAGAAGGAGAAGTGAAAGAGAAACTTGATCTTGAGGAGGGCTTGCAGATAAAGAACCAAGGACAATGCATGTCTGTTTGTGGTTTGAAGGAAGATGGGTCTTCTAGTTTGTTGGGCAAAGAGCGAGAGATAGTGAAAGTTCTTAGCCAAAGCAGCAGCTGCTGCACAAGTCCTACTGAGTTGCACGTGAAGAAGAAGAAGAAGATAGAGATTTGTTGCAAAGTGAAGACTCCAGAGGCCGTTGCTTGTGGATCTATTAAGTGTAAGGAAAGAGGGAAGCGTCACATTGGTAAAAGCTGTTGCAGGAGTTATGCCAAGGAATATTGCACCCACAGGCATCACCACCATCATCATCACCATGTTGGGGCTGTTTAATGGCCTTTTGAATCTCGATGCATCCATTCACAATAACCTTGCTTATTCCACTAGTGCCGTCCAGAAAATAAAAAACATTGCTGTTTAATTGTTTCCAGCCATTGTGTGGTTCATCAAGAACAATGTTAATGATCCTTTATGTTTGCCTCTAGTATTTCTCGTTTTTTGTTCTGTTACTCGGTTATTTGAAAACGTTGGATAAAACAAGTTGGAACTTTTATTATCTTCGTGTCTTGAAATCAAAGACAAAAAGCAGATGAAACTGTATCAAAATGTGTATTACCCCAATCATTAGTTGTGAAGAAAGAGATCGAGAGAGCAATTCATGTCATATAAGAATAGGATTCTTCGTTGATTGATGAGATATAAAATACATATAATACCAAGAATAATGTTTTGTAATAAAAGCTGATGGTGAAGAGAGTCTATTTCCACAAAACAGTTCCTGGCTCTAGCGTTAGTGATCAAAGCTGCCCAATCCTCAGACTTTGTCAGCGCAGATGCATTTCCCAACACCTATTCAAGAATAACAAGTCTTAAAACCTTTACAGAAAACAAATATATTCATCAAACAGAACTTGTGTGTACAGAGGGAGAAAGAGAAGCCATACCAACATTGCTCTTCTTGCATGGGTAAGAAACACATGACATGTCCCTGAAACGTATCTACAGTGTTAATATACACATTTTAAAAAAACTCATTGCTAGAGATTAAACTATATTTTATCTTTCCTTCAAATTGTAATTCTTCACATATCAATTATTATATAAATCTCATATTATTACTTTGTTCATCTTTATAATTTTTACAACAAGAGTTTGTGACCCCAGACTTCTTGATCAATCTAAAACACAACATTTATCATCTGATAAAGCCAGAGTCCAAAATGCTCTTGAACCAAATAAGAATAATGTGCCTGATAAAAAATATTGTATAAGCCTAAGATAATATTAAACAAAAGCTGTTCATTTCAGTCTATTTGTTCATTTATTTTCGTATCTGCAATATATGTATGATCAATTGGCGCAAATATAATACATTTGAAGAGAACACATATTTAGAAAATGATGAGTTTCAAAAAGTTAAAAGAGAAAATATTAAGAGATGAGATTCAAATAAGTATATGAAATAGGTTCGGTTATAGATCACAAAGCGACGGCTCTGTCCCAGATTGTGGACTCTGTTGCTGCCTTGAGCTGTGAGGTTACCAAGGGTGATATCACATCGTTTAGCTCGTTGGGTTCTGGAGATGGGTTTGGTAATAAAGATGCAATTAGTATTGCTGTGATCTCAAGATTTTGCTGAATGGGTCTAAAGCTGTGGGAAAGTTTGAGATCGAAGAGATTTCCAAAGATTCCGAGGCTTCATGGGAAGTTCAGAGACGTGGTGAGAAGCTTGCACTCCGATGCTCGGGTTGAGTTGAACTCGGGAGGCAAAACTGGGTCTGGAAACTCTGGAATTGGTGAGGCTTTAAGAACAACGCTGTCAGCTTTGTTTCTGCTTATTCAAAGCTAGAGGCTAGAGTTTATGTCTGTTCAATTCTCAACGAACTAACAAAGTCAAAAGCACATCATACAATTCCATTTCTTTACTATAATTTATTTGCATAAGCATAATTGGTGGTGTTACCAAAAAAAAAAAAAAAAAAGCATAATTGGTTTATCCAACAAGTCTAAATAATTGGTTAGAGACATTAAAATAACGTAAAAGCTAAAGGCTAGAGTTTATGTATGGTCAATTCTCAAAGAACTAACAAAGTCAAAAGCAAATCATACAATTTCATTTCTTTATTAATTTATTTGCATAAGCATAATTGGTTTATCCAACAAGTCTAAAGTTATGTTTTCAATCATATAGAATGTTTTCAAGGTAAAGAGAAAAAAAAAAAAAAAAAAAAGAGAGAAAAATTCATCATCGGTGCAACAGTAACGGTCAGAAATAAAAGCCAGGTGATCCTCAGTGATGTTCTTTGGATTGTAGACGACAAGTGTATTGTATCCAGAGTTTGACAGCTGTACCAAAGTCTCCATGTACCTTGCACTAGACGAAACCAAGACAAAGGTGCAGGGAGCTCCGTCATTCTGCGCCATTAACTCTGAGATCTGTCTTTTTAACTCAATTTCTGCACCCACGATCCGAATTGGGAGGATTGTAACAGAAAGTGACATAGTATTCCAGCCCCCTCAATAATGGCTGAGGAACTCCCCCGGAACTTGCATAGCCAGCATAGATTTTGACATCTCCCCTGTAGCCACGAGTTGTAAAAAAGAGTCGGACTTGAGCACCGAAATCCAAATAAAGTGCCTGCTTAGACTTGATCAAGCAATTTTGAAGATCCCACATCACAACACAAATACTTTGCCAGTTGAGAAGGCAGTGGGAGCCATCAAATTTGGAGTAAACGAACTGGTTTGATCATTGACACGAGCCGTTTGTTATCTGTGCTGTGTTTACACGTGAACAAGAGAGAAAGAGCCAAAGGCTAATTGTTGGAAGGTCCATCTTTATTAATCATAAGAAGCTATTTCATAGGTTAGGATACAAGAGATCTTAACCTTAGGGCAAGCCAAATATCTTAGTATTAAGGGGTCGAAATTTAAATGAAAAAAGCGGAAAACATTCGGGACGACGCTTTAATTAAGAAGCTTTCGCTTGCGTCCTTACGAGCCACGTGGCATCTTGCGCGCCGTTGATGATAAACTGGTAGGGCAAAATCGATGTGCGTCCGAGATTCACTTTCCTCTTCTTGGGACTTCTCTCTCGACGGCGATTCATTGGGCTTCTCTCGACGGGGCGTTCTCTCTGGACGGGGCTTCTCGGCTTCTCTCTCGACGGGCGTTCTCTCTCGACGGGCCGTTCTCTTTCGACGGGGCGTTCTCTCTCGGTGGGGCTTCTCTCTCGGCGGCAGTTCATTTGCCGTTCTCTCTCAACGGGGTCTTCGTTTATTTCGATCACCGAACTGTCGTCTCATCCAAAGCGATCGCCGATTCGAAGTAGGTATGTATTCCTCCCTTCGTATTTTGGATTTGTAGATTTACGGTTTTCAAAATCGTGTTTTGTATTTGTCTTATTTGAAAGAATCTTGTGCCGTGTGTGATTGTATTCTTGTGGTGTCCGTATAATAGATTGTAAAAGTTGTGTGGTAATGAAACTGAATTCATGGTTAAGTGTTTGCTCTGTGTGCTTATTAACCGTTTGCTCTGTGTGGCAATGTAACCGTGGTCAGTCTGAATTCGTGGTATAGTTCTTAAGTGTTTGCTCTGTGTGCATATAAACAAATGATGCGTTGTAATGAAACTGAATTCGTCTTTGACATTTGTTAAAGTTGTTAAGTGTTTGCTCTGACTGCCGATTTGTTGTTAATTGTTTGCAAAATAATCACTTATTTGCTGAAACTGATATGAGTTCTTTTGTTTGATTCTGAGTATGTTAGTTGCTGAGGTTTGTTTGATTCTCAGTCTGTAATTCATGTTCACTTGAGCTCCACAAGTTGTTAATAGTAGGTTGACTTAATGAATTGATAATTCGGATTGAATTGAACTTGTACGCATGAACTCTGATTGAAAGCGTGTAGTCATGAATTGAACTTGTACGAAATCTCCTTTAAATTTAATGCACCTGTAAAGGTTACTTGATAGTTATTTAGTTGTGCAATGTGCAATAAGTTGTGATTAGACAATGGTAGTTTATGGTTAGGTAATTATGATAGTAACTTATTACAGTTTCACCTATTAAACCCCAACCATCCTTCAAGCTATCCTATAATCTCATCTTCTTTCTCTCTTCTTCGGTAAAACCAGTAACCATTTCGGTTCCCAAATCTTATATAATCTCTTCTCTCTTCTCATTGCTATGGATTCAAGGCATCCATATAGCCAGTCTTCTAGTTATTTAGGCCTCCTTAACAGTCAACACGAAAGTGTTCTCCATGAGAACTTTTCTTATGAGAGTTTCCCTTCTGGAGCTTCTGAAATCCCTCCTTTCAGTTCACAACAAGCTGACGCCCCAATTCTACCTGAAGACACACCAGTGGACCGTAGGGAGAGAATGAAGTGGACACCAGATGATGACGAGGTTCTAATCAGTGTGTGGCTAAACACATCTAAGGATGCTGTTGTGGGTAATGATCAAAAGTCAGGGACCTTCTGGAAACGAGTAGGGGAATATGTTGCAGCAAGTCCTCACGGTAGAGAGGGTGGTGAAAAGAGAGAGCATCTCCATTGTAAGCAGAGGTGGCACAAAATCAATGATCTCACTAACAAGTTCTGTGGTGCATTTGCGGCTGCGGAGAGACAAATTACCAGTGGTCAAAACGACAATGATGTTCTAAAGGTGGCTCATGACATCTTCTACTCTGACCACAAATCCAAATTTACACTTGAGCATGCGTGGTGTGTGTTGAGGTATGAACAGAAATGGCTTAACCTTAACACCCCTAAAGCTACTGCCAGTTCGAAGAGAAGAATTGGTGAGACAGGTCCCAAACTTCAACCACCAATGTTGGTGATCATGAGACAAGGCCTGAAGGTATCAAGGCTGCAAAAGCTAAAAGGAATAATGGTCAAGTGAAGTCTCTTGCTGAGTATACGAGCATTTGAGAAATGAAGAAGGAAGATTTTGCTCGTGTCACAAGGTACACTTCTTTTACCTATAAGTATGAGAAATATACTCTCATTTCACATACAAATCATCCCTCTTCTTCTCATATTCAAAACATTTTCTCCATTTTCTCATTTAAAATGTCATCTTCTTCCCATTATCATTACCACAAAGAGGATGAAGATGAATTTGATTCCATATTTGATGATTATTTTGAAAACCTTGATCTTATTCCCGAACCAAAAGAGCGAAAAAACGTATTTTTATCGAGAGAAACCGGGAAGAAGGCCACCAGAAGCTCTGGAATGATTACTTTCGCGATACTCCAACATACACTCCCAAGTTATTCCGGCGACGGTTTCGAATGAACAAATCATTGTTCCTGCGCATTGTGCATCGTCTCTCCACAGAAGTACCGTATTTTCAACCAGCAGAAGATGCAACCGGACGGTCTAGTCTATCACTCTACAAAAATGTACTGCAGCAATTCGACAATTGGCATATGGTGGTGGAGCTGATACAGTTGATGAATATGTCCGACTTGCTGAAACAACAGCTCGAAAATGTTTGCACAATTTCACCGCCGGAATCATCAGCTTGTTTGGCGATGAATACCTAAGACGTCCCACACCGGAGGATCTGGAAAGACTACTCCATATCGGAGAAGAACGTGGATTTCCGGGGATGATTGGAAGCATCGACTGTATGCATTGGGAGTGGAAGAATTGCCCGACCGCTTGGAAAGGAATGTATTCACGAGGAACCGGAAAACCAACAATTGTGTTGGAGGTGGTAGCTTCATATGATCTCTGGATATGGCACGCGTTTTTTGGAGCTCCAGGTACTATGAACGATCTTAATATTCTTGATCGATCACCTGTTTTTGATGACATTATTAACGGTAATGCGCCACAAGTAAACTTGTATGTCAACGGAACGGAGTATCATTTGGGTTATTATCTCACGGCTGGTATTTATCCAAAATGGGCGACTTTTGTTCAATCTATCAGACTACCACAAGGTGAGAAAAATTCATTATTTGCTAAAACCCAAGAAGCTGTTCGAAAAGATGTTGAACGTGCCTTTGGAGTCCTTCAAGCTAGATTTGCCGTTGTCAAAAATCCATCTAAGTTATGGGATAAAGACAAAATAGCAAATATAATGAGAGCATGTATCATACTCCATAATATGGTTGTCGAAGATGAACGATCATCATTCACTCAGTATGACGTTTTTGAATTTCAGCAAGGAGAAGATGTAGATGATACTTTTTCCGTCGATATGCTTACAAATCTCGGCAATACAATTGATCGTCGAGCGAGCGTTCGGAATAGACAAGCTCATCAACAATTAAAAAATGATTTGATTGAAAATATATGGGCTTAATTTGGACATCTTCCAAATAACATATAATTTGTAAGTTTCCATGCATTGAATAAAATGTGTGTTTGCTTTTATTTATTAAGTTTGTAATTTTTATTAAAAAAAAAAATTTGTATTTTTTTTTTGTTGCAACTTTTTAATTTTATTATGTTTTCAATTTTAATGTTATATGTTTTATTTAAAACTTATCTTTTATATATCATTACTCATAAAAATAAACAATTATTTTACTAAGAGACAACAAAATTCCTACCAATAATCTACACTTTCGGGATTGTCTCTTAAGCTTTGTCTCTTAACATAAAAACATAATAAAATAAGCTAAGGACTCATAAAAAAATCTTACCAATAATGTTGCCCTTAGCTAAAAAGGAAAAGTACCTTAAGCTTAACTTGAGCTGTGAGCTGTTAATTTGAGCTGTGAACAAAAATTAAGAAATAAATTGTATTTTTCAATTTTATTAAAATAAATATATAAGCTAATTTAAATATCAAAATAAAGATTTAGGCTAAATTAAATATTAAAATAAATATTGAGAAAACATTAAATAAATTTGAAACACAAATAAAAAACATAACAAAATGAAACTAGTTCATAATTATTTGATAACCTAAAAAAAATAAGTGACCATAAAAAAAGTAATAATTATTAGAAAACAATAAAAAATCAAAAAATCATAAAATGAATTTTAATTCATGCCGTCCAGTTAGTTCTTCCCGTTTTCTTTCTAGAAACTTAATCTTTTCTTCTTCATTTGGCAGCGACATGAAGATTTGACGGCCACTTTCGTCTGAGGCAAGATAATCAATTGCAATCCAATACAACTCAACTCTCATGATTTAGAGTGGTCATCTTTAAGAGCTCCTGCATACACACTGCACAACTAAATGGATTTAGAGATTCAAATGTCTCTCGGCTGCCTTTCCAAAATTTTCCTTGATCTTCAATAGCAGTTGTGAGACGCTCCCACTTATCTGGATTCACTTGTTTACGAGAAGCAACAGCTTTTCCCTTTCCACGTGGTCCCAATTTTCCAATCGGTTCAGCTGGTTCGGCTTCTTCATCAGATTCGATCACTTGAGTAAATGGGTTTGGTACATCGCGTAATTTACTTGGTCCAGCACGAGGTTGCCATCCTTCCTTAACCGAAACAGTGACTCGGGCATACAGACGATCAAGTAAAGGTATATCCTTAAGAGGATGTGCTCGCAACTTGGATGCTTCTGGACAACCCTACAATAAAAAAATATATTAATTTATTTTTAGCATATATATTTGTTACATATTTAAAAGTATGAAAATATATTTAAAACAAAATTACTTACTTTTATTAGCTCATTCCACCAAACCCTTACCCAAATATAAACCGTAAACCCAAATATAACTCCAAATATAAGCACAAAATCCAAATAGAATTGAACACAATAAATAACATAGTACATATTTGTGAAATTATAAAATATCTATAATTATATGGAAAAAGTTTTTGCTGACCTCAACCATACACCTTCACTTTTTAAATACTAAACCTAAACTCTAATCACTAAACCCTTACCCAAATATAAACCCTAAACTCAAATAGAATGGAAGGGAAATATGTCTGTATAACCAAAAAAAAGCATAATTCATGAAGTAGCCAATTTCCCTAATATAACGATATGCAGTGTGTCTTTTCTATAATATTGTCATCCTACCCTTTCATTCAACCGGTAAAACCTGCAAAAAAATTATAATCTAAATTAATAACTAGTGATTCTAAAAGAAAGACATGGCATTTACTTACTCTCACATAGCTAACAAACCAAATGGTAAAATATGGAAAGGTCAATAGATTCATCTTCATATTTGAGCGATTAAGACGCCACTGATTACATTCTTGGTGAGTTTGTGGAGAAGAAGACCATTATCGAAGGCTCGGTAGGTGTCAAAAGGCGTGAGTAAGACGGAACCGTAACGGCGGTAAAACAAAATCACATTGCCTATTATGTAAGTTGTTTTACTACTCTTAAATTCTCTGAATTTCCATTCATTGTATGTCAGAATCGGATATTGTAAAGTAAAAAAACCAGAAGTTTGGAATTTTCTGTTTATAAGAAAATGGTGCTTGTATTCCATTTGCATGACAATATAGTTGACTGTGTATATACATGGAATAGACCCGATGAAGATAGCTATGTAAACATCTATTACTTTGTTTGTGTGAATTTGTAAATAAAATATACTATATATAAGTAAATAAAGTAGTATAGATGTTTATTTCCATAATATATAAACTATATTGTGGTGGGTGACTGTGTTGTATATAAATGGAATAGTACAGATGTCTGCCCGTATAGTATAGTAATTATTATGTTAATAGTATAGTATATGTTATTGAAGTGGTTTTCAGTTTAAAAATAATGTGCGTTGACACCGTCACATAATTAATAATCATAATTTACTATGTGATGTTCTGTGAGTTATGGAATTGTTGATGAAATTGTCTCTGTTGATGGTGAAAGATTGTGGTGAATAATAGAGTTTTGAAGACTCGTGTGGCGAGTGACAGAACTTGTTCAGTGGCGATCACTTCTGTGAGTTATGGAATTGTTGATGAAATTGTCTCTGTTGATGGTGAAAGATTGTGGTGAATAATAGAGTTTTGAAGACTCGTGTGGCGAGTGACAAGACTTGTTCAGTGGCGATCACCTACATCTATACAATCGAAACTACTGTATTTGTTTCTACCGCAATTGTCCATCTTCTCATAATTCTATGCCCGTATGTTCTTCTCTTCTATCTAGTGAATCAACAACAAAATTCTTTTCTCTGAAGCGGTTGCATGTACTATCTCCACCGATGTCGTCAGATACACTTATTTTTTATTGTTGTGAATGACTAACAATATTGAATGTATTGACCTTTCCATATTTTATATTGATGTGTATATGATTTTGTAAAGAGAAATAGTTTATTAAACGCAAATGGAATATAATTTATTATGGCATCAGATAAAACAGAATACAATGTGATGTTGAGTCGAATGGTATTCATATGATGTTTCTTTAATATTACATAATATAATTTAATATTACACAATTTTATGTACTTTTTAAATTTTGATATTTGGGTTTAGAGTTTATCTTTGGATTAGGGTTTAGTGATTTAAGTTTAGGGTTTAGTATTTAGAAAGTGAGGGAGTATGGTTTTTGATCGGCATTAACTTCTTCATTGCAATCATATATATTTCATAATCTCACCAATAGGTACTATGTTATTTATTTTATTTTATTCTATTTGAGTTTATGATTTATATTTAGGTTTAGGGTTTATATTTGGGTAAGGGTTTAGTGATTAGAGTTTAGGGTTTAGTATTTATAAGGTGGAGAAGTACGGTTATGGTCGACGTTAACTTCTTCCATGCAATCAAACACATTTCATAATTTCACCAATATGTACTACGTTATTTATTTTGTTCCATTCTATCTAGGTTTTGGGTTTATATTCGAGTTTATAGTTTATATTTGTTTTTAGGGTTTACTGATTAGATTTTAGGGTTTAGTATTTAGGGATTATAAGTGGAGTTATAATCCTATACTATTTAGGTGATATGGAACGGAACACTCATGCATATGTATGTAAGATATACGTGGATGGTTCTTCTTTTTTTAAAAAAAAAATAGTTTTCAGGTGCTCTAGACCTTTTATTTGGAATAGTTTAAATTGTATTAAGGTCTACATTTCCATGTATGATTTAGTTCTTATTTGATAGGGTTCAATTTATTTCGTGATATATACTATTTTACCATATAGAATAGTAATTCAGGTAATTTCTTTGTCTGTTAAGTTAACAGAAGTTGTGTAACGCGTACAATTATTATCCACTCATGTCGCATCATTCTCTTACATTATAGGCGTTAATTATGTACCACAAAAGACAACCACGTCGTTTACTTTAGAAATTGTAACTGCCAACTTGTTACGTGAAAGGGCAGAACCGGAGAATATAACCAAAAAGTCTGACATTTAATTATGTCAAAATCAGTGTTATCCACCTAATTTCATACTGAAATATGGCTATTCAGCCAGTAAGCCCATTTTAATTCATGCCGCCCAGTTAGTTCTTCCCGTTTTTCTTTCTAGAAACTTAATCTTTTCTTCTTAATCAATTGCAGTCCAATACAATTCACTCTCATGATTTAGAGTGGTCATCTTTAAGAGCTCCTGCATACACACTGCACAACTAAATGGATTTAGAGATTCCAATATTTTCCTTGATTTTCAATATCAGTTGTGAGACGCTCCCACTTATCTGGATTCACTTGTTTACGAGAAGCAACAGCTTTTCCCTTTCCATGTGGTCCCGATTTTCCAATCGGTTCAGCTGGTTCGACTTCTTCATCAGATTCGATCACTTGAGTAAATGGGTTTGGTACATCGCGTAATTTACTTGGTCCAGCACGAGGTTGCCATCCTTCCTTAACCGAAACAGTGACTCGGGCATACAGACGATCAAGTAAAGGTATATCCTTAAGAGGATGTGCTCGCAACTTGGATGCTTCTGGACAACCCTACAATAAAAAAATATATTAATTTATTTTTAGCATATATATTTGTTACATATTTAAAAGTATGAAAATATATTTAAAACAAAATTACTTACTTTTATTAGCTCATTCCACCAATCTGCTGTCATGTTAATCTCTCCGGATTCATTGAACCCCAAACCAGTAGCATTTCGTGTGATGCGTTTGTAAACATCATACTGCTTCTTTAAATGATCCATGCGATGTTTGAATATTTTCCATGGAAGATCCAAGCCAAAATGTTTGAGAAATTCGGCCCGGACACTTTGTCGACCAATTTCATCAAGGCACGTACCTTTCCAATGACCTTTATCATTTTGATCATTGCATAATTGCAATAGTCCATGACTCAGTTGTGGAGTCCACACAATTATTTGCTGAATATAAAAGACACATCAGATTTAATCAATATCATGTTGTGGACTCATACGGTAAAAAATATAAAACATCAAACGGTGACGAAAAATAAACAAGATTTTGCAGAGAAATAAAAACTATATGAACGTTAAGATATTAAAGAAAAAAACAAAGAAGAGAATCACCTCAGCATTTGGCGTGGGGGAGCTTGCGTTTGATCTGCCATATGATCTCTACATAAAAAAAAAAAGAGATAATAATGAAATTGAATTTATGTACGGTCAACAATGGTTGGCTGGTCTTACCTTTTCTGCTGCTTTGGTGAAAATCAAATGATTGTCGTTAGTATTTATAGAGTTTTTTTTTTACTAGGGATAGAAGATTTTATGCGTAGAATAAACGATTTTGTTAACAATATCTTTTAAAATTCTGTTAGTTTCATTATTGAAATATTAAAAATTTAAAATATGAGAATATTCTCAGCATATCCAAATATTTTTGGTGAATTTTAATTGAAACAAGAATATATAACACAAACGATTACAAAATTTGAATTCTTTTGTTTTTATTTATTTTTTTTAAATAACTTAGAGAGCAAACTCTCTATTGTTCAGCGTTATCACCGATAGAAAATAGGTTAAAAGTGTGTGAATGAGCTCTCTCTCTCTTCTTCGTTCTCTCTCTCGTATCTTTCACGAGGAAGATGATGAGATGAAGCTCCGATTTCCGTCGCCGATTTCCTTTCGGTGACTCTGTCTCCGGTATACTGCGGTCTTTTCGACGAGTATAGCCGGCTTTTGCCTCCGGTGGCTCGCGCTCTCTTCGACAGAGCTATCCGCCTTTTGTCTTCGTGTCGCGTTTCTTCTCGAAGGCGGCGACGGCTTCTCTCCGGGGTTTCTCTCCGGTTGTGTTGATCTACGCTTTCCGTTCTTCTCGGCCCAATCGCCTCTCTTTCCTTAGCCTCGATTTCATCGCTTCCTTTCCTCGTCGTTGTCGCGAGTTGTTTCATATTCGGGCTTCTTCTAATCTTTAAAGATGACGGTTTTCTCGTCAAGATGATCGACGGTATTGGGTTTGATTGTAGGCGTTCTTCTTTTGAAATCGTAGATCCGGTGTGCGACTTGATCAACCGTGAATATGGTTCCTTCGTGAACTGTTTCTTCATCGGCATGGCTCTGCTTGACGGCGGAGTTCCGTCGAGTCTCTTCCCAAATCGCCGGTGGAAGGTGGTCTGGTCTCTCCTTGACGTGTGTCTCAGAACGTCGGGCGTTCGTCCACGTGGTAGGACATGTGGATGCCTTCCTCTTTGGGTTTTTCTTCCTTTGGGCTTGCGGCCCAAAGTGTCGTTATGTTTGGGTCCGTTCGTTAGGCCTTTGTTTGTGTGTTTCTGTTGGGCTTGGTTTAGGTTGGGCCACGACCCGTTAATAAAATCCTAGGTGGAAAAAAAAAAAGTTCAGCGTTATCACTCAGTAACTTAAATGGCAGTTACACTTCATCTGCACACGTGTGCCATATACAAATAAATATCATGATTGGCGTTAACACTTAGCGGAGACTCCGTAACGTTCCTGTAAACGTGAAGCCAATCATGCTTTAAAAAGGAAAAATACAAAAATAAGACAAATGATAGATATGATACCATTATTATCACCACAAGAAAACTACCAAACACATCATGGATTTCTACTCATGCAAATATATTTTTTCTTACAAAATATAAAAAAAAAACATAAAAGGAAATTAACTGAAAAAAAAAAATATTGTCCTTACTGAGAAAAAAACAAAAATTTCTATGATTATATTTATATCAAAAACAAAATTATGATTTTTTTTTTTGTGCACCAATAAAATTATGAATATATTTTAGACTTTTGTGTTTACAAATACAATTTAAGAGATATTACAAGACCTAGCTAGAAACTACTAACTACAGTTGTTGGTAAATGGTATGGACGCCAAGCAGCCGCAACCGCAGAAAAGAAAAGGAGAAGGAGAATGAAGAATCCTCCTCCAACGTCATTTTCATCACTTCCTGATGATATATTGTTAAACTGTTTATCTCGCATCTCCAGATCTCACTACCGTTCTCTCTCCTTACTTTCCAAGAACATCCACTCTCTCATCTTTTCTCCACACCTCTACACGCTCCGCTCCCAAAGAGGAAACATAGAACCGTGCCTCTATCTATACCAAAGTTCACCCGCTTATGATAGCTGGTACACTCTTGATCAAACCCAAATCAACATGAGGGCGTGGCTCGGTGATGAATCAAGTTTATCACCGATCCCACCTTCTTCATCTACTCCTCCAAAGTCACCAACCACTGTAGCTCTCGGTTTCGAGATCTACCAACTTGGCGGAACCATTAACAAACGGCCATCCTCAGCCGTTCGTGTGTTTGACTGTCGGACCCATACGTGGCGTGATAATGCTCCTGATATGACGGTCGCAAGAAAATTCGCCAAGGCTGCTTTTATAGACGGGAAGATATTTGTAACTGGAGGCACAGAGGATACAATGAACTGGGTTGAGATTTTTGACCTCAAGACTCAGACCTGGACGCCTTTGCCTAGCCCTAATAATGCTAAGCTAATCTTTATGGACGAAAGCTATACGTTAGAAGTGGCAATACAAGGTATGTTTATGATCCCAAAGAAGGAACGTGGAAAGTAATAAGCCCAGAGGTGCATGGTGGTTTTGGTCCAGGACATAAGATTGAACCTTGGTGCGTTATAGAAGATGTGAAGTTTAGCTTTGATTTGCATAAGTTGATGTGGTATTACTCAGAGAAAATAATCTGGAAAAGGGTTATGGGTTTGGAAGAGCTGTATATAAACCCTCTTATACGCTACTCCACGGTTAGGTTAGGTAACTATTGTGGGACACTCATCATTCTATGGGACAAGCCACGGTCACACGAGTTTCCAATGCCAATGAGGAGTCGCTGTGTTAGCTGCAAGAGAATTTGGTATGCGGTGATTAGGTTGGAGAAGAGATTGTCTGGATTTGAAATTTTGGGCAAGATTGAAAGGTCTAAGGTCTTGTGCTGTGTCACTCTTTGATTTTCATATTATTATATTTTTAGCAGAGAATCCTTTTTAAAAAAAATTATCTGCTTAGTTAACACATGAAGATTCTACAATGGTGACCTTGTTTGCAGAAGAAAATTAGGTTCGAAAGTCCATATGAATACTTCGGATTTGAGCAAACACAGATGATGACAAACACTTTCACAAACTTTTCGTACAGTCGCAAAACAAACACAACTCAACCTTCAACATGAAACAAAGGCTTTATGATATACTCAACCTTCAACTCTAATATACTTGTACTCAACAACTGAAGTACAAGTACATTAGAGTTGAATTTATAGTAGAGTTCTATACCATATAGCTGCATCTATGATTTGTTTTTTTTTTCCTATATTTACAAAGTTTGTTTGATAGCTTGTTTCACACGTCTTGTTTCTGTAATTGTTAGAGCTCGAAATAGTCTATTATGAAGGCATCTTCCTCATCTTCTTTTTAGGGGGTGTGTGTGTGTGTGTTGGGACCTAATCTAGCATTTAGGTCGAGGCTCAGACAGATGAATCATGCAGATAAGCCAAAGACAGAAGCTGGAGTTAGAGTTCGACCATAAACATTGACTCGGTCTCAGGGAAATGAGGAGATCCCGAGATTAGCGGGAGTTGAGTGAGTAAGTCGAGGAGGGAAATAGGACGAAATAACAAGAGAGTATAAAAGGGGGACGAAGACGAGAGAAAGATAATATTCGGAAACCATCACACACACTCGACATCTCTCTCTCAAACATTTAAACTTTGTTCTTTCTTTTGTAGTTTTTTTTTATCTTATTTCCTTTCTTAAAACTTGTAGTTCGATATTCATAAATATAATCTACTAGATGATAATCCGCGCGCATGCGCGGAGTGAGTTTTTATAATAATGCTTGTTAATTAAATAGTTTTAACATTTTGCAACACTACAATCTTTATCGAGTATATAATGACGAATACAAATGTTGGTCTCTTAAATGTATCATCGTTGTTGAATAATTAACGTATTACATATTATTTTAATTATTTTGAGACATCATATGCACAAAAAAAATTATTGTGGGTGATTCAAATCACCAAAACCAAATAGGAAACATCAATTGAATAATTACGAAAGGGGATTGGGTTTTCAGCTCTCGATTTGTTTACTATTGATTTTTCATAAGTGATTTCATTTTCCACCTCTATAAAATTGTCCTTTCGTTTCTCATCTTTGTTGCATTGATATGATTTTAGTTTTTTTTTTTAACTTCTTCTATGAATTTGGTGAATTACATAAGTGTCAATTTAAAAAGATGGACATCTGTAAAAATTAGTTCCACTCCAGATAGATATCTAAGAATCAAAATTTTGAAGAAAATCACCGGCAAACTATATTAACAGGTTAGTGTTCATATCTAATATATCAAGCTATTATAGAATATAAGTGCAGACGCGAAATATAAATGCATGTCTAGTATATATTCACCAGTTTGGTCTAAAAATCATCTAATTTTAGAACAACAAAATAAATTACTTATTTTATTAGTCTAGGCCTTTGAAGTTTAGTTACTTAAGAGTATACAAATAAAAATATATATAATACTTTACCATTCTAGTATATGTAAGAACTGTTTGATTTATTAAATGATAAATCAGAAAACTTATAACAAATAGTTCAAATCTCTCATTTTTACAATTATAATAGTTAGATAGGATATTATGGAGAAACAATATTAGACGAATGATCAAATCTCACATTTTTCGAACAAACTCAAAAGGAGGTGATTGAAATCTTGTCATGATATTTCATTAAAAACTTTTTATGAATAAAAATCAAGACTAAATTATTTAATCTGAATGAAATAATATATATATATATATAGTGCTTCCAATATTAAAAATCACTTCGATTTGAAAAAGTGTGTTTCACGGATTCTCATGGTGAAATAAGATATCAGACACCACCTATTTTAAAAATAAATTTGTATACATAAAATTATATACATTAGAGTAATCGCATAAATTAAAACCAATACCCTTTGTTAATTTACAATCACATTTTTGGTAAATAAATCAAAACAATCATTTTATTTACTCTATATGATATAAATTAAAATTTATTGATATTGACATAGATATTTAGTATATTTTAATATAATTATTTAATATTGACACTTCCTACTCATATTATTTTTTAACATTTGTATATTTGCTGTAAGAAAAATTTAAACCATTAATCACAAAATTTTTAATGTGAGATTTTTCAATAGAAATTTCAACATTAAAATATTAAGATCTCAA